>NC_139957.1:18023845-18064909 GCF_963454915.1 Gymnoscopelus microlampas | reverse complement strand
GAAACTAATTACTTGGGTTTGAAAGGGGGGGGGGGTACTTTGTTGCCAAAGACATAACAGTGTGAAAAGATGATAAATAAATGAATAACAAGCAATTGATGACTGATTGGTTATATTGTTTGTATTGAGATGTGGGCTGTTTGTGAAGGTACCACTGAGCTCTGACTAGTGATCAGCTTTCGTGCCACATTAACAGTGGGGTAAAGTAACTAAGTACATTTATTCAAGTACTGTACTTAAGTACACTTTTGAGGATTTTTTTACTTGGCAAATGTTGTACTTTTACTCCACTGCAATTATTTGAAAACTTTAGTTACTAGTTACTTTGTAGATTTTTATTATCATTACAAAACATGCATTACCCACTTCAGCCAGCTATTTGAAAATAGCCGAACTACAAGTCGAGCTTGTACATTTGCTATTTTCAAATTATTTTTATACATTCAGAAACTTGTGAAATGGGGCATTCTGCAATATGAGTACTTTTACTTTCAGTACTATAAGTATATTTTAATGTGAATACTTTTGTACTTTTAGTCAAGCAAATTTTTGAATACCAGACTTGTATTTGTAAGGGCGCGCTCCCACCGCACTTTTATTTTGCCTCTGGGGCGGAATTTGCCAATGCTTTGTCAATGCAAATGCGTGGATTCATGGTGCGGATGTTTTCCAAGAGATTCCGCCCCAGAGGTAAAATAAAAGTGCGGTGGGAGCGCGCCCGGCGGCGCCCTACCAAAGTATTTCAACATTGTTGCCACTTTTACTTAAGTACAAAACGTGAGTACTTCTTCCACCACTTGCACAGTGACATTAGTGCATTCTCTCCATTCACTACACTAATCTCTCTGGTCTGGTTCAATCAACGGTCAGCAAGATTAAAGTCGGAAGTGCCATCTTCCTGCAGAGGGCAGTAAAGTCCCAAGTCTATCATTCTAACCAACCGGAGGAGGAGAGCAGAGAGCAGGCACTGAACTGAAAGTCCTGCATGAGTTCACCATAGCTCAATGGAGTTCACCTTCACATAAATAGTTTGGCCCCCCAAAAAATATCAAGGCTGATTTTGGTGACCCGGCTTGTTGGCACAATGAATGGATCAATGCACTCTCTCTCTAAGGTGGTGGACATCAAACTAACGCGAGGACCCGCAGGTAAGAAGAATTCAGCTACCTAAGCTATTCGTACAACCAAGTTAGCTGACGAGCTAATTGCGTAGCACATTGACCAACGCTAATATGCCTCTGTAGCCACACTAATGGCTAAAAGCCAAGTGGTTTGCGAAGTAAAAGAACAGATTAATTAATGTAAACGTTTTGGTTTATTTTATGGGATTGGAAGTGCCAAGAGGGCTACATTGTGGCTATTAACAATCTATGAGTTGAGCTCTTTATACTGCCACCTAAGCATTTCTGTGAGTATTGCTAGGCCAAATAGTGTCAAAGTTTACTCCTAATCCAACGGAGCAGTTAGATGTTATTTGCTCCTTCTTATTAACTGGAGCAATTGGGATCAGTTTCTCTTTTAGCTTACGGTTATCATGCACTGAGTCAAGAATTGTAAGACCTGGATAATGGATATTGTGCAATGTTTTATGGTCTGAATGATGTGGTCACTGGTCATGGTCGGTTTGGATACACACACACCCTGTATATAAGAGTATTGTGGTGGAATTATTCAGTCGACAGTTTGTACTTTGATCCTCAGAGATAAATACAACACGATGAATCAGCAACTGCTGCCTCAGTAAATGAGAATCTATGTCTTCTGCATGCAATACTTTAACTCAACATCACTGTCTATTTCTCTTTTCCTATCTCAGGGCTGGGGTTCAATATTGTTGGGGGTTTGGACCAGCCATATACTCTAAATGACAGTGGCATATATGTGTCCAAAATTAAAGAGAATGGAGCTGCTGCACTGGACGGAAGACTCAGAGAGGGAGACAAGATTCTAGCGGTAAACTTTTTAACAGCTATCATCAAGAATGGGGAGTAATGGGCCGCACCAAGCACTATAACTATAAAGATATTGTAACTATAAAAAATCGTTATAGCTGCTAGAGTTCACACCAGAACTATGACGACAGTTATCGTTATAGTGCTTGGTGTGTTGTGCCCTAGATTCGTTTTTTCCCACACCAATGCTCCTTTTGAGCAATGTCCTGCTTCACACTTATACAGTTACACTGATTCACATCTGGGAGCTGCCCAGTACAACCACAGTCTCTGAGCAGCAGACTGCTCCAGCTCCAACAGTGGGAATTGAGCGATGGGAGAGTGTTGCACTGTTGCTCACTGACTTGCCTGCCAAGATTTCACCTGCAGGCCCGGGGGATCGAACCGTGAAACTTCCAGGCACAACCACACCCCAAATGTGATTCTTTTCAAAGACCAATGGCCGTATATGTGGCTTCCACTGATACTTCCCCTTGTGGCACTGTAATAAGATGCTTTGAAACGGGATAGAAAGAGCACACACTGAGTGGCTTCTGTGGCATTCCATTGCTTTAACATTGGTAAATTAATAACTCAATTCAATGAAGAATGGTGTTTTTCTTCTTTTTTTGCGGTGTGTAGATAAATGGAATCACGCTAGAGGAACGGACTCATGCTGCTGCAGTGGAGGTGTTCCGGTCAGCAGGGGAGGACGTGGAGCTTCGTGTTCTGCAGAAGGTAGGTTTGATCCCTGATAACAATACATTTTATGAATTGTTATCTCTTCTTCATGTAAAGTTATTTATGTACCTTTGTGTCTTTTAGTCTTCTTTGCTCTCAAATGGACCCCTACCATCACAGCCAGAGAGTGAATCTTCTGCCTCTTCTTTTGGAATACTGGCTGTATGTGGAGCTATAGCAGTCGTCGCCTTCCTTTACATGCGGTTCCAGCCACAACTTAGGAGGCACTTTTAAGGATGTGATGTCAATAGATATTTTTTTAAGACCAAAAAACTTTTGCTGAAGGCCAAAGAATGAAGAGGGATCAAACTTACAAAAACAGTAGCATTATAAGGGGTTGAGATCACAGACAAGTTGTGTGCATGTGTTATGTGATAATCCTAGCTGCCTATCCCTCCATGTATGCAAAACCTTGCTTTCTTATCACAGAGAATATACTTTAATGTATAATTATTAACTATGTGACTGTATAAAGAAGGATGTACATTTCACATTTTCCCAGAGCTGTGCTCTGAACAGGCAGCGCTGAATGGAGATGCCATCCGTTTATTTCAAACTTGATATGCAGCTGAATAGTGGTATATTTTCTATGGGTTGAGTCAGGCTCTCACCCATGCTTCTGGAAACTGAAAGACAGTGTTGTGTTCAGTCCCTCTCTACGTTCATGACTGAATGGAAGATCTGTTTGAATGAGAAGTTGAACGCACTGCAATTTCTGTGTTTTGAGGTCCAGGTTTGCATGATGAGGCATGATTATCATTCTGCTTTATTGCACAGCGTTGTTGAAGAAATTATACTGTAATACTGACACATGACAAATTACATAGTTTTTCATAATGGTGGTACCAAGTGCCTTTTCAGCTATTCCAAGCCCCATATTTCTTTTTTTCTTTGGTTGAAGTTGCTCCTTGTCATATTCAGAATGAAAAGCCATTGAGCATTTCTCTGAATTTGTTTGCTTGTCTGTTATCAGCCCTGTTCCAGCTACACTAATGAATCCAAAGTGCATATGTATGTTTAATCAAAAAATGGAATTGCCATAATGAGAACTGCTTTGATTGTGTGTGGTTAGTTATCACAGTCACTGAGGATGTTTGTTGACCAGTAAACATATGTGGGCCAAACAGAGTAGTCCACGCTTTGGCTTTTGGCTACATTTTAAAATGTTACCCAGTTTGGGGCTTTTGTTAACATGATTACAGTAAGTTTGTTGTATACTATTATAAAGGGAAGTCGGTTATTCACTTGGTGAAATGTTAAGGCCAAATGTCAAAGAACTAACCGCTTAATATCAAGTCATTTTGAGCCACTCCATTGCAAATGAGGGGATGTCTGGAACAAATAGTCAATTATGTTCTGAATATAAGATGTTTTGCACTAACCAAAATCACTAACTCTTCCAAAAAAATGCCATAGATTAATTGGTTGAGTGCTGCATGTACTTGCCCAGGCCATGTTTTTCATCAATCTGCAAAATTGCTGTCATGATGTAAATGTATAATGTTCTTTGCAGAGTTCACATGTAAATGCAGTCCATGTCACTTTGCTCACTGGCATTGTGAATACTTATTCAAAGAAGAATTATCAGAACTAAATTATGCAAATACTATGTGTTTGATGTCCAAGCACTTATTAAAGTATTCATGTTGAATATGCCTGCTTGTGCTGCAATTCATTAACTTTAATTTATTTTGTCCCTATCTTTTTATTAACAGATTGGCTACATTTATTTTGTTCTCACCGAAATAAATAGTTCTCCAGGTCTTATATCAATTAATTAATTTGCTTTTATTACCTGAGGATTATGTTAATTTAAGATTGAAGTAGTTGTGTACTATTAGTTAAACAAGGATATTTGTGATAATAGCGGTCTACCTGATGACAGCCCCACCCCCTTCCAACCCCACCTCTCCATCATCTGTTGGAGGATGCTGTCTGCCTCCCAGGCAGCTATGATGTAATCCAATGCTTCATTCTTTCAGAGAGGGAGGGAGGGGGCGGGAGGCACTGTTGGCGAGAATAGCACGATTGTGGTGGAGCGATGGAAGAGTCGAACACGTTTTAAATACGTTTTTAGGAAACGAATCGAGAGGATCCAGAGTTGAACAAACTGCTTGTTGCGAGAACTTGAGACAGAGGGAATGGAAATAATGTCGCGGAGTCGTGTACTAAAACAACTGGATGCGGGCCACAACACTAGTCCAGTCCGGAGATGCTAGTGAACTTGGCTTGGTCAATGATGATCCTGGTTCAGACCTATATCCCATATCTAGACTGTTTGCAACAATAACATCTTCCGTCTAAAATGGCTCGTATTCAGTTGGTCCACTCTCATCGCCTTTTCACCCCAGTGGACGTGGACGCCCATGAGAGTAAAGTGATCATATCGGTGAAAGCCGCCTCGTCTCCGCTCGAGATTCAAACACTTGTGGGCCTATAATGTCCCCTTTTTGGATCAAGTTTTTAATTGCTGTTCTTTTGTGATTCGACGTTTCATCGCTGTATACGACATTTTCGAGGGCTTATAGTTATAGCTATAAAATAGGCCTGGCAACACCGCCCCCCCCTGCCTGGACAGATCTCTCACATTTTTCCTGGAAACGAGAAGATGGGCTGCGTTCAGTGCTGCAACTCGCTGGCCTTTGCTGGGATTGGAGTTTTCTGATCGCCTTTTACAACTAGCACAGCCAAAAATGGTTCTTTGACATCTTGCTAGTCGTTGTCTTTTCTACCTCCAGATTTGCTGGCTTTTGCATTTATTACACCACAAAAAAAAGAAACTATTCCAAGTTGCTCTCCTAGAGGGGGAATCGGCAGCTTCTATCCCAACCAAGTGCTCGTTTCATTCCTCAGGATCCTGATGTCCATTCCTTCTGTCACAGAGGAGTCTGGGGTGCGACAACCTTAACGTCGAGGGTGGGACGTTTGCCTTTCCTTCTCAGGATTAAACCATGGCCAATGAACCTGTCATCCTTAACGTGTATGATATGGTAAGCAGTGGTGTAAAGTAACTAAGTACATTTACTCAAGTACTGTACTTAAGTACAATTTTGAGGTGTTTTTTTTTTACTTTACGGAGTATTTCCAATTCCAGTACTTTTACTTGTACTCCACTACATCCCAGGCAAATATTGTACTTTTACTCCACTTCAATTATTTGAAAACTTTAGTTACTAGTTAGTTTGTAGATCTTGATCATTATTACAAAACATGCATTAACCACTTCAGCCCTATATACATTTTGGCCATAGGCAATCTACAAGCTCACAATGCATTGCGATGCTAGGCATTGTGAGCTTGTAGATCGGCTAATTTCAAAAGATTTTAATACATTTCATACATCTGAAAACATGTGAAATGGGACTTTCTGCATAATGAGTAGGCTACTTTCGGTATTTTAAGTACATTTTGATACCAACACTTCAGTAGCCTACATTTTAATTCTGGACTTATACTTGTAACAGAGTATTTCTACATTGTAGTATTGATACTTTTATTTAAGTAAAAAATCTGAGTACCACCATCAAAGTAAGGCGTTATCCTGTGCTAAATTCTTTTTGGTTATATACTCACATGAGGTGATGCCATGGACTAAAACATTCCACACATCTGCACAGTTAGAAATGTGTAACTAACATTTAGTTACAGAGTAGCCAACAATCACAAGGTGAACACACATGTCAGCTAGCATAGTCTCCTGTTTGTGTTTAGACGCCTGTTTACAGTTATTTTATTTTTTATAAGTGCTCTGTAGGTCAGGACACACATAGTTTGATTTGTATGATTTCACACAAAGGAGTATGTACTGAGCTTTATATGTGTGTGTCCTAAATAATGTGTGTGATTACTGTGATTTGATTTGATTCTCTCTGAAGCAACCCATGCCAAAAATGTATTCACATATTGTAGTCACATTGGTGAAAAGTATTTCACAAAGTAGTATAGGGTAGGCTATGGTCAACAACAAATTGCACGTGTGGATCACTGTCACATCTTTCCAACTCTAAATGAATGCCTTCTGCACTAACAGGTTAAGTAGTATAGAGGACGAGGTTGGATTGCTTATGTCTGACATCAGTTGTGACAGATAATAGTCTGCATATTCTGAGTTCCAAGTGAAGCTCCATATGCTCTTCCTGCCCACTGTCTCCTTGTAGACAGGGCATTGTGTTAGTGTAGCTAGCACAAGTCTCCTACGGCCGCTTGACCTCTGTCACTGTGCAGGGTGCTCTCATCTTGTCTCACATGCACGATTCACAATACACAGAGACACCGACCAGCAAGCCAGGGACAAGGGTCATCATTCAGTCGTGTACCCACTGCTTGTGTTTCACATGGGAACATGCTGTAGATTAGAACATCACCCCATGAGAAACATACACAATGTATTGCTCTAAATGCACAGACTAATGACCGAAAGTTGCTCTGACTGATAAAGACACAGATGAAAAGAATACATTGAAAATGAGATTTTCAGTGTCTGGAAAACAAGTGGAACCATACAGACTGACTGGATTTTTAAAGCATTATAGGGAGCTTGTTCTTGGTTGAGAAAATCCTTCAAAAGTCCATATCTTTATCTTTCAGAGATTTGATAAAAGTCAGGTAATACTGACTTTTTTGCTCCTGAATCAATATGTGGTCTTTTGAAAATGGACTTTGTTTTCTGCTTGCTTGCACCTTTACACTGAGGAAATGCATCAAGCAATTCTGCTTGCATTTTTGTTTTGCTCAACACAATTTATTTCACGATTGAGCTCATACGATATACCTGTGTAAATGTGCACATACAGCAGTACACACATAGCAGTGTTTTACACAGTGCATTACCCTAAACCTCAACTGAGATTTAAAATCAGCTAGTAATACTACATTTTTTAGGATGACTAGCTTAAAATTGCATGCTTGTACACATACAAGTCAAGTACACTCATACACCCATGCTGGCAGGAGCAATTGTGAACACTGTGCTGTGTCTCCTTGATATCTTCAAGCCACCTCATATGGAAGCTGGCTATAGTGAATATTGCGACCAGAGAACAGAACAGGAACAGGATCATGTGAGGGCAGCAAGTGACATAAGTGTGTCAGTAGGCCAAATTTTTGGGTCCAATGTGGCTCTAGATTACCAATGTTTTAACCGATTTTTGGTAGATTTGATTAATGTTTATAATTGAGAACATTTAAATGATAAGCAAATAAACAAAAATAAACGCAATAAAATTAATTATATAAACTTCAATATATGAAAATAACATTTAACTTTAATAAACAAGGAAACAAGGAAATATAAAATACACAGAGACATACATAAAAATAAAATCAATAATAAATACATTCATACAACTTGTTGGATAACTAAAATAGCAATTATAGGAACCTGTTAGAATTCAACTAATTGATAGTCAATAGTTTATGGAGGACATCAAGTTATCAATGGAGCCAATCGGTAACCCATAAATGTCCTCAAAGATGTAATCAAAGAAGTCAAATAATGGACGATATATCAGCCAAGCCGATAACGGCCAGGCTCTACCCAAGAATTACACTGAAGGACTGACAGAGAATGACTTTTGTGGAGCTGGAAACATGAGGAGGTGATCATCCTGAATGTGAAATCAATGTGAGTGAGTGCTAGATGTGTGCAGTGGGGCATGGCATATCTGCATAGGCCCCAGGACCGCATGGATCATTACAGTGATGTTGCTGTGAAACATGCCTTCACCAAGATAAGAGGGATGGGGCACAAAGCATAGTTGGTATAGGCCAAAGAGCAACTGGAAAATATGAATAATAGTGTCAGGAATTAGATGCCAGTGCTATCAGAGGGGTACATTTGTATTTGATTGGTAGCTTGTCAGCATTTGAGTCATCTTGTCTTTTTAATGGTTCATTTGTTCTTGTGACAGTGCTTTGCGCAGTGATATAGAAGAAACATTTTATGTGAGAAGTTTTATGTAGGGGCCTTATCATTTCCTTCTTCATTAATTAAAAAACATCAGTATGATTGACAGCTTGTTATTTCATTCAGACTAACAGGTACAGTACGTGTTACTGTATGATAAACACCCTTCGACTTTCATGTTCTCTTTTGCTTTATTAAATAATTTTAAAAGTAACTCAGGCTAATGCTTATTCCATTCATATTCCAGGGGTTCACTAAAATCAGCTTAACTAGAAGCCTTTTGTCAGACGTGAGCCATTGGGGTGAAGCCAATGACAGGCAAACCAGAAAACCTTGTTGATAGAGAGGTGGAGATGTGCTTTTATTGTATCAGAGCCAGGAAACTTGTTCTATTATTAATAGGGGACAGCTGGGGGGTATGTGGATAGCTTTGAACACATTTCCTCAGGGTTGTCTACAAGGGTGCAGGACGTTTAGTGGGGGTTGGGGATTGTAGGGCCGTGTTACAGTACCATATGCATCACCAATATCCTGTGTGCAACTGAACTTGCTCCACTTGGAGAAAGAGTTGCCCCTTTTTTGTGAATATCCTGTTTTTTTTTCTTTTATTATGTTATTTATTTTGTCTTTATACTTGTCATGTGGGGTCAGAAGGGCTGTGTTTGTGTTACTACCATTGCATCACCAATTTTGTCTACATTTAAAGAACAGGTGCTCACTTGTTCTGCTTGGAGAAAAAAGTAGCATTTGTTTTGTAATTTGTCATTAACAGGGAGATGAACAGAAATGCTTTTAGGCAGAGACTGGAAATTGTGTGGTAAAAGATTTATGAGTGGGCAGGAAGTTATAGATATTGATTTGTCTCTTGTCAAGTGTAATTTATTCGGCTATTAGGCTACACAATCTGTAAGGTATTATCCCTTTCAGTTTTCAATATTCAAATAAACATGTTTTTCGTTGTAATTACACACACCACAGTACTTTGAGCTGGCCCCTCGTTCTTTTGCTGAATCAATTTTCTTTTGAGGAATGGTTCATATTTTGGGAATCGTTTGCTCTAACCCTCATTCTCTCCTTTTCACCAGAATACTTCACAGACCTTTGCATTGTGCATCATACTTTGGCCATAAACATACTATTCACCCTTGAATGATTTATTTTCCCTCATTCTCTCCCCTTTTCCAGTACTGGATAAACGAGTATACCTCCAATCTGGGAATTGGAGTCTTCCACTCAGGCATAGAGATTTATGGCAGAGGTAAGATGGAGGGTCCTTATGTGTACAAAATCTGATTATAGGTTCGCAAAGCACATTCACAGCAGGCCTAAGTCAGACCTCTCTATCATGTCTGAGCTCAGGATACACACAGGCGCATGCACACACACACACACACACACACACACACACACACACACACACACACACACACACACACACACACACACACACACACACAGACACACAGACACACAGACACACACACACACACACACACACACACACACACACACACACACACACACACAGATTAACTCTAGTCTAGTTATAGGATGTGGAATAAAATATTCTCATCACATCCAGGGGATTGACTCATCACTGGGGGGGGGGGGGGGGGGGGGGGGGGGGGCATGTGTGTGTCTGTGTCAGTGTAATCTCTCAAGAACAGATTCTGCTCTGCGTTTGAATCTGTCGGGGGGGTGTTCGTCATATCGCGTACGCACTGGCCTACAAGTGGGCGTGCCTTCAGATCAGGAAGCAGGCCGCGCTTTACCCAATCAAATGTAGTGGCCGGGATTTACGTGTGTACCGATCCTTCCCCACTAGAAACAAACCAAAACTAATTTAACAATAGCGTCCTCGGAGCAGACAAAACCACGGACAGATATTCACATTTTAACTCGCTCTTTCATCATAGAAACAAGTGGGCTAATAACCAAAACGATCCATGTTCTCTGGGAGAAGTGGTGTTAGTGTTCCGTGTAGAAATATTGTTAGTGGGAATGAAAACATAGTCGCACCACCGGAAGTGAAAGGCTGAAGGCAGACCAAAACCCCGGTTTCCTTGCGCACGTGTGCTACGTCGACTTCCTCCCAGAGCTAAGTAAAATAGTAAAGCAGAGGGCGCTGTTTTTCCTTTTTTATTTGGCGATGGGTTCCCAGATTGGTGTCAGTGTGTGAGAAACAGAAAGAAACAGTGCTGTATGTTTCTATCTATAATTGTACACCAACTATTTTCCTTGCAGCTCATTATATAGTTGTAAATACAGAGAAGAAAGAACTATAATTAGCCTGGGTTAACGATATAAGAGCTGTGTGGCAATGTTTCATTAGCTTTTCCTCTTTAATTACAATAGCTGAGTGCTTTCATTTTGAGTGTTAACCTGTATTTTGCATTTTCATCCTTTTCTAATGTAGAATTTGCATATGGGGGACATCCATACCCATTCAGTGGCATCTTTGAAATAAACCCTGGGAATGCTACTGAACTAGGAGAGACTTTCAAATTCAAGTGAGTTCTTACCGTTTCCTTTGTACTGCAGAATCAGCTTTATTGTCTCATCACAGGTTTACAGAAGTAAAAAAAAAAGTGGGTGAAATTTGTTTTTGTGCAAGTTCTATCGTTTTGTTATTTCCATAGAAAGGGAAGAAGAAGGGGGGTGCAAGGGGGAAGAGAGATCAATCAAAGAAACAAACAAATTATCTACGTATTTACTGTACACATAGTACTTGAGGTAAGATATAATGGGGCATGAGCACAGCAGCAGATGTATACTGAACATGATATACTACTATACTGTAGAGAAGTTAAGATCAGGATTTCTCCCCCAGTATTTACATGTAAACCCCAATAAATATAACCACAGTGTTTATAAATCATGTTTTGATTATGGCAAAGTAGAAGAAAACATTTTAGCTCTGTAAATTGCAATACAAATGTGAAACTTTTACCCACTTTTACCCACCAATGCATACAATCACAGAGAACTCTGGCCTACTGATAACAGAATATCTCTGTGTTTTAACAGGGAGGCCATAGCCTACTGATAATAACTGAATGTATCTGTGTTGTAACAGGGAGGCCATAGCCTACTGATAACTGAATGTATCTGTGTTGTAACAGGGAGGCCATAGCCTACTGATAACTGAACGTATCTGTGTTTTAACAGGGAGGCCATAGCTTTGGGTACCACAGACTTCACAGAGGAAGACATAGACAAAATCATGGAGGAACTGGGCAAAGAGTTCAAGGGCAACGCATACCATCTAATGCACAAGAACTGCAATCATTTCTCCTCCTCGCTGTCTGAGGTCTGTCTTAACCACTTGAAACTTAGCGTCCCTATTCTATAGTAGAAAGTAAGAAAGAAAGATAGTTAGATAGATATATAGATCCATCCATCCATCCATCCATCCTCTGGGGTAAATTCAGACGCCTGTCTTTTTGTCTCCGCCAGGCCGAAGGCGTGGCCGAGTCTATGTTTTGCCCTTGTCCGTCCGTCCGTCCACCTGTCTGTGAACAGCTAATCTCAGGCACCGTTGGCCCAGTCAAAGTGAAACTGTGCACACACACTCCCTTGATGCCAGAGCAGAACCTCTGCCCCACATTTCTCAGATCGGCCTGTTACAGCGCCACCAGGAGGCCGATTTTTGCAACAGATTTTGTCCAAACATCACGCAAATCAGTACACATGTTTCCCCATTTTCTATCTTTTGACATTTACCTTAAAATTAAATAAATAACTGAACACCTTTTTTAAAGCGCTTTGTTGAAAGGCTTCACATTTGAATTAAAAATAACCCTGACCTTTGCTAGCACCCGGTTAGTAAATGCACTTCTTTGTCCTTTTCTGATGTCATTTATCTTTTGTTTTGTTTGTTTTAGCTGCTGTGTGGACGGGAGATCCCACGCTGGGTGAACCGCCTGGCATACTTCAGCTCCTGCATTCCTTTCCTGCAGAGTTGCCTGCCCAAGGAGTGGCTGACTCCAGCAGCCCTCCAGAGCCACATAAGCCTCGGCCTACACAAAGATGAGCAGGTTGAGTCCAGCGATGAGGACCCTTCCTCGCCTTTGGGGGCAGCAGCGGCCGGCTCAGGCTCCTCTCACAGCTGTCGGCACACCCGGGTCTGAGCCAGTCAGCGAGTCCAAACAGCACCTGAACACACTGACCTCTTGACCTGCTTGGTCACTGCCGTTAGTTGCCACAGTGGCATTTGCGGGCTTGAACAACAACCTGACCTCATACTGTTTGAGCTCTGAGTGAAGAGGCAGGAGAAAGATGTTTTTCTTTTCTCGACAGAGCTGCTGATGGAGACTTCATGTGTCCCATACTTTGGGAAGTGATTGACAGGTTGATGGGGGCACATTTAGACCAACTGGGTCCTGAACTGTGACGCATGGCTCCGACTTGGCAAGAGTTACTTGCAGGTCTGAAGTTTGTAGTTAAGTATTATTGTGACTTTGAAACCTTTGTCAGCCTTCTTCCCCGCCCTGCCTCCAGAGCTGCTTTTGTAGAATAGATAGATAACTGAGACTACTGATAGTGATGTTACCAGGAACAGCTAACCTGCTAAAATTTCAACAAGTACTTGTTCAGATGACCTCTATGTGGCCTTCAGTTGATATTGTCAAATCTGTATCCCTTGTGTGGAGCTTTAGTTGTTTACTTTGGCCATTTTTAGAGGGTTAGGGGAAGAGATGGGATTTTCTTGAGTCCATTTGAACTTGTGAAATTGTTGCACGTTGAAGACATTTTGCATAACTATTAACAATCCAGACTAAGTTGAATCTCCACACTTCTGAAAACATTGTTCAGTTTTTTTGCCACCTTTTCATTACCTTGATCTAAACTGTGACCTCTTTTGAAAATGAAAACTGGACCATAGCTTCCTAAGTAATGTCCCACTCACTCTGTCATAGATGATCAAATATTTTTATTTCACCTTAAAGCACAGTCATTATTTGTAAACTTTACCAGACCCAGTGCTAGAAACCAGAGAACCAACCAGCTCCACTGACAATGAATAAGACATTGATGTTGTGCACTATTACAATATTTGTCTAACTTTTCTATTCAAGTGATCTTTATACTGTATTATAGTGCTGTAACTTTCAAGCCAAGAAATGTACCCGTATCCCCAGAATATGATCCTGGGTGAGCACTGTCAGAGTCACTTTTACCATCTTTAACAGTTCATCATCAGTAGAGCTGTTTGGCACATCACCTTATTGGGAGGTGGTTTACTCTTCTGTCTTGTTTTTACCTATGGGAGACAGGGTTGTGTATGCACCAATAGAGACTGAGCTGCCTTAGGCTACAAGAATGACATCAGCACTGCCCTTTAAATGACATTACTAATACTCCCTGTGCTCATTGCTCATATTTATGCACCTGCCTTAAGCCTCATTTATGCTTAGTCGTTTGATGGTGTCACAGTACAACACACGACAAAGTATAAATTAGAGTTTAGAATCCGCTGAAACATAGTGTATAAACATTGAATAGGTCTTGATAAAAGAAAAACAGTACTTATGTCCTTGCTTATGTGTCTTGAGGGTAGGTTTATCACAGTGAAAATGAGTTCACAGGGAGAAAAACAGTACAGGTAAAATGGGATGACATGTTATTTGAAACCTTACACATTGTATTTGTGGATTATTTTACCATTTATTATACTTGACCCCCCCCCCCCCCCCCCCCCCCCACTCTCTATTTCAATTCATGTCTCCGTGTGGCTTCAGTGAGTACTGAAAATGTGTGGCACATAGCAATAGCCTATGTGTTACTTAAATCTCATTACTTTCACCAGATCTCAAGACATGTTCCTGTTGCTGTGCATCCCTTTCTCAGGAAGGATATCACGTGACCTGTGGTTGTGTTAAAAGTGCACTGTTTCATTTTTGAATTGAATACTTTATTAATAGTTTGAAAAAAAAAGGTAGGGTGGTACAGATTTATACAAAATAATGCTAAAGGGATAACCCAGATAAGCCCTCAGGGCTGGTTTCCATTAAGGTCCTGTGTATTCAATTCATCGGTCACAGTCACCTTATTTGACCTAATTTCCATTTGTTATTTTGTGTTTTTATTATTTTGTGTTTGAAATGGGTTGTTATATGTTGATCAGTATTCATGCTCAAATTCTTTGCCACTTTCTACAGAAGACCAGATGTTTTTTTTCTATTGCATCGTGTCAATCTTTACCTTGTATCTCATTTTCCAAACCTAAGACAGTTTCAAGAAGGATACAGTATTAGAATAAACAAACAAAAATAATGAAATGTTCGCCTCACATTGTGTACCCTTGTGTATTTTGATCAAGAATATGTGTTGCCTATAGGCAACACATCGTTTGCAGCCATACACACAGCAGCACTTGTGTGTATGGCTGCAAACGAATACCAAAACACTCGCCCCAAAACACAGCGACCTCGGAACGGTATTCCTACTGAACTATGCCTAAACGGTTAAACCTAACCCTATTCCTAAACGTAACCTCGGTAAAATGGTGCCAACCCCTAGCTTTATTCCTGAACTTAACGTCAGTAAAACTATGCCTAACCATAAACGTATTTCTAACCTTATCCTCAGTAAAAAAAAAAAAACTACAAGAATACAAGAACCGCTTTTTCGAGCTGCCCGCGAAAGAAAAGTGGGGGTGAGCGCGTTTTGGGGGGAGTTTTCGGGTTACCGTTGCAAACACCATAACCAAGATGGCACATCGACAAACATAGCATTAACGCCTAAATTTTCAGTTCAATTATAACATAGCCTACACTTGAAGTCGAGGGTTGTTGTTTGATTGATTGATGTATTTTATTTAGTGAGACATGATAAACAGTAGGCTACATTGAAGTACAATTCACAATACAAGGTCTACTAAATGTGATAATTAAAGCACTGAGATTGTTTAAAATGAGATCTCCAGGCACACAAATCATGATGACAAATAAGAGACAGACAGATATACACTACAATACAGAAAGTCATACAATCGGCTTACAGGTTACTGGTATGAAAAATAAGAGATATGTTACAGGTGCTAATCGTTGCTTAATTTCATGATGTGTATTTGTCAATGGGGAATACAAGTATTTGGCACATAGGTGAAACCGGAAGAAAAATAAAACATTTGGGTGAAACCAAACACGAAACTGAATTTACAAGTTAAATTCAGGGTTGCCAAAACTGTCTTGCATAGCACGCGTTTTGCCATATAGCCTATATATAAAAAAGAAGAGCATTTTCTTTGTTACCTTCATAATTACATTTCACATGTATTTATTTTCATTGTTGCGCTTCTAATTGTTACATTCAATTTAACTGAGAGAAACAAGCATCCGGGTCTATGTTTTTTTATTTTTAAATATACAACTTTGTTATATTTTTGAAACATTTGAACAACGCAAATCTTGTATGGGGGAGGTCACAATTTATTTTCAGATGTAGGTCTGCGGACAAATACATATTAATCTGGTGGTCCTTGACATGAAAATGTCTAAGAACCACTGGTTTAACAACATTAGGAAACAAGCCTAGCCCTAGAATGTCTGTGATCTTACATACATTTCATGAAATGTATGTAAGATCACAATGTATGTAAGATCACAGAGATTCTAGGGCTAGAAACAAGCCCAAACACTTTAGAAACAAGCCCAAAAACAGCAACCACCAATATTTACAAGCCACTTTACAAAAAAACAACCCAAAGTCGCTTATAATAAGCGGACATGGCAACCCTGTTTGCAATCCGTAAAGTTCAAAGTTACCCGCCCAACCTGGCAACCCAGTGCCAGCATTTCCTCTTATCTTCCGTCGCCATTTTGATACAGGCCAGTAGCGTCGTTGAGTCAAAGCGGTCGACACCACTAACAACCGAAACAAGAAAATAACATAAATCTGGTGAGTATAGCTACGTTTATTAGCACCTTAGACGGTTTTATTTAGTTAGTCGTTTCATTGTTTTGAAGTACTGTGGCGGGTGCGTTTGAAAAAAAAAGGAGAATATAAAAACTACAGTGCGATGTGTAGCAGTATCTGCGCCAATAGAAGTAGTCGAATAAATATTAAGCTAACTTTCCTTTTTAAACACTTAACGCGCATATCGGCACGCGTTTGCATTGATTTGATAAAGTCTGTAACACTACGTCGGCTTTATCTCTGGTTTATTTGGGGTAATTATTAACCAGGTTGAACCCGTTGAATGCTAAACCTCGTGTCCGTTTTCAGCTAGTCATGAGTGGGTGTCGTGTTTTCATCGGCCGCCTGAGCCCCCACGCCAGGGAGAGAGACGTGGAGAAGTTCTTCAAAGGATACGGCCGGATCCGGGAGATCAACCTGAAGAACGGCTTTGGGTTTGTGGTGCGTGTGACTGGCCGCCTTGTTGCTTGTGTGTGAATCAATACAGCAATACGCACGTTAGCATAGCCATCAGATGTTAGCTTAGCTCTACTGTGCGGTGGTGTAAAGTAACTACAAGTACATTTACTCAAGTACTGTACTTAAGTACAATTTTGGGTTTTTTTTTTTTTTTTACATTACTGGATTATTTCCAATACTTTTACTTCTACACCTCAGAGGCAACATATTGTACCTTTACTCCGCTACAATTACTTTCAGTTACTTTGCAGATAAGTTTTATTATAAAACATACATTAACCACTTAAGCCCTATTGTCTATTTGAAAATAGCCGATCTACAAGCTCCTGTGAGCTTGTAGAGCTGCTATTTTCAAACATTTTAGTACTTTTACTTTTGGTTCTTTAAGTTTATTTTGATGACAATACTTTTGTACTTAACTCGTACGTAACTCGATAGGCCTATTACTTGTAACAGAGTATTTTTATATTGTGGTATTGCTACGTTAACTTAAGTACAATATCTAAGAGTACTTCCACTGTGTTGTGCCCCATTACTGAACCCACTTATTGCATTCACCAGGAGTTCGATGACCACAGGGACGCAGACGACGCTGTGTACGAGTTGAATGGCAAAGAACTGTGCAGTGAGAGGTAATGCTATTGTAACGTTAACGTGATTTAAGTAATCGCTTCGTGTACATTTTGTGTGTTGGGACAATTCGTTTTGGGCGCCCCCTTTGTTCGTTTCTGGGAACGAGTGTTTCTATTTAAAGATGTCCCGTCCTCAAGAGTAACGCCAAACGAATTCCATTTGGTTGCTGACCTGAAGAGATCTTTATAGGTGTTTATTTTGGTATAACTCGCACTTCAACAAAGAAACTGTAGTCTCTACAAATGTGGCAAGATTTCCCAGACTGGGCTACACTTAGGCTATACCATCCTTACTACTATTTCAACAGAATGTCTTCGTATTAATTGATTATTATTTTTTTGCCCTTTTTTATTAGGGTTACAATTGAGCATGCTCGCTCCAGGAGAGGGGGAGGAGGAGGAGGTGGTGGTGGTGGTGGTGGTGGAGGTGGTCGCGGCGGAGGTGGTGGTCCAGGAATGGGACGTTTTTCACCACGGTTTGGCAACTATCGTGCCTCTCGCAGCAGTGGATCCAGGTACGGTAGTATTTAGCATTAGCAATGGTTAACACCAAGTCTTTTTTTGTTGCAAAAAAGACTCAGTTTGGGGTACAGCCAAGGAAGTTGACGAGAAGTTAAGTAAGGGCCTTTGTCATTGTAATAGAAATTTCCAGGTATAACAACCGAACTGGCAGAACGGGTTATTCATTGGCCGTTCAAATGTTTGTTTATTTCTTATCAGTCTCCAAATATCTCTTTGTTTTCCCAGCTAATGGGTAGTATCAGCATTTGATTGTATAGAAATGTGATACTACCCATTAGCTTGGGAAAACAAGGAGATATTTGGACATAATGTAATTGTTAGCTATTGCTGTTCTTCCTATAAGTTTCTTTTGGTAATTTACTTATTCTCCTAGTGCATTATTGTTAATGGTAATCAGACATGGGCTGTTTATATGCAGATGTGGGTCATCATCTTTCAGTTTTATGAGGTGCAATGAACTCTCTAACAGCCGAGCTAATGTACAAAAGAGAACAGTTAGAGAGATTTTTTGTTAGAAATTAACTCTTTGAGCCAAACTGAGGCCAGTTCTGCGGCCTCTGAAACGCGATCAAATATTGACATTAGCTCCAAGGTCTGCAGAAAGCAAGCAGGGGCAATGCATGGCCTTCCCATCTTGACTCCAGGGTACCAGCCCAGGTGGACAGGATTTTGAGTTTAGGTTTAGGCATAATTTCTGTGAGATTATGGTTGGGCATAGTGTTTGAGGTTAGAGTTAGATTTAGGCATAGTTTTGTGAAGTTAAATGTTAGGGTTTAGGCGCAAACCTGGGCGACAGACACACCAATGAAAAAGGGAGTCCCCAGCCCACACAGAGATTGCAGCCATTTGTTCTTCCTGCATATGTACTGTAGCCAAATGTAACACTTTGCGACTGACGTGGTTATGACCTTTTGTCTCAGCTAAGTGTGGTGTTTTCCCCTACAGGTATGGCCCTCCTGTGAGGACAGAACACAGACTCATTGTGGAGAACCTCTCGTCACGTATTAGCTGGCAGGTGAGGGATCACTTTAGTTTATTTTTTCTCTTTTCCTCCTTTACATTTGTATTAGATACAGCCTTGTCTAACTCATTATTTACAAATATGAAACTGCACTTAGTTCAACGGTCCGCGATAATTTGCATTACTCATGATTCAAAACAAAACGGAGAAATGTACTCACTATACTCATGAGCTATTTGGTTAAAGACACTAGTAGCAATACCCCGTTTCTTGTTCAAGTACTGTTTCTTTCAGAGAAAGCATTTTTAATGCTGACGGGCAGTCTCTAACAAGAACATATAACTGTTTTTATATACACCAGCTGTTCTATTATGGTATCCTTTTAATTGGAGTTGCATGCACACCCTCCATGGAGAGGTCTAAAGTGCATAGCGCCCTCTCCTGGTTGTATTTTTTTCTGAATAGTGTCCATTTGGTGCCTCTCCTTACACGCAGTTGCCGCTCGCTGGTCTAAGTCTTGGCTGGGCCCCGTAGCGGGTGAAAGTGGTCTAGCGCAGGATACAGTAGCCTTAGGATGTCCCTAGCCACAGTCTGGAGGTTCTGTGGTCTGGCATCCCCGACTGCTGTAACAGCCCCCCCTCAAATCTACGGTCCCTACACTACTCTTCCCCGTTTGGGTCTTTTTCTGTTGCCGATGGAGTTGGGGGAGGTGTGAGTTTGGGCGCACACCCTCTGCACTCCCTACTTGCTCTCTGGTGGTTCCTTACTTGTGGAGGCCGGAATCCGAGTCAAGGCCGATGTCGTTTCTCAATGGCTTAACACACTGCATTGGTTCCGATTTGCTATTTGGACAAGTGGCTCTATGCTAATATCTTCCTGGGTTTGGAATGGTAAGTAGTATAAAACTCATGTGATTGGTTTTGTGAAGGGGGTGGGTGGAAAAGATGGGAGTAAATTTTACCACCTTTTTAAAAGGACAAGCAGAAGGAAGAATAGTTCTATTATGCAAATAATATTGACCATATTGCTCTTGCATCATCCTCAGAGGTGGGAAACCCATGCTGTCGGTTGTGGTTTCTCAGCCCTTAGGATGATGTAAGAGCAAAATGGCTGACAGTGAAATTAACCTTTTCGGATCAATAGTTATCTTAAAGTCAAGAGCTGCTGTGAGCCCACATTAGTGAAACATTTATTTTGGTAGGTCCCATAAGCAAAAGGGTAAACTAAAGCGTTTTAGACAGAAAATATTTAACATTGTTCCCCTGTCATAGTGGAACTCTATAATCAAACACTTGTATTTTTCAAGCCTTGAATACAATTTCTTTTTTTACTTAATGCCTATCAATATTTCAAAGTCAGTGTTAAATACAAAAATTGTTTTGCGTTTCATTTCTTTGCCCACCAACAAGTGACTTCATGCAACCAATTATAATGGGATGTATAAGGTATTTCTTTGTTAAAAGGCAAAGCTGCCTACTCATGAAGTCGATCCTTGTTTATGTTGCTCCACTGCAAAGTGAACATATCAACAACTTGATATTGTTTTGCTGTTAAAGTAAACCTTAGATAATCCCTAGTTACAGGTGTGAATGCTGGTTTCATGTTGCCTTGCTTACTGAATTCTCTCAATCCCAGGTTTGAAAAGGCTCTCAAGGCACATCGCACATTCTTTGTTTTTGTCACTGATTCCGCTTGTGCTTTGAAACAGGACCTGAAAGACCTGATGAGAAAAGCAGGAGAAGTTACCTTCGTGGATGCTCACAGAACCAACAAAAATGAAGGGTGGGTTCTCCTGTGGTTTACTGATTTCCCTTTGTCTCTAATGGAGACAAATCAATTAATGATTATTTAAATGATGAATAATAAATTGTATGTTTTTTAATTTACTTGGGTGTATTTGATAATGTATTTTTTCTCCATTAATATCCCCAGGGTGGTAGAGTTTGCGTCACGCAGTGATATGAAGAATGCTATTTCTAAGCTCAATGGAACAGACTTGAACGGTCGCAAGTTGAAGATCTTTGAGGATCACCGCAGGAGGTGAGTCACTAACATTAATCTTAATGAACATTCATTTTATTTTGCACATTGGCACCACAACATTGATACTTGGAAGTAGTGGCCGTGTGGTATCCGAAGGCTCACTCTTCTGTCTGCCCAGTCTGTGTCTAGTGTACCTAAGACACTACCCCTAACAATTCCTGGGTGCCATATTATTATTTTATACTGGTGGGCCGTCCAATGCTCTGCAGACATTACTACATTCTAAGCTGTGGGGCTTGGTGTAGCTGACGTATAGAAAGCACAGATGGCTCCGCCCAACGTCTGTACCCCCCTCCAAACTTGGGAGTATAAATCAGGCTTTAATGGAGCTTCCAGACTGCTTCTAATAGTTGGGCTTGGTTAAATGCAGATGAGAAATTTCACATGTGCTATTGTATGACGGCAATGCTCCAAGAACTACTAAATTGTCATTGTGCACAACAAACTCATTTAATGAAGAGGGGGGGAAAGAAAATAACCCAACGTACCTCTCGTTTCACCCAACAGTCAAAGCAAGAGCCGCTCCCGCTCCCGCAGCTACTCGCGCTCTAAGAGCCGTTCCCGGAGCCGTTCCAGGAGCAACAGAAGCAACAGGAGCAAGTCCACCAGCCGCACACCAGAAAGGAAGACTTCTGCTGGAGGTGGCAGGGCCGCAGCCCGCTCTCCCTCCCGCTCCATGTCGCGCTCCAGGTCTCGCTCCCGCTCCCCTGCACCTGCTCAGAAGAAGCAGTCCCGTTCCCGTTCCCCCCGCTCCCGTTCTCGCTCCCGCTCTGCTTCAGCAGAAAGCCAGCACTGAGACTGTGTCTCTATGCATTAGAATGGACTGATGATGAAGACCTTAGCTGCAGACTACAGGGCCAGTGTGATGGCTGTTGTCAGGTTTGTACTAATAGCAAGGGGTTTTCTGGGCGGAGTGGTGAGTCTTCTTTTAAAGTAGAGCGTTGCTCGTGATTGTGCCAGCATTGGCTTTGTAAGTCGTGGGAAGTTTTCTTTTCTAATGCTTAGTTTTGGATGTGCTTTCAAAGTAAGATGCTTTTTTCTTTGTTTTCTTACAACTTTAATAACTGATATTTTACTTTGGAAAACCCTCCATTTGATTAAATTAAAGATTCTAAGAACCTTTTTTGGGGGAGTAATGTAATCCACATTGTTCAAGATTATTAACCATCTGGATTAACCATGTGTCTTAAGACGTAATTTAAAATGTGTAATTGGGTAAGCTGTCAACATGTCTTCCGAGAGTACGGTCTATGGTCTAACAAGTGCCATGTTCCGATTCCATCCACCTTACTCTTGTTGCTATAGTAATACTGGTTTGACAAGGGGATTACATTAACTTTACAGGATCTACATTTTAATTGTTTTTTGTCAACTTAATGGTGTTACGTGATACTGTGATTTTGCTTTTCAGTGAGGTACCGAACATAACCGGTGCTTCTACATATCTAGCATCATTTCCATGCTATGTGAAAACATTGATTTGACATCTCAAAATGGTGTTTTTGATTTTGATTTTTTCTTCCCGTAGCTAAGTACTTATATGTATGCTTAGTTTTGAATTGATACTGCCATGAGTAACAGGACCTTGTCTATGTTTGTGATTATTCCATTTTGCATTGCTTTATCTTCAGTTTTACCCTGTAATGTTTTCTGTTTATAAGTCTGAACATGAGAAACCTATGAGATTGTTATAGCAGAGCAACATCTGGAAATTAAAATGCTGGCATCCTACAATAAAACAATCACTGCATATTAAGTGGTTTTCCCTTGCAGTACTGTGAAGAAAGAACCTTATTAGAAGGCTTTATTTCTTAGAACACAAATTGTACTGTTTGAGAGATTATTGAGGTGTGCACGCATATACTGTAGATGAACAATTATGAGCGTGTTTCTGGGAAGTTCAAGATCTCAGTGAGTGTATGGGGAATCAGCACCAATGTTTACAAATCATAAATTAAAATTGTTTGAATTTAATAAATGCTCCTTCCTTACTCTAATTGTGTGATTTGCTGCGCATGGGGAAAATCTGCTCCCATTATTTGACACAGACTTAAAAACGTAAAATGAATTCAGAGAGAAAATGGGCCATGGGCTCACCACACGATGGCACTGTCTGTTTGCTTTTGGAGCAAGTTCAAGTTTGAAGTGTGATTAACGATTCTAGAGCAGTAGTATGCCTATGCACATTTAAACGAGATAATTAAATGGGAAATGTATGTTTCTTTACCTTAGACTAAGCGCAGAAAATTCGAACTATATATCGTATATATATATGTACTGCGTGCATTAATCACTCTAATGTAATGTGTTATAATCAATGGAACAGATGACCAGATTTATTCCATATTGAGTAGTTAAGTGCAAAGCAAGATCGGGTTGTGTTTCCTGTCCGTGTGACACTGACAGCCTCCCGTTTGCAGCTGCAGTACGAAGTGAAAGGGTGGGTGCTCTTTGCCTGGGTTATATACTGCAACTAAAAGCTGTTGGCTGCCACTCGGGGCTAGTTGGCACTGAAGGACAAAAAGCCAAGCTGGCCATCGACCCGAGACGGCTTCTGGGTCTATGCCCAAGGCAGCCTAGTACGGTTTCAGTCCTGCACTGCACCTGCAAGCGAAGCGAACAGAATGCAGCGGCGAGAGACCCGCCGATGACGTGATTTCCTGGGGGTGGCGACGGCTGGATGGTAGCGTGGTGGTGGTAGATCCACAACAAGCTCACACTGCAGTTTGTGAACTGGATACCCGACCTGCTGGATACAAGGACGCAGACATGAGCACGGCCTCTGCTGTACACACAACATTGTGCTAATCGCGGGTGTGAGGGGAAAACTTTATTCTCGACGCACAACGTTTTGGAGCAGCTTGCTGTTTACAGCAGATCCCAGCTCGGTGCGGTTGGACGTAGGACGTCTCTCGCCCGTCCGAACCGAACCATGGCGGAGAGAAGTGGCCGGTTGAGTTTCCCGGGGAGCGGGGCTCTCAACAGACCCGTCCCGATGAACCTGTTCGCCACATGGGAAATAGATGGATCTTCCCCGAACTGTATTCCGAGGTAAGAAAGACGCGACCACCGGGTCCAATGGGCCATTTAAACTTTAAACCACCACCCATCAGACGGGCAAGCTGTCATTTGTCACATACAGCTGCACAGCGGCTTAGCCCCCAGCTCGCAGTATCATTCATTTAACCTTTATTCCTGATTTGTGTGTCCTGGCTTACAATGCCCGAATGCTAGTTAAATATGCATTTAAATATCTGCACATTGGATTTTTGTTGGCTGCAATCCACTGAGCGTTCGTCCACATGCGATGACATTGCACCCCTATAATTATTTTTTGCTTATTACTTACTAAATCATTGTGTCAAATAGGATAGTATTCATCATTACGTAGGCCGTATGGCAATTGGTTATTGTCTCAGTTGCATTGACCGGTAAAGTCTCAAAACGTCGCTCAGAGTAATGACAGTGATACGCCTGCACTAAGGTGTGTCGCCTAACTGCTACTACATCAATGGTTTTCAAACCTTTAGATTTCAAGGTCTCTGATCCATTTGGTTCCATTTGTATACTGTCAGAGTTACACACTTTCAAGGGTCAATTTATCCCCCCCCCCCCAAAGGAACCCAGAGAGTCCCTGAAATACACTTTGAGAACCACTACTACTGTAGTAGTAGTATGTTGTATGTAGTAGTACTACATACAACATGTCTTCCGACACTTAGGACATTTCATAGATCTCTATTTTGAGAGAGAAAGTTTACAAGGTCCTGCCGGGATGATAACACAACTAAACGAGTTTGTGGTCATCAGATGTCCTACCCTGAGATGATAAATGCTTGCTGTCACTGTCAGAATTTGGTCAGTAGTCGGCTTGTGGAACACAACTTATGATTAAACTGTGATTTGGGTAGCAGTGTTGTTCATACCAATGACTCTTTTTGCTCTACTTCCAAACACAACACAATGTGCCTTTTTTTCTCTCCTCAGGCAAAATACATTTGTGCAGTAGTAGAATAACAATGGATCTGTAGCTTAATCGGGGCCTCACTAGAAGGTCACAATCCGTGTGGTCACAAGTTTGTTTCCCCATGACCCCACATAGGTGCACTGTTCTAGTGATCTTGTGACCCCACATGTTTGCACTGTTCTGGTGTCCTTGAGAAAGACACAGAGACCTTACCAGCTCTAGGGGAACTGTTCTGTGGCTGACCCTGACCTCCAACCTGTATATATTATATACCGTAATATTAAATATAGAATATTACAATGACCTCTTCCTGCTTTATTGTCTGGCCATGTGCCATCAACTGCTGATATACTAGTTTGTTTAACATAAGACATGATGCTTCTTGTGCCAAGAGATATTGTGGCGATCAAGGCCCCCAATCTCTGACCACTATATGTAGCCTACAGCAACTGGCCTTGGTATTGAATCCTGCCAGTGTTTCTCTGTGACTCTACCTTTCTCACTGTTTGTCTTAATAAAGACAAAATACAAACTGAGAGTAAGCCATTATCCTCTGCTCTCTCCAAAAATAAGTTGTTATAGATTTACATTATGTATTTTTGTAGCTGCCTCCATCTTAGCCATTGTACTGTCTCAAATGAAATACTGAGGGGAGTGGACATCTTTATAAAGACATTGATTCTTGCACAACAGTACTTCAGTGTTTAGTTTGTTTTCTTGCATGAGCCAATCATCATTGGCTCAGACAACGTTGAAAGGATTACCCTACAGTGTGAACTGAACTGTCAATCACCATCGCCTCCTGGATCTCTCTATTGACCGGTGTCTCTCAACATTTAGACAGGATGAACTCTGCTTGTTAAGCTGGTGTCGAATCACCTGCAGCCCTATCCAATGCTATCACAGATTCATGTGAGCTGGCCACACACACACTGGCTGTCCAACACCATAACAGCTTTGTCAAGATTCAAGAGGTTTTATTTGTCACATGTTCATACAAGTGTGCATTGAAATGTTGGTGGGGCATACTCTGCCAGACTGTGCAAACAATGATCAACACTGTATGTTAAAAAAAAGAGCATAATACAAGTAAGTGATGATGATAATAATAATAGGAGGGGGAATGTATTTGTCACTCATGCAAGTCCTAAGTTCCTTACAATGTGCATTATATTCACCCATTCACTCATACATTCACACACCGATGGAGGAGGAAACCATGAAAGGCACCAACCTTATCAGGAGCAGTTAGGCGTTCAATGTCTTGCTCAAGGACACAGACTGGGGGAGTTTGTAGCTTAGTGGGTAGAGAGGCCATCTGATAATAGGAAGGTCACTGGTTCGCCCCCCGTTCGACCGAGTATAACTGTCAAAGTGTCCCTGGGCAAGACTCTACCCCTAACCACAGTGCAAATAGCAGTGAATTGTATGTGGTGAACTAGGCTATAGCTATAGTCCATAGCTGGGAACATGTGGGTCCTTTAAAATCATTTTAGGTCTGCTCAGGAATATGAGTCCTGCAGGGTGAGAGTGAAGTCCCCATGGTTCTCTCGGTCGAACACACCAGCCTCTGCAGGACTAGCTGGTCCCAGGAGGGAGCTATTCCCGATGGCTCTGAGTGGTAGCTGAGTAGACTTAGTTCAGGATCTTCTGTGAGACTTTGAATTTCCTCAGCTATATTCAAACTCACAGTGTGTTTGTTATACAATGGGTGATGTGTTAATATATTTTCAAATGAACATTTGAGAGGTAGCATTTTTAATTGAAAGTGTTTGAATTCCCTGATCGATGGGGTACCTGGTTCCTTGCTGACATAGGGTCACATCCTACTGGAGTCCTGACTGTCCCCACTCTGTTCCTCTCTGGTCAAGTTCACACTTACTTGTCAGATGGCCGTATTGCTTGATGAATAGCATGATACTGCACATCACTCTTTGTTGTTGTTGTTGCTTAATGCATATGTGGTTTCCCCCCTCCATTAGTGTTATTGAGATGGTAAGAACGCTGGAAGGGAAACTGAGTACTAGGGGAGAGAAAGTTCTAGCAGAATTCAACCATATGCCAACAGAGGCATGTGTGACTCTGGAGGCAAGGAACTTAAACACCAGGCTGCTGTTTGGAGCAGCCTGTCTGTGAACTGTAAGGTTAGAGCCACAGTTAGCTTGTCACTGCTATCTGGAACACAATCCTTTGTTGCCAAAATGTGATTTTGGAGGTGATCCGTGCTGTATGTAGGATAAACAGCAGTAACCTATCCTCGTCTATTCTTAGGATCTGCCTGGCATATTGCATCACTACTGCTATGCTCCATGTCTTTGCTATAATGCCAGTCAAATCATTGGAGAACAGTGATATTCAAATATAGCCACTTTAAATCACTCCGGCCTACTATGTTATTTCCAAAACTTTACTTTTCTCATCATTTCCTCATGTTTTCATATAACCCCAGCTCTATCCATGCTTAAGGTCCCTGAAGCCCTAGGCTATTAAGCATGGCCTGGCCTAGCTTATAGGAGTGCTGCCTCTGCACTGATCTCATGTTTCCCAGAGTCACCTCAGGCCATAAGCAGCTCTGAACCTGCGGCGGTGTTCAATAATCACCTATCGCAGGTGAGAAAAAGCATAAATCAGCGATCTTTGGATGGTGGTAGGATGATAATTGCCAGTAGCATGTAGCTGCACGCCTAAGTGAGGCTGTTATTTGTCACACATACTTTATCAATAAGCATGACTGGTGAGAAGACATTAGCTGCCTTGGTAAGCCTAATTTATGCTTCGTCGTACAACAGTCGCATGCCGAAAATAGCCCATCTACAAGCTCACAACGTGTTGTTGTTGCGACCCATTGTGAGCCTGTAGATCTGCTATTTTCAGCGCATGACACCGTTGTACTTCAAAGAATAAATCAGGCTTTAATAGTATGCAGTAAGGATTTGGTCCACAGAGGGAGAAGGAAGCTAGTTTGGTACAGCACACATTTGTGTTACTCCAGCTTGCAAATTCAGGATTTATTCTTCCCTGAGGTTGAGGGGAAATGCTGCCAGTACAGCAGTCAAAGGAGATGCAGAATAACCAAACATACCAGACATCTGACGATGAAAATGTGAATTGCACCATAACATTTGTACATTTGTAACGAGATCCAAGAGTCACACTAGTTCTTAAAGTGTGTCTCCAAGACAATCATTGACCCCTACACGTGCACAAAATCAATCACAGTGGCAACATTACCACCTGAGCCTCTCTTTTAAATCCAAGGACTGTGTGTGTGTGTGTGTGTGTGTGTGTGTGTGTGTGTGTGTGTGTGTGTGTGTGTGTGTGTGTGTGTGTGTGTGTGCGTGTGCGTGTGTGTGTGTGTGTTTGTGTGTGTGTGAGATCCTGGGTGTTTCTGAAGTGGGCATCAATTGGATTTCTGTGGCGTGGCATACAGAAAAGAAGCAGAGAGCCAGTGGGCACTGCGAGGGCTAAGTGCTGTCAGAGATGGGGGGGGGGGGGGGTATAGGTTTGTGAGACAGAGCAGGGATTGAGTGGGCCCTCAAGTGACAGCTGGACCCAGTAGGCTGTCATATTTGGACCTGTTGGAGGCTGAGAGTGCTGAGATGTCGCTTTGAGTCGCAGAGAAAACACTCGTCCTTTTGTCCCCCGTTTTGCTTAGGATGCTCACACTGCGAGAATTTTGAGTAGGCCGACCGGGAGGCAGTTAATGGCTCACATTGTTTTATGTTCCCTGTGTTGGCCGTGTTGTCTCTGCATGCTGTGCATGTTCTCTACTAACACTATCATTTTACGACCTCTAGCTATTAGCCTGTTTCATTTATTTTCATACTTGCAGGCCAGACCCCGCATTCTCACAAGCAAGTCATTGTCAAGTGATTATGTTGTATGAATGTGAAGTCACTTTGGTTTATGGTGATGTCCCCCTGAGTTATTCTTGTAGCCCCTGTGATGTTCTCCTCAATAATAATAATTTTGTCCTTTTTGTGCCTGGAAAGTGTCTTCTGCATTTACCCATCCTAGCTATTAGAAGTTGTGGACACTATTAATACAGAACCCAGGGAGCGGTTAGGGGCTAAGTGTCCTGCTCAGGGACACAGCTGAGTAAGCCTGCTTTGTGCCCCTCATTTTCATCCTTGCAACTATTGCTCCATGTTTTTGCAAGGGAGCCATTAATCAAGTGAATCGCCCTGTCATGTAATATGAATGTTATGTCCGAAGGCCGCATATCTAGCAGACAATTTACCAAAAGGAATTGCATGTATTTAATTCAGTCTGACCAAAAGCAGGGATAAAACATGTCTCTACCTGCGATAAAAATGGATGACCAGCGGGGGAATATCAAAAGGAGTGGCATGGATTTCTCCCCACCCTCAGCAAATCGAACACTACACACACACACACACACACACACACACACACACACACACACACACACACACACACACACACACACACACACACACACACACACACACACACACACACACACACACACACACACACACACCAAGCCCTGCTGATACAGCGGGTCATAGAGGGCGGGAAGGGCAGGACAGGAGAGAACATCTGTCCTCTCTACCTCCCTGTCATCCCATCTGAGTTGCTTTGTGTCTCTGCAGGCTGATCACCTTTTTATTTTTGTTGCTCCCAGATGATGTTTTCCCCCCTCATGCAGCATCATCCCTGACTAATCACTTTGGATTTTCCTCCTTTACAGTACACCCATTGTCAGTACACCCGTTTTCCAATAACATAATCTGTAATTCTGTCTGTTTTTCTTTTTTGCTCCATTCAGTTGAATTTGTAATGTCTTTTGTAATGGAAGAGAGTCATCTCATTATAATGCACATGATCAGTCACAAAGTTATACATGAAGGGAGGAGGGTAACATTCCACTTTCTTAATGTTGAAAAATTCACTCAGAATGTTAAGGACTGAGGTTCCGATTCTGCAAATGTCTTCTACATCGCAACAGTTTTTTGAAAAAAGCTATGTTGCTATATCAGTAGTTCTCAAACTTTTTCATGTCAAGGACCCCCAAAATGATATGTATTTGGCCGCCGACCCCATCTCAAAATCTTTTTTCCAGGGACCCTCAGAAGCAAAGATTTGAGTTAAAAATGTTTGCTTTAAAAATATATATATTCAAAGATTTGCACACATTTTCAAGATTTTTCAAAAATAGCAGATCTACGAGCTTGTATATCTGGTATTTTTGAATAGCCAGGATCCAAGTGCTAGCAAATAATGGTTTAAGTGGTTACACAGATGCGTTCCCAGTTTTGATGCTGGGTCACTTACAGGGGGTAAGGCTGCATGACGGGAAGTCTAGTCAAAAGTCTACGGCTTGTTCATCAAATTATGACGTCTACTAGATTACTGCCCTAAACAGAAAAACATAACCTGATTCAACCCTGTCTGGTGTGCTACTTTGCCTTGGTAGAGACTAATGCTGATCTGAGCAAATCAATATGGCCTTGAACTAGCAGAGAAACAATTAATCTTCACTGTGTTTGTGAGAGTTGGAAAAGCCTGGTGGAAGGAGACATGTGGGTAAGATACTAACTTTTAGATGTGACCCTCTGTGTCGGTCAAAACTGTTCAAGTGCAAAGTGAGAGCTGGTCACAGCTTATCGCGGATTACATGCTTATTTTTCTGTAGGCCTCAGGGTTTTGTAAATCCCCAAATTACTTGGATACTTTCACTATTCTACTAGCCAAGGAGAACTTAAGAAACCAAAAGCACCCCAGATCGATTGTTAATTTCCTGCCAATGTAGTTGGTAGAGTAAGAAAGTAACTAGAGAAAACAACAGCACCATTTGGCTCATGGTTGGTGGTAATTCCCTACACTGGTTGGAGAGGTTCAATACTATTGGGCTCAGCAGGCGAGGGCCCTTAATGTCCAGTCATCGGGTGCTTTGATGCACCCGATGAGAAAGTAAATATAAAGCACAGGAGTATAAGCTTGTCCTCAGCACTTCTCTAAGGCTAAATAGACCTCCGGGCAATATAGAGCAGACTAAACACTAAATAGATTAATTGGTCAGATTCCTGCGGAAACTGACCAATGATACACAAACTTTAAACAAACTTTATGACAAATGGTTGGAGAGTAGTAATGCCTTGAATAAATGAAATGAAAGCAAATTGTGAAACTAAACCAAACCAAATTGTGAAACTAAAGCTTCACCTGCTTTGCCCAGAATGTCATGATGAGATGATCTCAAATGAATGGCCTGTCTGCCAATGGGGTTCTTTTCTGGCCCTCAGCTGCAATGGGCATGAGTGACGTTTCTTTTTAAATAGTGTTGTGCAGACAGCTCACCTGGTGGGTGCATGTGCCACATGGGTGGGGCTGTGGTCCTTCCCACAGCTGGCCCAGGGCTTTTGCTGCATGTCTCCCCTCTCTCCTGCCTTTCCTCTCTCTCACTGTAACAACCTTCTGACAATAAATACATACAGTATATATACACATATATATACTGTGTGTGTGTGTGTGTGTGTGTGTGTGTGTGTGTGTGTGTGTGTGTGTGTGTGTGTGTGTGTGTGTGTGTGTGTGTGTGTGTGTGTGTGTGTGTGTGTGTGTGTGTGTGCGTGCGTGCGTGCGTGCGTGCGTGCGTGAGTCATTTTCCTGCAGTCAAAAGTACAGCACTTGTCTCTGAAATGTATTGCAGTGAAAAAGTACCCAAAAATATAAATAAAACAATACTATAAAATAAGTAAAGTTACAGATACTCAAAAATGTACTGAACTACAGTACTCAAGTAAACATACTCTACTTAGTTACTGTCCACCACTGGTTGTGCACCAGTTAACACAATCAGCTTAACCACTGCAAGCAGTTAAGGATTATCCTGGTTCAAATGGATGGACATCACTGTTTGCTCTTTATCAAGATTAAAACCCTGGTTATTTTTATGCTTGTATTTTTTTAAATGAACAAAATGGTCTGGTTTAGGCTAAAGTGTCCAACATCAAATTTGTTCCATTAGACAAATTCAACTTTAATGGCAGGGCAACAGATCATTTCAAATGCTGGAAATGTTAACAATGTGAGAAAGAAAAATGTGTAACCAAGTTATAATTTGACATTCTCATAAACTCTCTCTCTCTCTCTCTCTTAATTAATTCCATTTGCAACAAAAACAACATTAGACTGTCTTCCTGCTTTTGCAGTTGGAGAGAGGCCTTATTTTCAAATGACTGATAGCTCCATGATTATGGGCATCCGAGGTCTGTTTACTTTGCTGTGTGGTAGCCTAAATCTCTGGGACTTTTTTCAGTAATGCAGAAAAGGAGGTTAGAAGCCGGTGGAGAGATGTGCCAATACCATGTGGGCCAGATGTAGATGAGATTATATTGAAGACAGTGTGCGAACAGCTCAGGCTTAGAATAGTCTAAAAAGAAGCTCTGCAAACCAGGCTGCCCCATCTTTTGAATCATCTGTCTTTGAGTCATGTTAAGGGGCAGACGTGTCAATGTGTTGACTGCTGCTGAGTTTCTGTCTTTCTTTTTCTGTTTGGCAGGGTAGTGAAATATTCCTGTAAATCATGTCTCTTTATCCATTATGATCTACACCTGTGTGTGTGTAGGGATTCTGATTTACTTATGATTTGTACTGTTTGGTACACTCTGTTTATTGAACATCTGCTGCCATCTTCCATGGCATTGGAATGAAAGGAAATGAAAGAATAGAAAGCAGCCTTAGCATTCCTTTTTATGATCTAATTTGATCTGTTTATTTATCCAAAGCTGTATCTTCTAGTGCTGTCATTCCAGACTGTGTAGGTTTTGTAATTACATGTTTACGTGTGTGTGTGTGTGTGTGTGTGTGTGTGTGTGTGTGTGTGTGTGTGTGTGTGTGTGTGTGTGTGTGTGTGTGTGTGTGTGTGTGTGTGTGTGTGTGTGTGTGTGTGTGTGTGTGTGTGTGTGTGTGTGTGTGTGTGTGTGTGTGTGTGCGCGCGCGCGTGTGTGTTCTGCCACTTCTGTCATCATACATCATCATAATTCATGGGAACCTTGTACAAAAGAATTTCACCCACTCCTTTTTTACTTGGTGTAAACTTGTGATGGGACAATATATGTCAAGTTCAAGATGTGGTATCTCAGTAATGAGTTGAAAGCCACATTTTCCTTCAAACCTTGCAATTCCTATTCTGTACATTTCCTCAAATTACATATTTCCTTTAATGTTTTCTAAACAGTCATTTAGCCTCAATGCATTTGCATAAACAGATTTTTTTACTTGCAGCAAGACTCCACAGGCTAGACAAGGACCCTGTCTGCTGCAGCAAACCGTGTGTGAGGGAGAAGAGGGAGTTGCTGTTTCAGCTCTATCTCACAAAGGCATTAAGAACTTTTTGCTGCTTTCTCAATTGAGGAGGAGAGGAGGAGAAATGTAGGTCAAGTTCCTTAGAAAAGTTGCAGGCCTAGCACAGCTTAAGGAAGGTTTTAACATGTTGTAGTGATTAGGAGAGCCGCTGCACCACCACTGGCATTTTCTTTCTTGGGCGGGGTTGGGGGATGGATGGAGGGCTCACATGATCCTTTCCGTGTTCCCATCCCGCATCAGATGCCAGGACAGATGGACATTGTGGCTAAATCCCGTGGTTGGCACTGATGATGGCAGAAATCAGCAGCTATTACCTTGACCAGTCAGAAATAAGCATTGCTTTACAAGCCTGTAAACATAACCTTTCTGGCCTCCCAGATGCTGAGCAAGCTGAAATAGTATGTCCAGGCTAATCTACCGGAATACCGATGCTGACTGAAGTTATTTATGGGTTCAAAGTTGTGGCGTAGTTCTAGTGGTTGGGTAGGACCATGCCTCTGGACTTGCGTAATACCACATGCCTCCTACTAGCCTGGGATTTATCCTTCTTTATGAACAAATACTGAGGGCAATGGATTTCCCACAATGCTTAATATATAATATCGCAGTGACAAATGACTGTGTTTCTTATCACAGGGAGTGAACAGGGCCTTACATTCAACACACTGCACATGTTCAATTAAGTGCGGTAAATTGGGTATAGTTTTCAGAGAGCGCACATTTACATAAATCAAATCATTCTACTCCACAATAAGGGGATATTTTGCATCTGTTTCGTTTCTGCTGTCAGCCATCATAGTCGGTAAACATATTGTAGCAGGCAGCGGATATTAAAAGCTTCTGTTACAGTTTGGAGATGGAACAGGCGCTGTGTTTACCCGTTGGCTAGGTTATGCTCATAATGATACGCCATGTAAAATAAATATTGTTCTCCAACAAAATGGGCAGCACTATAACCATTAAAACAAGTATGACCTAAGTCATAATAAAGCCGCATGTGGCAGGCTTTTTTGGCCCCAATCTTTTCATAGACCTGATTACTTGTTTTTTGGATTGCTTGTTTCTCTCGCCAAACCTGGCAACATTTAGCGTCGCAGATTAACGCTGTAATGTTTTTTATATAAGTGGTGGCAACATTTTGTGACACCACACGGGTCTTCCCAACAATAGCTAAGATTGAAGTCAGTGTGAACATGGGCAAATAATAACTTAATAGCCAAACTAGGTGTAATGAAGCACGCTAGCATTTAGGCTAACCATCCTGGCTGAAGCTGTCTCCCTTTCTCTCTCTCTCTGCTGTGTAACTCCGTGCGTTGCCTTGTTGTGATTTCTTTGCGTCCATGCTGGCCCCTAATATGGTGTGCTTCCGGGTGGTTCAACCTAACTTAACAATGAGGATCGTTCTGATTGGATCCCTTCCCAACTAGTCCCTCAAAAGGAGTAATTCTGATTGGATGTCTTCTCCATTCGTCCCGCCCTAACATTTTCGTCTCGTCTAATTCGTTGACTAACGTGTCCATTACATTTTCGTCTCCCCATTGGCTTAAAAGGGGAGCTTAAACGGGGGAAGTGTGATGGACAGCCAGGACAGCCAATGACACTCAGGTGTCGACACTTTTGACTCAGGTGTCGAAATTTTTCACTCGGGTGGCGGAAAGAGACTGGTGCTGTTTACAGAGCCGCTCGCTAGCGCATGCGGCAAAAAATGCATAAAAGCTCAAAATACTGATAACTCACACACACTGGACTCCTTTAAAGAACAATAATGTGTAGTAGTGCTACAAAAGGGTGACATTTCAGTGATTGGAGACCTTTATTAGACCAACCGTTTTTTATCAGGCATGTCAGAGGAAGTTCCCGGTGAATTTAATGTCACCCTTTGAAATATTGTGGTCAGTATTGTTTTTTATGGAGTTGGAAATCTAAATCGTGTGTGTGTGTGTGTGTGTGTGTGTGTGTGTGTGTGTGTGTGTGTAAATGGTAAAGTGTTTAGGTTTAGAGCATTCCATTCGCCACTGAGCCTGTGATTTAATCCTGTCCATGCCTTCTTTCACTCTTGTGTCCCTTGTTCTGCCTTCGCACCGTCACAATAAAGAAAAAGAAAAAAAGGAAGAAAAAAGATTAAACTAAAATGGATGGGTGTCACATTCTCCTCATGAAAAGCCCTGTTTATTGGCTTAATATTCAACTTGTGCAGCCAAGTTGCCAACAGAAGTTGAATTGGGTTACAGTATGTTTGGGTTACTAGGCTATATTTTGAGCGTTGGGGGGAACAAATGTTGATTTGTCAGAGGCAGGCCAACGAAATGGAAATGTTATCCCTTTCCCTTACTCTTGTGGTCAGTAAGCATTGTTTTCAATGCGTTTCCATCGTGTAGTACCCATTTGTAATGTACCTGGGGTCTTTATGAAGTACTGCCTGAGGGTTCTTCAACAGTAGGGTTGTTGTGCACTCATGTAAAAATAGGCCTGGTGGTATCTCTGTGTTATGAGGTAATGGCAATATTGTTATCTAGACAAACAAGATGGGTCTAATTTCATTCTAAAGAGTATTAACCCATTAAGACCTGAGGTCGATTCTAACAAATGTCAGTATTCTGACATGTAATGTCAGTTTTCTGAAAAATGTATGTTGCTATATCAGTGGTGCTCAAACCTATTCATGTCAGGGACCCCCAAAATTATATGTATTTGGCCGCCGACCCCATCTCAAAATATTTTCTCAAAAATAGCAGATCATATGAGCTTGTATATCTGCTATTTTTGAATAGCCAAAGTATAAAATAATGGTTCAAATCTAAAATGACACAGATGCTTTCCCAGTCTTAATGGTTTAAATGGTATGAATTTTGGGCCAGTTCAGATAATCTTATGACTCAAACGTTACTCCTTTGCATTCCTATTGAATATAACTTGAATGGAATGTTATGTTACATTCCAGAGTTGGATAAATAATGAGCTACGTTTACATTTATTTGTTTGTAAAACCATAGGATATACAAACAAAGGCTATGCATTACTTGGATGCTAGGAACTGCAAATGAAAAACCTGCTCGCATATTGTACTTCACAAGTCCTATTGTTAGAGTACTCAATGGTAGTTCACTCACGTATATCAGGTTGAAAAAAAACACATTGTATGTAAAGTTTTTAAAAGTCGTATTGAAATTATTAAGCCGTGGCATGATGCCATACATAATATAGTCTAAAATTGTATTTTGCTCTACAAGATATAGTCTTATTGAAAGAACCTGTGTGGCAGGGTTGAGGCTATGCAAATGCACTATCATTGCTTTTATCTGACACTTGAATACCGTATTTCTCTTAGGGCTGCAATTATGAATTCATATCACATTCTTAGCAATTATTCTATCAATTACTTTTTTGATGAATCAAATAATCAAAATGCAGGTTTCTAATACTTTCAAAACATTTACATGAATGTATCAATGAATTGCTATAATTCTATTTTATAATTTGTCGTGCAACGGTGTGACACAAATATCCAAAATAGCCAAAAATAGAACGGCTCGATACATTTCTTGCTCACATCCACCAAATAAGAGCCCCCTCTATTAAGTAGTCATCCTTATGGTGGTTTCATTGGTGCCTAATATTAATTGGCTCCATAGAGAAATCCTATCAGCCTAAAGCCATGTAATAATTCTTCTATTGGCGTTGTGATTGTGTGTGTGTGTGTGTGTGTGTGTGTGTGTGTGTGTGTGTGTGTGTGTGTGTGTGTGTGTGTGTGTGTGTGTGTGTGTGTGTGTGTGTGTGTGTGTGTGTGTGTGTGTGTGTGTGTGTGTGTGTGTGTGTGTGTGTCCAGCAGTATGACATCATGGGTGGAGAGAAGCGTGAGAGTGGCGTGCTGCAGAGCCCTGCATAAAGCTCTCATTTGTATTCCCCGTTCTCTGTTCTGCACCCCCCCCCCCCCCCCCCCCTTCCCTCCCTCCCTCCCCGGGGGGCTCAGGAGAGGGCATGGATCATTTTGTGTTCCTTACTGAAATAGATTCCGCTCCGTACTCTGGCTGTTGAAACATAAAGGAGACTTAGTTGGCCCACTGCTGCAATGTTTTTTTAGGAGAGCCTCCGTTACACATGAGCTGTTTAAACTCCACACGCTCAAGAGTGTCGATTTATAATACCCAACCCCACCCCTTGAATGAATAATTTTATAACGTGCACTCTCTCTTTCTCTTTACTCTCTGTCAAATTCACATGACATACTTACAGATACATGACTGTCACACACACACACACACACACACACACACACACACACACACACACACACACACACACACACACACACACACACACACACACACACACACACACACACACACACCAGACAAAGTTACCCTAGTGACAGAATTCATTTCTCTGTCCTGCATTTTTAATGGATTACATTTATTATACATAAAAGATTTCCTCTTTTTAGTGAATGTAGCCCTGTGCCTTACAGTATCTCACTCACTGTTAACACTACTACTGTCAGTCAGTCAGTCACTCTCTCTCACTCTCGTTCTCTCTTTCTCTCTCTCTCTCTGCCTACCTTCCTTTCTTTCACCCTCTACCACCTCCTGTCTGTCTCTCTTTCTCTCTTCGCTCTCTCTCATGTGTGTGTAAACCTATAAGATCTTTGGCATGGGAAATAAGTAGCAATATTTGATTATGAAGCTCTTACTAACTCTGTAGATGGGGATTCTGTAGCTTATAATTGTGTGCCAGAGAGTGCAGACAACTCTCTATCTCTCTCTTTCTGTCTCTCTCTCCCTCTTTCTCTCTCGCACGCACGCACGCACACACGCACGCACACACACAGCTGGAGAAGACCATCTTATGAATAAGAACATATTCTTGGTATCATTGTGGTATTGTCCAAAACCATGTGATGTGTATTGGATGACACAGTTATTAGGTTTTCATGCTCTATTGCAGTGTTTCCCCAAACATAGGGTCCGCAAATCAAAAAGGGTTGCGGACAAACTTTTATGGGTCGAGAGTATGCCGTTTTTTTACCTTTCCTACAGAAAAATAGTAACATTTCCAAGGTTTTAAAAAATTGTGAAAATAGACGATCTACAAACTCACAATGCACCGTGATGTGACATATGACATATGTGAGCTTATAGATATTTTCTATATTTTTGATTTTTTAAAGTTCATAATGGTTTTTTTTCTAAGTCTGGTTCCAGGGGAGACACCAAAGTTCTCTTTTGTGTCGCAAGCTGAAAAGGTTTGGGAACCTCTGCTCTATTGTGAAGCAGCTGCACAGCAGATTCAGCATTGAGTGGCTTTCTCTTCCATCCTGTCCCATTTCCTTTCAGCTAAACTTGGCAGAGGCATGGCATTACAACAACAGAGGGACAAATCCTTAGCAATAAAATCTTGACATTCCAACAACTTAAAATGTATGTACTTTTTAACATGGACAACTAAATGGCTGTTATAAATAAGAAATGTAAAGAGGTAGTTTCGCCTACCTCATCATCTTTTTAAGAAGGCTCCAAGGTGAGGTCTCAAATATTTACGGTTTAATGTCTAGGGTAGCCCATAATGCATTTCTTCTGTCAAGATGGCTTGAGAGCATGACCATAACATTTCTCTACATGCTTCTGCAGTGGAATACAGTTTGGAGGTCAGCTTTGAGCTCATCTAAATGTGTTTATTCTGAAATTGAATAGAGCTTATATCTATCCCTGTTTAGATTATCCAAAAATGATGATGAACGCCAAGATCTATGCTGGCAAAATTGTGGCAATCGAGATTCACTTCTTCATGTGGTTTGGGACTGTCCAGCTGTTAAATCAATCTGGTTATAAGTAATACCCTCTATCCCTATAGTGTCAGAGTTTTTTTTTGTTCAAGTAAATTTCCCAGTATGTGTCCCATAGCATGCGTGCTGGGTCTAAAACCTGACATTATTGTTGGAGTTACTGTTAACAGCTCTGGACTTTGGCTTGTTTATCTACTAAAAGATTCAATCTTTTAAACTTAAAGGAGCGTAAACTAGTCTGCTTCTCTGGGGATTCTTGGCCGGAGGAATACTTGCTGAACGTGGAACGGGCAGCCTGCCTGTGAAAAGACATTTGATAAGGACCTGGATGGCCGTTGGGGCACTGTACGCAAGTTACTTGTTTGATCATGTTGTAAAGAGTAACTGGTTACATTAGTCCGACCTGCTCAGAGTCAGGTTTTGGGTGTCATGCCTGGCATTCCCCCCAACACACACTCACGCACGCACACACACACACACACACACACACACACACACACACACACACACACACACACACACACACACAGCTCACAGTGAATGAGGAAGGTCAGAGTAAATGCCATCAAAATGTTGAATTGGATCGATTGGCTTCACAATTTGTCTGGCTTGACTTTTTATATAGATGCTATGTTTGCTTGCTAAGTTTGCTTAATTAGTTACTTTGTGGCTTTTCTTTCCACATAGTAACTACTAGGAAGGTTAAGTATGCAATGCACCTAGCATGTACATAGTAAAAAGACAGATGATACAATAGGCTGTATTGTGGAGATATTTAGATTCAACATCTGGCATTTCTGGCATTTCTTAAATGGATTTCAATCAACACAGGTCTTGTGCCAACAAGAGCCAAAAGAGAGGTTGGTGAGTTTGTTTTTAAAATCAAACTATTTATTTTCTCTTTTATCTTCCACTTTGTTATTCCCTTTGATTTCGGTCCAATTACCCATCATTTTCATCTTCCTGCTGAATGCAAAATTGCCCATCATCAGCCAACATTTGGAAAATATATGTATTTCTGTTCACAGATGGAGATAGACATGTCACAGAAGTACTGTGTTTTGCACTTAAGTGCCCCTTCAATAACTCCAATTTCCCACTCCATGGGGCTTTGATTAAAGGATGATCTTCTCTCCATTGTGCTTTAGTGGGATTTGATTCAGCTACCTTTTTGTGTTGGCAGAAAGCTGGTTGACTGTGTGGACTTCTGTCAGACTTCAGTTCCAGTGGGAACTAAAGGGGACGGCTGGTTTTGTGTTCTGTGTGACAGATGGGGACGGTGCCTATTGATCATTGTTTTCTTTTTACTCCTGGGGAAGTACGCTTACATACCATTTGTTCAGATTAGCTAATATAACTGTGACTGATCGATAGTGCCAAATTTATATTTGTGGACTGTTCTGCATCAGAGCATATAAGCATATTTCATGATCAGATCCTTGTCATTCACGTAATTGACTTGCATGACATAAAATATTTTCCATTTTATAGCTTCACCTTTTCACATTAAAATCATAAAACTATATATAAATGACTTTGTACGACTAGTGGATATAGCTCACAATGCAAATATTATGTTTATTATATTTTTATATATATACATATTTTTATTTATTTAATGATGGACAAAATAGGGAATCATCTCTTCCTCGATCACACACACCACTAGAAACCAACAGGAAGTGGGGCAAAGGTCAACGCTACAGTGCCAAGAACATAAACGTTTCAATGTCCCGTGGGACATTTATGGATAATAGAGAGGCACAAAATAATAAGCTACTGTAAGTCCAGGGCAGAAAGTTATCCTTCATTCTGACTAGTGGGCTGATTAATTTACAACAGAACGGTGTGGGGCAGACGCACACATTTACTT
>NC_139957.1:17751345-18021345 GCF_963454915.1 Gymnoscopelus microlampas | reverse complement strand
CATCCCCCTACTGTCTTAACATTGCCCGGTCTCTTTCCACTGTCACTGTCAATAAAGACTACAAAATGCCCTAAAATATCTAAAATAATTATAATAATAATACAATTTAAACTATAAAACATCAAACAAATTCAAAGTGCACCATTCCCGATAAAGCCGATCGATTTGACATATCACGTGTATGTGCTGCGAATATAATTTTTCCATCTTAAAGGGACTTGGTGTACACAAGGCCTCAAATGTACCAAAAGGGAAGAACCAAGACTCCAATTTAGTATTATACTTACAAATATTCCGTTTTTCATTTCTGTTATTTTGCCATAAAATAATGATTAAAGGAAAATAGTATAACAAGTAATGTGCCACATTGCCTGATTTACATTTATAGCATTACATGTCATTTTGTTTTTGGATACGCTTCTACTTGAGTTTTTTCTATAGGTGTGTGCATGTATTATGTCCGAAGTCCGAACATACATTCCTGTTTGTATGCAAGCACACAAGCAAATCACAATTCGTCTATTTAACACTGAGACAGTACAAAAATGTTTTAGGCTCTTAGATTTAAATTGACACTCCCTGGTCCCACTTATTGTACCATATAGTCTACGCACTTATCCCGAACTCCCAGTCTTACTCCTGTCATTCTATATCATTCTATAACCTGTTTGCTTATCCCCAGCTTGTCTACGTACTTCAGTACAGAGGGTCCAGAGCTTCCTAATAGCAGCTCTGTCCCTTCAGGCGGCGCACATAGCACCCTGTCATCTCGCTGCATGTCTCCTCAGCCAGCCGGTAAACCCCACACCTGAATATTGCATGAGCAGCCAAGTGTTTGGAAGGCTTACAGCACACGTCTGAATAATGGGAAGGTCCACAGGAGATTGGGTTAGACGGTTTGTGTGTATGTGTGTGATTATGTGTGTTGAGGCGAGGCAAAAATCTCTGGCCAGACATTGTTTGTGTACTAGACGGGTGTGCGCGTGAGAGCACGCTTATAACACAGACATGCAAACCCATTGGGTGTTAGCATGTCTGTCTGTGATAACTCAGGGCTAGAGCTTGACATTAACACTACCAGGGTTCCGGGTTCGATTTCCTGTCTTTCTCTGCATCCTCTTTTTCTACATTTTTCTTTCATTTATTTTCCTCCCTTTCTATAGCTTTACTTTCTCTCGTTGAAGTGAGTGTCACTTTATTGCTTTCTATTTGTATTGTAGAAGGATAAAATGTTATACAGAGTGAAGTTGCTACATCATTCATCGCTCTCTGCAAATGTCAGGTAGATTATCACTGAGTCATCAAACACAAGGTGCCTCTTTGCTGCATTTCCCCACATGCTGCTGTGTGTTTTGGAATATGAGTCATCCTAAAAGCAGTGTATGTGACACAGTGATACTGTGTGATACTGTGTGTGTGTGTGTGTGTGTGTGTGTGTGTGTGTGTGTGTGTGTGTGTGTGTGTGTGTGTGTGTGTGTGTGTGTGTGTGTGTGTGTGTGTGTGTGTGTGTGTGTGTGTGTGTGTGTGTGTGTGATTATTTTTGTGTGCAAATTCTCAAATTAATTGTGCGCATGCATGTCACATCCAGTGTAGTTCTCCATTTAGACTTCTGTCATGTCTTGTGGCTTCTAATGGCCACTGTAATCTATTCATCTGTATTCCTGTTTAATATCCAATTCCTGTATGATGTTTGTTACATTAATTAATTTGGAGTGAAATTGGAGTTACCATAAAATATCTAATCAAGCCCTTTGCCGTGGAATTCGTGATCAATCAGTAATTGATGAGGCAAGAGGAGTCGAAGACAATATTCTAGGTGGTGATGGATATTCTAGTAATGTCGCTGGTACGGTAGTTCTGCCTCAGGGATCAGACCATAGTTATACTAAGCTGCTACGAGGACAAGCATGAACCATAAAAACAGGTTATATACCAAAACAATAGCTATCAGGCCTAGCGGAGACATCTTGGCTCCTACAAGCTACAAAATATTAGATCATCTCTAAGGCACAAAGATGAACAAAATAAGGTAATATAAAAGAAGGTTAGATATAAACAACCATAATAGGCTAATAGCAATATAATATAATTCTACTATTCTTCCTCACCGTCCATATTTATATTTAGTCTACATTTTCAGTCTGCCAAGATCATGGTTTCATATTCATTTCTTTTCAAACCTTTATTTATTCTCGAAGGACATTGAGGTTGCCCTCATTTGCAGTGTTGTCCAGATACATCACAGTACAGTTTCATTTTCACATCAATATTCATATCAATGATAAAACAAAACAAAACAGAAACAAAACAAAACAGAAACTTTCCCCTATCTTGTGATACAACACCGATTTAAAAGCAGTTGCAGACACTTGTGGGTAGGTCTGCAATCAAAGATTTAAATTGACCGTATGTTATGGGAAACATATTGGGAAAGATCCGTTCCTGTAAAGAAAAAAGCCAATCTTTTGCCTTAGTTTACAGGCAAGATTGTCTATATGGCATTTAAATGTGAATGTGTCATCAAGCCATATTCCAAGGTACTTGTATTCATTACTTTAAAATGAATTTACTCACATTCACAAAATATCCATCAGTGGCTGTGTTGTCATGGGTCCTGTTGTGTGTGATTGTATTGCATGTGTGCTGCCTCGGCACCATGTGCAATTTAGAGGGGTACCGTGTCACTCTTTGGTTGCTTCTTTGCTGGTATCATTCATATTCTTGGAAATCCAACACAAAGGTTAGCAGTAGAATTGTTTTACCTAAGAATGATGCTTCTGGGAGTCAGTCATCAGCTGACTTTAACCTCATGAACCCTACATACCTATTCTGGGGCGAACATTCAGCGAAAATAGCTCACAATGCGTTGCGATGCGTCGTGAGTTTGTAGGCTATTTTCAGCAAAGTGATTTGATGTAGAGGGGGAAAAGGAGGCGGCAAAGGTATACCTATAATAATATGTTAGCACAGAGAGCACATTTGTAGTTTTTTTTTTTGCATACTTCCCAAGTTAGCCAAACCTAGGAAGGTTCCATGTGTAATTCATACTCTGCATAGTGGCAGCAGTCTGGGAAAGAAGTTTGGAACAACTGAATGCATCAGTGCAACTATATCCCCGACACCAACATACCAATCAAAACAACAACAAAAATCTTATTGTGTGAGTTAAGTGATATACATAATGTTTTGGAAAATATATTCACTTGTTAACCAAAAGAACCTCATTGTTAAAATGTATGTTTGCATTGGGGAGTTGTGTTTGCCTTGCTGGGAAAATCCTTTAATTGGCCCTTGTAGGCTGGCTGAAGTCAAAGCCTAGAAAAACAAAAAGCCCTGACCAAGAAATTCAAGTCAAAATGTCTGTTTCTGCAGTTTTCTCAAAATAAATTGTTTGCATCCACTATGCCCTTTGTCTCTCTTTCTGCCTCTCTATACTTTCTTTTTTTTGTCTCTCTACTTTCACCCATCTCCATCCTCTCTCTGTACCCCAACAACCCCCCCCGCACATGCTCAAACACCCTCACACACAAACACACACACACACACACACACACACACACACACACACACACACACACACACACACACACACACACACACACACACACACACACACACACACACACACACACACACACACACACACACACACCCTCTCTCCTCCTCTTTCGCATACAAACAAACTAGAAAATTATGTACTCAAGGTCCAGAGCCAGAGGACCAGAGAGGTCAAGCCAGAGATTTGGGCCCTATGGTCAATGTGAGAGTAGGCAGTGGTCTGGCCAATGGTCCGGCCCCTAGCTGCCTCCCTGGCAGTTCCCTTCATGCCATGATAATACCCACCCGCTGAGGGAAGAAAAACAGAAAAGAGTGCCTAATCATCACTCTGACCTTCTCTCAAGTTGACTTAATTTATCCCACCTTACAAATTCAGCTTTCAATACACTGTGACTTCATTAATTGCACAAAGCTGGGCCCAAACAGATGCTTGTTTTTAGGAAGCCAGAAAAAAACGCTGTGGGCAAATATCAAAGTTGTGAACCAATATAATCAAAGGAGGTAAGCGCCGCAGCGAAGTTTGTAGCTCACTAGACTAGAGCGTCTGGTTCAGGGGAATGGCGTCATTCATGAGAACGGCCTCAGGTGGTCTTGGTACTTAAACAGGCCAAGACGAATGTCGTGTACTTTATAGCTGTTAAATGGTTGAGTGTGGCCTAAGCCCCTGTTGCATGTCACCATCCATCACCTGTCACCACCCTTCATGCATCTGTTTATCCTTTCTTTATCTGTTTATCTTTGACTCTGTCACTCTCTATTGTGCCCTCTGTCTGTATCTGTTTCTCTCTCTCTCTCTCTCTCTCTCTCACTCTCTCTCGCTCGCTCGCTCTCTTGCTCTCGCTCTCTCTCTCTCTCTCTCTCTCTCTCTCTCTCTCATCATGTCACTCCTCCATGGTGGACTGTCAAATAAAGCTGGTCATAGGCAGTGGTACTTACTTAAAAAACTACTTAACTTACTTAAGTAAAAGTATCAATACTGCAATGTAGAAGTAAGTACCCTGTTACAAGTAAAAGTCCGGAATTCAAAATTTACTTGAGTACTAAAATGTTTGAAAATAGCAGATCTACAAGCTCACAACATGTCGCGATGCGACACGTTGTGAGCTTGTAGATCGGCTATCTTCATAGCCTAGGTATAAAATAGAGCTAAAGTGGTTAATGTGTGTTTTATAATGTAATAATTTATATCTGCAAAGTAACTAGTAACTAAAGTTTTCAAATAATTGTAGTGGAGTAAAAGTACCATATTTGCCTCTGAGATGTAGTGGAGTAGAAGTAAAAGTATAGACAATTAGAAATACTCCAGTAAAGTCAAAGTACCTCAAAATTGTAAGTACAGTACTTGAGTATGTGTACTTAGTTACTTTACACCCCTGGTCGTGGGTCATTCTCTCTCTCATTGTATATTGCCCCCACTCTCTTGCTCTCCTCCATCTTTCCTTCCACTCACAGATATTATGTATTATCTATTGAATCAGAAGCAGCATTCAAAAGGAGAAAAAGAGCATGTTGTTGATGCACTTACTGGTCCCAGCAGTGGAGGCATGCAGGCAGCATGTGGTGGGCTGGACTGGCTGCAGGCAGGCGTGAGAGGTGTCAGTGTGGAATGGAATGTCATGCCTGTAATTCCAGGCTTGTATAGCTGAATGAGACAAGGACAGGGAACAGTCTGTATGTAGGTGGGTGTATGTATAGCGTATGTATACAGTATCTCTGTGTATGAGTGTGTGTGTATCTTTGTCTGTATGAATGTGTACATACAGTATACGACTGTACTGTGTGTGTGTGTGTGTGTGTGTGTGTGTGTGTGTGTGTGTGTGTGTGTGTGTGTACAGTGTGTATTTAAATCATTGGAATGCTGCGTTTCACTGTCACGTCTCTAGTCTCAGGTTTCAGTGTGCTCCGGGCTCTGCAGCCGGGGCGCAGCGTCCCCTGTGGCCTCTACTCTACTCTCTTCTGTCCTCGTTCTCCTTTGATGTTGGAGCATCGCAATTAGTCAACACTTTCTCATTCCCAACTCGTGCGTGGTAGTTGAACACACGTGTATAGAAATCCCACGGCGGCAATAGATATGACATAACCTTGGAACGGGAAATTCAAATTAGAATGGGGGAGAATGCTGGCGTCCCCCATACTTCATCTAACTCTGGAGCAACAAAGACAGGTCTGCAGGTGCTGATAGTTCAGTCACCTTCTGAAGGTGACTCATCGGCCACAGCTAGATGGGAAGGATAGTTGCTACTTCCGTCCGTCATGATGGCAGGGTAATTCTGTCAGCCTGACGGGTGCTGGCAGATACAGCGGATACGGGCAGACATGAAGAGACAGCATCGTCGGTTTCATCCTCCTCTAATTGACGTGACTCGAATGGTGATGCCTCAACAGCTAACACAGGGATCAAGCTAACTTTTGATGTCTTTTTCTAAATTATCGACGCCATGTGATTTCCTTTTAAGATACTTTTGGGCCTTTATTGATAGTTCTCAGTGTAGAGAGACAGTTAACAGGGAGAGAGAATCAGGTCCGTGACATGCAGCAAAGGTCCGTTGGGCTCGGGAATCGACCCAGGGACTCGCTGTCAAGCTGTGGTACGCGTCTTAACCACTCAGCTATTGGCGACCCCTGATGCCATGTCATTTCTATAGAAGTGTGTTGGACTACCATGCACATCTAATTAGGGATGCAACAGTTAATCAAACTAATCAATTTAATCATAATGAATAATACAATTTAATGAAATATAATCGATTCGATTTTTTTTTTCAATTTAACTTTTTTCTTTCAAAAGTTTGTAAATATACCTAAAATAGCATTTAAAATAGATCTACAAGCTCACAACGCATCACAATTAGAAAAAAGTATCAGTAATTTCATAAAATAATCTATTCAAAATCTATCCCAATTTTCGACATGTCATTATAAGCGAAAAGTTTCAAACATTTAAAAAAAATAGTGAAAATAGCCGACCTACAAGCTCTCAACATGTCGCTATTTTCACTATTTTTGCATGACACCGTGTGTGACAGCTATTCTACTGCTAATCCTAGTTGCCATGGTGACGGTGACCCAATAATCAACCCGCCCGCTGTCCTATACATTGCAACAGGTGTAAGATTTCAACTTTTTTAAAGTGTGTGAAGGGCAGAGCGGTTGTCTCTTATTAACGGGGACAAAGCGATACTCGCTGTAGCCGTGAATTTAAATGGAAGGATAAAACAATCAGACAATTACTGTCACAAAGCTACTGTTCTACTAGTTACGGGATAGAAAGGGGTAAACAATGAACAAGTCCAAGATGTAGATTGTGATCAGGCATGTATGGGGGTTTGTTAAAAGTAAGTGAAAATTATGAAGTGGCTGTACTGCTAGAGCAGTAGTTCTCAACATGTGGGTCGGGACCTCACATGATTTTGGGGGGGTCCCCAGAGGACATGAAGTGACAATTTAAGGACTTTTACTTTAAAGAAAAAAATTAAGAAATAAAAATACCATTACTGCATCAAAAGTAATTGGCCAAGTTGTCAAATAATATAGAGGCAAACTTTGTGAAAATAGCCAATCTACAAGCTCACAACGGCTCGCAACTGCTATTTTCACAATATTTATCTGTGGAACTAAGCCAAACAAAATTGAATGCCCCAATTCCTACATTCTAAGTGCTTATCAGGGTGGGGGGTCCCCAGTTCATATATGATTCTTTTGGGGGGTCACGGCCTGAAAAGGATGAGAACCACTGTGCTAGAACACTGGAAAACCAAACCAAGTTGGCAGACTTCACAACCTTAACCACACGAAGACAGGCATCCCTTTTCCGGGCATGTCATAATAGGCAAAAATAGCAGATCTAAAACTCACAAATGGCTACAGTACATCACGATGCAAGCTTGTAGATCAGCAATCTTCACTATAGACGAACAACAAAGTATATAATGGTTACCAAGCAGCTCAAAAACTCTTAACTGTACACTGCAGTTACACTGCAACCAGCCTTCTTGAATTGCACTTGATTGGACCAATAGACTGTTTAACTGTTGTCTTTAATTTAAACACACCATTATTCCTCCTGTCTGAGTATGTGTCATCAAATTTGTGTTATGGTGGGCCTATCAATGTTTGCTGCCAGCTTGGTAACCTTGCCTCAACCTTGATGCCTCTGTGTACAGTATGAGTCATGTCACATGTGTAACTGCAGGATGGCCATAACAGTTATGCATGGGTATTTGACTAGCAGGATGCTCATATTCAAAGGAAATTCCTTTTGTTTGGCAACTCAGATTGAATGTTAAGTTGTTTTTTCACATTCTTAACGTATAGATAATGCTCTTATCCAGTGGCTCAGTCAAGCAGAATAAGCTTAAGTTCCAAGAATGCCAACATCACATGTAATAAATTGTGTACAGGATACAATGTTCAAGATGATGATAGAGGCCTAATAGAGAAGACAAGGTGGCCATTTCTGCTCCCTGGTGGCACCATTATTCAGTGCTGCCCAATGCTATCATTTGTCTCTTTTGTCACTTTTCTCATTCAACACCCAACGACTGAACACTGCTAAGTGCTAAGAGGAAAAGTATAGATTATTCATCCATGGAAGGCGTGCCGGGTAGAAATGTTCTTTATGTATCAATAAACTGCTTCACACAGTCACCCGCATTCACATCAAGCAGCTGCCCAGTACAGATGCAGTTGAGAAGTTGGGGTTTCATTGCCTTGCTCAAGGGCACATCAGTGAATCCTCATAACCGCCCATACTTTTGCAGAAATTGCAGCCAGTGTGGGTCCTCAAGCCCGCAACCTTCTAGCTTATATACTGGTTTTCTAACCTTTAAGTTGATATCACCCCTAGATTACCTGATTGATTTTTGTTTTAGTATGATGGATGGGCCATTCGACATGGGCTTATAGTGTAGTATGCAGTCTATGCACCCATACAGGCTACAAATTAAATGTATCATGAGTTACCTTTTCTGTAACATATAATCCGATTTAAGGAGAATAGGACTTCAACTCTAACCAGGAGAAAAGTTATCAGGGATAATGAATCACCAATGAATGCACTGTAAAATGTGTAACTCTGAGAGTGTAAAAATGTAACCAAGTGGACCCGGAAGGGTCCATTTGTACATGCTCAGAGTTAAACAAACACTGAGGATTTTACAGTATGATGTCTAGCTAGAGAGGAAAACCACTGTCTTGTCTGCCCGTGCCAAACTCTGGAGTCAATGATGTCACATTTTCCCCCATTGTTCGCAGAGAAGTGGCAACACCCGATGGCATCTGTCAAAATATTTTATGATGTCTGTAACCGAGGAGCTGCTCTGGGTTCCTCTAAAGAAAGAGTTTTTGAACTGAGTTCTTCAGTCGGAAGAAGTAAGAGGCTTCGTGTTTAAAAGGAAAGAGACAGAGATGGACATTGTTTATTTGTATAGCACATTTCATACAGAAAAGCAATTCATATAGCTTTTTAGAAGTCATAAAAATACATCCGAGGCATTAAAATATTAATGTATGTGTGTGTTTACCTTGCTTATTGTAAGTCGCTCTGGATAAGGCTAAATGCCTAAATTGTAATGAAAATAAATAAGGACTAAAAGGAATAAAATAGATAAACAGGAAGACAGGGAGACATAGAGAGTGAGAGTGATAGATGGGTTGGGTTTAGAGATAAACAATAGATCGGTTTGGTTTCTTCAGGTACGCAGATAGGTGAGAATGTAGGTTCCCTCATCTCTGGTCTTACCAGGGACACGTGATGAGACTGGTGATGATGTCCTTTAGCACACAAATAAATTCATAACCAGAAGTGGGTCACTGGATGATGAGTCAGAAAGAGGATTTTTCAAGGAATATTGTGTTGTTTAGTGGGTCCTGTTCAATGCAAGCGTTATTGTCTTTCCAATTGGTCCTATGATATGTTCTGCCAATCTGAATATTGTAGACTGAAGCAGCCGCCACTTCATGCTGACATGGTGCTGTATAACATCTGTTGTTATGAGTACAACTCGGCTCCCCTATCTTTATAGATATGGTCAAATCTCTGCCTTCAGCAGAGAACTGTGACCAACTTTTGTGTCTCTCAAGATATCAGCCAATAAAGTTCTAACTTACCATACTCAATTGGCTCCAACTGCATCTCCCTCAATATCCCGATTGATCCAAAATGAATGGAATTCTGTTTCAATCAGTTTCAATCCTGGAGTTTCCTATCAATGGGATTGGTATTTGAGATAATACCAATCCCATTGGTATTGTAGAGACTCTACAATGAGCAATGACTCTGACTATGAACTCTCCCTAAATGCACCCTGGTCTATGTTGTGTCCATCTGTTTCGTTGTGTTTTTTTGTTTGTTGTTTACTGTTATTGTTACACTGTGCTGCTGTGACACCTCAATTTCCCCTTGGGGATATTAAAGTAATTCTCATCTCATCTCATCTCATCTCATAAAGGGACAGTGCCCTCAATACCCTCTGTCTAACTACTTCTCCAAAGTGAGTGACACCCACAGCCACAACACTAGAGGGAGCGACCATGATCTGGTACCACCCAAATTTAGAACAAAAATGGTAAAATTCTCATTCTACTACTCTGCCACCAAAATGTGGAATGCCCTGACACCATCCATTAAAAAGATGTGAATCACTGGTTTCTTTCAAAATTGGCCTGAAAAAACATCTACAGTATCAGGAGACCACAAGCGGAGGAGAATGAAATTCCCATCGAAAGGAGGTGTCATTCACTGCAGCCGTTTCCCCCTTATCTCCTTTGTACATATAGTGTTTGTATTTGTTGACTATGAGACTTTCTAAAAAATAGTACTTTTGCAAGCGTTTCAGTTTAGTGCAACAGGAGCGTACCTATGTTCCATCAGCCCTAAGTTTCCTCAAAATGAACACTAACCCCAACCCCAAGCCTAACGTTAAACTGAGGTGACAGTGCAACAGAGTCATATGAACATTTTGAGAATTTAAAATCAATAAATCTGTTTAGACAACTGCACATGATGGCAGACGGCTTATTGTCTCCGCCAGGAGACAATGTTTTCACTTTCCGCCCCCCCCCCCTCCCCTCGGCCAAGCTAACATTGGTCAAGCCTCACATGACACGTGACAATACGTTGACAGAGTGTGCTCTGATTGGCTAGTGAGACGCATGACGTATAGCGGCCTATAAATAGATGTGTCACTTTGAAAGAGTCTTGGCCTCTTTCAAAGTGACTTGGCCTCTTTCAAAGTGAGGTAAGACAGGAGTAATCACGAAATGGCTGAGAAATGGCGGAGTAACACTTAAGACAGGATTAATCAAGTAACACTTAAGACAGGATTAATCAGGAACAGTACTGTCGGAGACCTGTGCTCCGAGGAGCACATTTTCTAGTTTAAATTGACGACAATGCATTGAAGACCGCATGGATGATTGTGTGTGTACTGTGTAGTGCTGTTCTATACCGCAGCTATGCTGGCTGCATCACTACCCTCAACTGCAAAGCAATGCAGACGGTGGTGCAGACAGCTGAGTTCATCAGTGGATGGGAGCTTACCTCTATCCAGGACATATACAGCGGACGGTGTGTCAGCAAAGGTCGCAGGCTTATCAAAAATACTAGCCATCCAGGCAGTAGATTGCTAAATAGCTTTTCCCACAGACTTATGAACGAACAGGCCAGGAAAAAATGCTAATACCCTCTAATACCCTCACCCCCGCCGCAACTGCCTTTCTAGGGTCAGGGCAGGCTGTGTGGTACAAGTCAAGGACACTAGCACGGACAGATGTTTACTGTATAACTTAGGAGAAAAAACTGTGCACACAGCACTTTCAAGCACCTTAAGCGCTAACAGTCAAGCTATTTTTAATACTGCTGCTATTCTTTGATTATTCGTTTTTTATTATATCCTAGTTTTATATATATTATTATTGTTAATACAATGTTTGAGGAACCAGAACAAAAACTGTTTTACTCTTGTGTACCTGTAGTGTACACACAATGTAACTATAAAGAAACCTTGAACCTTGTTGTTGGCACAAACAGAATGCATTTTCATCATCATCGACGCTGATGATGGCTGAAGCTGAAACAGGTTCTCGAGTTTACACTCAACGAAGACTTGGAAAAGATTCAGCATCGGTGGAGTTCTCCGACGGCATGGGAACAGCTGTCATTACGCGCAACCATTACATGCGGTCGTGAATATTTATAGCTCCCATACCATTAATTCATAACATGCCACGCACATCAAGCTGAGTCAAGACTTTGAAACGATTCTGAAACTCACTTTACAGCTGTGATATTGTTTTCCTTGTACCTGTCCATGATTATTCCCATGAGTGACATGCACAGCATGCACTGACTGCAGAGCCCTGGATAGACAGGGGTTGGCAGAGTTTTGCATACGGGTGGTTAATTGCCATATATTGTTTTCTTAAATATACACAAAAGGCTGCTGGCGGCAGCATGCTACAGACAGTGGTAGGGAGAGATAGCGACAAGAGAGTGGTCTTATTGAGTCTCCCATACAGATACTGTACATAGAGACTCCCATACAGATACATAATAAATGTTTGTGAATATGTATTTTTTTCTTCTTCCCTAAATCATCTCCACCAGTTTGACATCCCTGGATTAGAGTATAGATTGACCTTGCAAATCACTCATATTCGACCTCTACAGCAGCTGTGTTGATAAATCCATGTCTGTTCTCCCTATTGCTTTCTCTTCATTCATTCTCTTTATTTCTCTTTCTCTCTCTCTCTCTCTCTCTCTCTCTCTCTCATCTTTCATGTCATGCCCTCCACAGTTGGTCATATCCTCTTTCTCTCTCTGTGACTACACTCTCAAGCACAGATACTCTAGCTAGACATGTTTACAAACACATAAACACAGATACATATACACTGTACAGGCACATGTATGTATATACTGCACATACATACACTCAGTGGTGGAAAGTAACGAAGTACATTTACTTCAAGTACTGTACAATTTTGAGGTGCTTTTACTTCACTGGAGTATTTCCAATTTTCAATACTTTTACTTCTAGTTACTAGTTACTTTGTAGATTTGAATTATTATTACAAAACATGCATTAACCACTTCAGCCCTATTTGAAAATAGCCAATTCTGTAACAGAATAGTAGTTCACTCGCTCGCTCGCACGCACGCACGCACGCACGCACGCACGCACGCACGCACGCACGCACGCACGCACGCACGCACGCACGCACGCACACACACACACACACACACACACACACACACTATATCTCTCTCTCTCTCTCCCTCCCTGTCTCTCTCACTCTCACACTCTCTCTCTCTCTCTCTCATGCACACACATATAGACGCCACGGTAGCTGAGAGTGCTCCACTTTATTCAGTTCTCAAGGTTGCATGTTAACCTATCAGTAGAGAATCAGTAGTGGATATAAACTATTGCCATGACAACCTCAGACAGTCCAATGGACACGTGAGCAGCAAACCAATATTTCGGATCCAGATTGCACAAGCAGTGCATTTCTACGGATCACTATAAAAAGGCCCTCTTTCTGTTTAATGAGTTTAATAGAGAGAGACTCTGATTGGGGTCCAACATGTCTGCCGTGTAGCTCTAATAATTATTCATGATTCATGTCTCATATTGTTGTTGAAACCTTTGTTTCTCAATATTCAAACTTTTTAGTTAGTTTTTTTTTATTAATGCCCTATTTTGTCACACTATAGTGTCACACAAAGTAGCAAAAATGACATACAGGGTTTCTGCAACTATAAGAGGTGGTTGAGTCGCGGCTTTTTTTTTTTAATAGCCAACATATAAATGGATAAAGTGGTTAAAATGATTATGATGCTATATTAACAAATTTAGCTGGGGGACCCCCTGGAACCCCCCAAGGACCCCTGGGGATCCCGGACCCCACTTTTAGAACCAGTGCTCAAATCAAACCTGCTAGTGATGAGTCAGCCTGGATTCACTCTAATGCAGTGGTTCCCAAACAGTGGGTCGCGGGTCCATTTTAAAATCCAGACATATTTCAAAATAATTTCATGACTAAATACCAAAAATCAAAGAAATTCCATAAATTCGAAAACAAATGTTTAAGAAGTAGTGAGAATAGCCAATCTACAAGCTCACAACGCATCTCTTGTTTGGGTCATGGGGAGACAACATTTCTCTTTTGGGTCTCGAGCTAAAAAGTTTGGGAACCACAGTAGGCTTTCATGTCATATTAACATGTCCCTTAGCTCACCAAGACAATTTTCCATCAATCCATTTTTTTAAATTAATCAGATAAATATCAACAAATTACTTGACCACTTAAATCCTATTTTGTACTTTGAAGATTTTTGCCTATAATGAGAGATACCCAAAATAGGGATTATTAATCAATTATTGTATTACAATATTGATTATTTTTTATAATCGATTAAATCAATTAGTTTGATTAACTGTTGCACCCCTATTGTGTGTGTGTGTGTGTGTGTGTGTGTGTGTGTGTGTGTGTGTGTGTGTGTGTGTGTGTGTGTGTGTTGTGTGTGCGTGCGTGGCGGGGATATGTTGATGCTTGCGCTTGTGTGCATGTGGTCATACATGTTTTTCTCTGCCAGCGTGTGTAAGCGTGTGCAGTGCACATGTGCATGGTTTTGTGCGCGTGACTGTTTTAAGTGCAGCATCTGTCGATTTGAAGCTGCTCTCATGTTTCAGATATGAGAAGTAACAGGATTCTGTCCAGTGCTTGGCTGGAGTTTGATTCAGCTTGCCTGGCATGATTAGGAACATAAGCCTGAAGGTTAGAGAAGGAGGATCGTGTTTGAATCCCCTCACCAGCAGGGGGAAAAATCCCAATGGGGGCAATTGAATGAGCATCGCCTCTCTCTCTACCTAAAATTGCCACTGGCCAACCATATAAGAATGTGGTAGGGCTCAGTTCCCACCCAGTGTCAGTGGATTTGCGTAACAGACTGCGGCTACAGCAGTGGTGGAAAAAGTACTACATTTCTTTACTCAAGTAAAAGTGTCAATACTGCAATGTAGAAACATGTATTGGCATCAAAATATACTTAAAGTACCAAAAGTAAAAGTTCTCATTATGTAGTATGTCCCGTTTCAAAAGGCATCATATGTATAAACTGTATTAAAATCTTTTGAAAATAGAAGATCTACAAGCTCACAACGTGTCGCATCGCGACGCGTTGCGAGCTTGTAGATCTGAGCTTGTAGATCTGCTATTTCAAATAGCCAAAGTTTAAATAGGGCTGAAGTAGTAAATGTATGTTTTTAAATAAACAAAATCTTCAAAGTAACTAGTAACTAAAGTTTTCATATAATTGTAGTGGAGTAGAAAGTACAATATTTGCCTCTGAGATGTAGTGGAGTAGAAGTAAAAGTATTGGAAATTGGAAATACTCCAGTAAAGTAAAAGTACCTCAAAATTGTACTTAAGTACAGTACTTGAGTAAATGTACTTAGTTACTTTCCACCATTGGGCTACAGTGCTATAAATAAAAACATCTGAATGACCAACCATTGCAACATGTGGAGCGGATTTACGTCTAATTCAGCCAATTCAAACACTTCCATTCCCTGTGTGTCTGTGCTTGTGGGTTCAAGTGGGAATACCAAGCTAGCTCACCTGAACATCCATAGAGCTATAGAAAATGAAATATTGCTTCCTTGTGAACTAGCGTTTGTATTTACCTTTATTGCATTGCGATACATCCGGTGTCAGCTATGTACAGTACTGTGAGTGTGAAGTCAATATCTGTCTCCACTAACACAGAGACAAATTGCCTACATGTCGTCGCTGTCGGGGGGAAATCTCATATGTCCAAAACCGTTTCAGGAAATGGGAAATAAGAACCTGTGTTCCAATGGATTCAACTTATTATTATTTAGTCACAAGCTGTTTATTGTTTATTCTGTTCAACATTTTTAAAATCCACACTTGCTTCTAAAATAGCAGATCTGCAAGCTCACAGCGCATCGCAATGTGACGCGCTGTGAGCTTGTACTTCAGCCATCTTTGTTACTTTTGCGTGACACTCCTGTACGACAGAGTAACATTCATTCATGAAAAAACGACAAAATATGGAGATACAATGTTTCGCCTGACAGCGATGACATATTGTATCGCTTGACGGATGACGTGCTTTTTCATCGACGAGGGCTGTCCTTGACTAGCATGACAGATGAAAAAGAATTATGTGTCCATCTGCTTGACTGTTATTCTAAGGCCTAATTTATGTCCCAATCGTACGATCAAAAATTGCAGATCTACAAGCTCACAACGCCTCGCACCGGCAACGCTTTGAGCTTGTAGATCGGCTATTTTTGGCATGCATACATACAGTATATTTAGTCTGATTTCAATACGTACAAATCAGAATTACGTCTCCTGTCAAGATCCTGTCCTCTCCTCTCTCCTGAGGAAAATGTTGTATAAATCTTCCTGAGCACATTCAGATGTAGGACAAGGGAGGCAGAGTGAAGTGCTGCCCGCACAGTGCCACAGTGCAGATATAGAGCTAATAATACGACACAGTCTGCGGTTCCGGGAGCAGCCAAATGGAAGCTTATGAAAGAGCGGGGAGCGATGGCGGTTGTGAGAGACAGGACCACATTGCACTGCAGTTCACTGAATTGGTTTGCCATTCATTCACTCACTCACTCACTCACTCGCCGTTTTCTTTCTGCGATCTTGTACATTTTTGAAAAATCTTCAAAGTGTGAGAACTTCTGATTTAGAAGGCATTTGTAGAATCAGACTCAGGTCTTAATGGGTTAAAATAAATGCACCTGTGATCCTAGTTTACTGAGGCGCCACACTGTCTCTCTGCATTTGATGCACTTGACATGTTTACCCTGCTTATTGTAAGTCACTCTGGATAAATTGTATTTTTTTTTGCTTTTGCTTATAAAGTGCATATTTTCAAATGACACTCTTATGTTTTGAACTAAATTGTGTATTTATTTGTTTGTTTGTTTGTTTATTTAATTTCTTTATCAAAAGTGCTTTTCATTTTTTCATTGACCTCAATCTCTATGCTGAGCTTTGTGCAGCCTGGTGCCTCATTTAATGCATTGACCACCCACCAACAAGGTTGTGGGTTTGAAGGCTTGTTTCCTGTACAGTAGTATGTCATCTCTCCTCTGTGACCTCACTTTCCTGTCACTGTGAGTCAGATATGTGCTGCTATCATAAAAAAAAAGAAGACGAAAGAAATGTTTGGAAAAGAGTGTTAGTATACTCAGAGTTAAATTAACATGCAGGATTTCACGGTGAAATTACATTTTTAGACATTTGATCATGTACTAGCATCATAGTACAATTTTACATAGCACTTTTCCTGTGTCCCTTTTAACCCTCTGGCCTGCAACCTTTCAGAGATCTGGAAGATCATCTGTAATCAAAAGAAATGTGGACGACATCAAACCCTATACAACAGTTTATCCTGCATTCTTACATTAAGCTCTGGATGCACACTGTACATATGCTGCAAATTGCTATTGTTGGGAGAAGATATCATATATGCAAATTGTTGTCATCCTTTCAATTTGATTCATGAAAAGAGGTTTTATTGTTCAGTCGATGAGTCGATATGTCAATGAGAAAAAATTAAAAGCAGTGGGTTCTGAAGTGTCATAACGTGCATTAATACTTGGCCAAGCTATAATCCGACGCTTCAATCCAATGAGTTTCCAAGAGTTTTAAGTCCAAGGCCGTCACATGACTGCAGCGTTACGTACCCTGAAGTCTTCTGTACCTGATGTTCAGCTGCGGTTCACTTACGTAAACAACACATTCCTTTATCTGTAAGCCATCCAGCTGTGAACCAAATGGAAGCCTTATGGCTCCTCCAAGACATTCGATCTGCTATTAACTGGACTCTTACTTACTCCGTAGCTTAAAGTCTATTTTAAGCGTGCGTGTAATGTGGGTGGGTGGTTGTGTGTGTGTATGTGTAATCCCTGTGTGTGTGTGTGTGTGTGTGTGTGTGTGTGTGTGTGTGTGTGTGTGTGTGTGTGTGTGTGTGTGTGTGTGTGTGTGTGTGTGTGTGTGTGTGTGTGTGTGTGTGTGTGTGTGTGTGTGTGTGTGTGTGTGTGTGTGTGTGTGTGTGTGTGTGTGTGTGTGTGTGTGCGTGCGCGCGTGCGTGCGTGCGTGCGTGCGCGCGTGTGTGTGCGCGTGTGTGCGTGTGCGTGTAGGGCGGGAGGGGAGCAGGAAGTTACAGTGTAGAGTATGAAAATATCAATATGGACCGGCTCTGCAGAGCAGAACTCCATGTGTCCGAATGCCAGTTCCTCACTGTTATTGGAAGCAGCAAATCCTAGGATTGAAATCGGACCTGGGATGGCATGCTGTGTGCTATCTTCTTCTCCGTCCTTGAGCCCCCCCAAGCTGTGCTGCTGCTACAGTATGTCTTCCTGCTCTATACTGTACCTTCTCACTGTATGTGAGCCCCCGTTGTCCTCAGAGCATTTGTCAGTGTTCATTTACCATAACTAATTTACTATACGAGAGCTCTGTGTATCTTTGAGCTTGTGACAATTTCCTATTCAAATATTGTGTTTGGGAAGGGTAAATAATGTGATGTTGTGCCATGGCTGGAGGCTGAAAAATAATGACGACAAATGATGTAAGGTACAATATACGTTTAGTACATGTAGTAAAATTACATGTAGTTTGTTTGCCTTGTGGTGCTACAGCCTGGGTAAGCCAGAGATTTAATTAAACACACAATATTATGTGCTTAAGACTACTTTTTCATAGTGATACAGTGCAATACATTTATAGAGTGCTTCTGCAATTCATGTTCACCAGTTTGTCTCCAAGATATTGGTGCAGGCCAGGGACACAGCTTATATAGTTCCATGCAATAGTTTTATATGTAGGTAAAACAGTAGAACGAAGGCCATTGTAGAGTAAGGTGCTACTGCAGCAGAACTCTGTTCTACTCTGCTCCAACCATGGCTGCCCCAGGTGCACGACGTCACTAATACTCCATTACGTATCTCTAGGATGGAGCAAACACAGTGATAACTAGAGAAAGTGCTCCTCGGAGCACAGGTCTCCGCCAGGTCAGGTAGGTTATTGTGGGCAAGCAATGTTCGGAATTCGCCAAGGATGGAATATAAAAAATTGGATGGATCCGTTTTGATCACTTGACTTAGAGATAATGTGTACTGATTTGCGTGATGTTTGGACACAATTTGTAGGAGTAACAAAAACAATGTGTTTTGCAAAAGTCGGCCTCCTGGTGGCGCTATAATAGGGCAATGTTAAAAGGGTGGCATTTGTTCCTCAACATAGTGCAAATGCGTGTGCAAAGTTTCACCGCAATCGGACGCTGCGTTCATGATTTTTTTTACATAAGTCGGCCTCCGGGTAGCTATAAAAGGCAGATGTAAAAAATGCAAAGTTTTTACGCAGATCGGTACAGTTATAGGTAAAAACTCGAATCGGGCTGTTATAGTGCCACCATGAGACTAGTGGCATTTCTTCCTCGGTCTATAGTGGGAATGTGCGCGCAAAATTTCACGGAAATTGCACGTGTTCATGATTTGAGGCATTTTGTTCAAAACGGTGCACACCTGCAAACTTTGGAAGCCAATCTTAGCCAATCAGGATGGAATATGAAAAATCTGAAAGACCCGTTTCGTTTAATGACTATAGAGATAATGTGTACCAATTTGCGTGATGTTTGGACAAAATCTGTGGGAGTACTGTCAAAACAATTGTTTTGCAAAAATTGGCCTCCTGGTGCGGCTATAACAGGCCAATATGAAAAACCTGGTGCAGAGGTTCTGCTCTGGCATCCAGGGAGTGTGTGTGCACAGTTTCACTGCCATCATGCCAACGGTGCCGGAGATTAGCTGTTCACAGACGTACACACACACACACACACACACACACACACACACACACACACACACACACACACACACACGGACGGACGGACGGACGGACGGACGGACGGACGGACGGACGGACGGACGGACAGGGTGCAAAACATAGTCTCGCCCTGCCTTCGGCCTGGTGGAGACAACTACGCGGATCATCTTAATGTTTGAGGCCATTCTTATGCAGGGGATTTCCCTTGTTACTATTTAATAATGCAAAGTCAGCCACAGAACAGAGCAACGCTGTGCTTCTTAAAGCAACATGGGCTAATTCACAGGTTGATTCTGAAGCCCTCTCTAGCCTGTGTGACATGCTGTCTCTTCTACTCTGCTCCACTCAGCTGGATGCTGCATTGTGGTACTCCACTCTAGTGTGCTCTACTCGTGGTTTGTGCTCTATTCTACCCTACACCCAGCACAGGGTGCTCTCCTTTACTGTGATGGATGCTTTGCTGTGCCAGCCTACAGGCCTTCCTGCCTGCCTTTTGCAGAGCATCTGTGCCACCACGTCGTGCAGTGTGCTGAAGCTGGCGAGGCCGCCCTGCAGGCGCCAGGCGGCCTGTATCAGCAGAGTACGTTTCAGACAATAGTCCCATGGGGAACCGCTGAAAGGGGAATAGGGAAACGTTGCTTTGCTGCTGTGCCAACACAGCAGCTGTGCACTTTTCAGTGTGTGGGGTGTGTTTGTGCGCGCACGTGTGTTTGTCTATGTGCGGGTCAGTAACCATGTGCGTTTGAAAAGTTTTATACACGAACAAGCGAACACATGCATTAGATGATGGTGAGTGTCCTCCAGTTTAGAAGGAACGTGAAAAAGGCAGCAGCTGTTGAGTAAACCTCAGGACTAAGCGACATTGTTCTAATGATAATCACCCTTTGTGTATCAAAGGGGGGACAGTGAGTGGGAACAGCTAAAGAGGGCCCAGGCTGGACTCGCCATTGTCTTCTGTTGGCCTGCACATTGCATTCTAAACATTCTGAAGGTCCTCTGCTCTCTGCACCCGTTATGAGTTTGTGTCACAGCACACAGTCAAATCCTCAGTGTTAGTTTATCCATTTGTAACTCTAGAGTGTATAAATGCAACTAATTGAAATTAACACTTAGGATTTTACTGTGTATTGCTGTAGTGCGTTGAGGTTGACTGCTGTGGCTGTATATGTACAGTACTATAGGTACATGGCACTTACCGTATAAAATGTTGTGTCTGTGTGCAATGCATGCGCATGTATGTGAAATACAAGTGTATTTGTGACTTCGAGGGTACATGCACGTATTTGTGTGTCTGTGTGTGTGTGTGTGTGTGTGTGTTAGGGCAATCAAGGAGAAATGGGTCAGTACATATCCTCTTACAAAAAAACACAGTTTTTTTATTAGGATCCACATTTTAATATTTGCCTTGGAGCAGAGTATACACTGTACTGTACGGATACTGTTAGGGATAAAGAACAAACTAAATATTGCCAAAACAATGGTGTAATGACTATATATATATATATATATATATATATATATATATATATATATATATATATATATATATATATATATATATATATATATATATATATATATATATATATATATATATATATATATATATATATATATATATATATATATATATATACATATATACACACACTCTCTCTCTCTCTCTCTCTCTGTCTCGCTCACACACACACACGCACGCACGCACGCACGCACGCACACACGCGCACGCACACACGCGCACACACACACACACACACACACACACACACACACACACACACACTGTGTGTGTACACTATACTGTATATATATACACATAATATACAGTATACCATAAGGCAGACATTAGTGTACTGTCTAATATCTACAGTAAATATCCTAGCCTAACTATCAGTGCAGAAATAGATGCCGTGTTGAGCTTGCAAGCGGGGTTAGAATATAAAACAAGTGATACAAGAACGTTCTGTATTGTTTAGCACAAGAGCGGGGTGGGAAAACAATGCAAGCCCTTCATTGGTGTTGTGGCCATTGTGCCTGAGATTCCTCAGGCTGTGCTGCGTTTGGGAGAAAGGCCATCATTCAAGCCCTGCTAGCGTTGCTTTTTCTTCAAGCATGCTATTGTCATCCTTGTCTTTCCTAATGTTATTCTTTCCTCCAGTGGCTGATTGATAGCTCCTCTGTTGTACAACTCGGGCATTTATTCAGCGACCTGTGATTTCAAAAGCCCTCGGAGAGATTGTCAAGGCTTGATATAACTTCACTGATCAGCGTTTGTATGTCCCCCTCACCTATCCATCAAGTGTTTTTCTCTTTCTGTTCGGGATATTGTTTTAGTTTGGGACTAGTGTTAGGTTACGCTCAAGGTCAAGCCCTCTGGGGCTTTAGACTCTATTCCAGATAAATGACAGTGGATATGGGATATTGGAGGCTTGCGGAATCTCCCTGTGGGGATTCTCCACGCTGTGTGTAATGTCTTACAGCTCAGCCCACATCTGTTTGTGTCCTCTGTCCCCCAGAGACTTTTCCTCATGAAGGCCAGTGGGTGGTCATCTGCATATCTTTCTGTACTGAGACTGAATTTCAGTTGGGTTAGACTAGAGTCAGCCATTATACAGTTAGTAAGAAAGCTGGGAGGGAGACTTGGTAGGTACCTGGTGGTGGGATGTGATTATAGACCACCTTTGTTTATGTGTGAGTCTAAAAACAACTTTCTCAACCTAATATTGATGAGCATTACTCTGACCAGTTGTTACCCACTTCTTCTGCTCTTGCTGTGTAAAAATATGGAATGATATCCAACAACACAACAACACAATCCCTGCCGCCTATGAAGATGAATTTGACTTGGTCAGACGGGTGGCATTGGTTCAGGAGGTAGAGTGGCCACTTGGAAAACGGAAGGTTCCCGGTTCGATCCCCAGCTCCCCCTGTGTTAGAGTCGAAGTGTCCTTGAGCAAGACTGGACCGTTAACTGCTCCTGATGAGGAGGTTGGTGCCTTACATGGTTTCCTCTGCCATCGGTGTGTGATTAGGTGAATGTAATGCACATTGTAAAGTGCTTTGGATAAAAAGGCGCTATATAAATGCACCATTCACTATTCAACATCTCCATACTCAACTTTGGAACACATACTGACAACAGGACAAGATAATTAGTACAGTAGGACAGATCAGGCAGTGCAGTAGACCGTTAAGCTTAGTATACTATTTACAGCTTTTACCATAGCTTCTGGTACATTGTACCCTGACTCTTGGGTGTATGCCCTATCTCTGACCATAAATTATGCATAACCTACATCATACGGATGTCATCAACAGTGATGAGATGTAAGCCTTGTCTGTTTTCTAATGTATTCTGTCTGCTGGAGTTTCTCTCTCTCTCTCTCGCTCACATATGTGCACGTATACACACTCTCACACACTCAACCCAACGCACGCACGCACGCACGCACGCACGCACGCACGCACGCACGCACGCACGCACGCACGCACGCACGCACGCACGCACGCACGCACGCACGCACGCACGCACGCACGCACACACACACACACACACACACACACACACACACACACACACACACACACACACACACACACACACACACACACACACAACAATACACACACAAACAATACACAAACATTAACACAAATGCAAACAACTGATGGGATCAGAGACCTGCACTGGGGTAGCGCCAACTGGGAATAGTATTTCGACCCATATTTCCCCCTCATTCTGTGTGAAAACAAACCGTGACGGGCCACTGCTGAATGACATGTAAGGCCTGGAATAATTTGGAAATGATGTCATGCTAACGACTGACACTGTAATACAGTCTAACACTGGTGGAAGACAAGAGGCAGGATGCAGATGACAAATGGCCAACTAAAGTAGGTCTTCAGAATGCAAGCAGTCAGCCCTATTCTTATTTAGTGAAAAGAACCATAGAGAGCCTCAAAAAGAATAGCTCCTTTTTGAAATAGCCTCCTGTCTTTGTCCCGTTCTCCTCGTGAGGAAGTGTCTAAAAAAAATCGTGACAGGCTTGTTAAAGCCACCCCCTCACCCCAACAGCGTTAACAATGCCAGACCCCACAAAACAGACATGCCTGCCCACTAACACAGTTTTTAGACTCTCTATTCTGCACTGCTCGCTGGCATCAGTAAACCTGAGGCAGACAGTGGAAGGCAGTAAAAGAGAGGTTTAGCTGCAGCCTCACTGCCCAGACACCCTTGGATTGGTTAGTACCAAGTCTGACACAAGCGGAGCGTTTTGGAAATGTTCCTGTGTTCTGAAGCCAATTCTTCTTCAGTCGGCCAAGACACCTGATCTTTTGTTTTTTGTTTATTTATTTTATTTTACTGGGCTACTTCACTTTTTATTTTGTATTAACAAGTTTCTAGATACATTGGACAAGACTATATAAAAACTAAGAACTAAAAAAAAATGGGTTTATGGAAGTAGTTTGGGCCCCTTCTCTGAAATAATGGTAATCTTGCAAGGCAAAATCAAAGTGTAAATTTCACTCCGACCCTTACGGGTCAATTTACATACATGCTCAGAGTTAAATAAACCCTCAAGGTTTTCCTGACACTGAGAATTCCATAGATAAGAGGTCACTCACTGATGTCTTCTCTGTTGATTGTCGCCATGTGTTTTGCTTACTTGTAAATAGTTGAGAGTGCTCTGTTCAATATAAGGGATTGCTTGCTTTGACAATGAGTCATCTGTTTGTTCATAGTAACATACTTTGTTCCACTGTGTTTCTCTTTCACTCTCTTCCTATTCCTCCTCCTTTCTCTGCCTCTGTCCGTATCCCTGTCTCTCTCTCTGTTTGTTTGTTTGTTTCTCTTTCGTTCCTGTCTAACTTTCTGTCTCCTGTCTTTCTCTGTCCTTATTTCCATATCACTTCATCTTTGTACCCCCGCCCCCACCTGTCTAGACTGTGCAGTTTGACCCTGAAGAAGCTGGTGGTGATGAGGGAACTTGATAAAGAACTCATATCGGTAGTCATTGCTGTTAAAATCCAGGTACAGTATTCCCATGAGCAGTCACGCTGGGCATGCACACACCTGCCTACACACACGCACACACACATGCACACACGCACACATGCACGCACGCACGCACGCGCACACACACACACACACACACACACACACACACACACACACACACACACACACACACACACACACACACGCGCACACGCACACGCACATGCACACGCACGCACGCACGCACACACGCACACGCGCGCGCACGCACTGACACGCACGCACGCATACAAAAACAAATTCAGTCCTAAACCACATTATCTCCCTCCCAGACAGAATGCATTCCAAACGTGTTTATTCTTTTGCATCATCTTCCTATTGCACTTTTACCTCAGAACTGATCTGTGGTTGGAAGTGAGTGCAATTAACACAGGTGCCAACCTATTCCCATAGGGCTCCAAGAGAATTTTAAGGTCCCATGAGATTGTACTGCCACCCAGTGGATCCGTGGAGACCGATTTGGCCCTCACTTTTTCCCTGCAGGTAAGGAAAAAAATATTATAATAATGAAAAATGAAATAAACAACAAAGAACATTCCACAAATAACTTTTGGAAGTGTCTCTGATTTTTTTTTTTATAATAATGAAAAATTAAATAAACAACAAAGAACATTCCACAAATAACTTTTGGAAGTATCTCTGAATCACAAGTGATTTAGAGATGTGGTTAAACATCATCCTCTTTATTTTTTTGTTGTCCGACCACAGTACCCACATTTCCTAAAGCGTGAAGGAAATAAGCTGCAGATCATGCTGCAAAGACGGAAGAGATACAAGAACAGGACTATCCTGGGCTACAAGACTCTAGCAGTGGGATCTATTGACATGGCCGAGGTATGACATCAGCTGACAAAACAACAAACTTGTTAGGATCTGTATAGCACCATCTTGTGCTTGTGCTTTGTTTGTTCGATCAAGTCTTTATTAACTAAAGACAAAGCCACTTGTGTGTCAGAGAAGACTAGAGAGCCTATTTCTGTTCACCCCCAAAATGACTTTTTTTCTGTCGATTACACACCCCATGGAGACTTGAATTCATGGAGTTGTTTTTTTTGTTGCATTCCTAAGCCAATAAGTTGATGACTTTTCCTAAGCCAATACTTTTTATGACAAATCAAATCATTGGCTTAGGAATGCTACAAAAACAAAAAAATCTCCATGAATTCAAGGCTTCATGGGGAGTGTAATCGATAGAAAATAAGTCATTTTTGGGGTGAACTATCCCTTTAAGGGCAGAGATACTACATGGAATGAGTCACAGATGTGCCTGGGCGCGAACAGCCTGTTGGTGACAGGGACTAGTGTGAAAATATAATGAGACCACAGTGGAGTTTGTGTTTGTGGGGAACGATGTCTAGATAGCTCCTACTCTGTTTGTCTAAAGAATTCCAAAAACACACACACACAAAAAAATTACCAATGGGAACAAGTCATGTTATTTTCACACTAATTCCAGTTTATTTATTCGTTATTAAGATGATGAGAAGATCTGAGAGGAGGTAGTGTAGGGGAAGTACAGGAGAGGACTCTCTGTCATGATTTGATGTGAGGCTAGTGTCTGTATTCTGGCATAACATTATGCTATGGACAAACACATCCTATCATAACTTTGTTAAAATATAGAAAACATTTGGCAAAGGGGTGAGTCATTGAAAATTGTATTCACCTGTTTCACAATTGGTTTGTGTGAGAGATATTCCTGCGCTGTGGAGTTCCAACATGGCTGACAAAACTCAGTGAGGATTACTGTATTAAGGTCATATCTCAGCAAGAGATACTGTAAAAAAAATATTCAAATAAAATCTGTTGAGTTAAGTTAAGTTGTACTTAACGACCGCAGGAGAAAGAGGATGCACTTCTCCAACTGAAGAATACTAAAGGTCTCTGAGGTGATGATCCACACCAGATATGATTTAGTTTAAATTATGAAGCAGAGCAGAGGACAGGGTCTAGAAGGATTCCACCACTAGACCCTGGAAAGGGAAAATTAATGTTAATTAATTAATGTTGTCCCCTCTCTCAGAGCGATTGTCAAGGTGCCCGTGAGCAAGGCACTTAAATCCTACCCTCATATCTCAGGCTTTCTTTCTCCATCTGTAGTGGAACAAGATTGGAAGGCTGGCCTCATGAGACTACTTAAATCTCTACTGCTCCACTGGAGCTGCTCAGCAACTAATAACTAGAGTTGTAATGGATGTACAAGACAGCATTCAGGTGTGGAAGAAGCAGGGTGTTGCTGAGCAATCCATCCCAGGATAAAGTAAGATATAATATAAAAAATAAAAAACAGGCAGTCAGGCACCTGGAAAGTCAATTTAACATTGGCCCAACCTCTCAGAATTGAGAACTGATCCAAACATTCTGGGGAGGAAAATAGGTTGCTGAAATGTCAAGGCACTTTGTGTCAATCCTTGATTAATACTGAATGAACAAAAACAATGCTTTAGTAAAAATCTCTTTGCGTGTTTATCCCACATCTATCAAGCTTTAATCTAGCAGACAATGCTTTATTAAATAATCTCAACCTGATACCACCAGAGTATAATGAATTCCTGCTTAAACTGAACAGTAAGCAACTTTGTTTTTACAACTCCTCCCGAACAAATTTAACTACTGCAGCAGTGGTTCATTAAGCATGCAGTAAAACTTGTAACCTTGTCTAATACAATGGTTATATATCTCCAGCAGGAAGTGGCTTGTTTTTCACCAGTTCTCCAGATGCTCTTCCTTCCTTCCACTTCCTCACTTATCACATTCTCTAAACTCTCAATCACCATCTCCCTCTGCCTCTCCCTCCTTCCCTCTCTGTTTGCCCCCACCCGCAGGTGATGCAGCACCCCACAGAGGGGGGACAGGTGCTACCACTGTGCAGCAACCAGAAGGACACGCTGGGCAAGGTGGCAGAGATCTGGATCTTCTCCTTGTCTAGTCAGCCTATCGACCATGAAGAGGCTGCACTGCAGGGAGGCCAGAAGATCAAATGCTCCGGTACGCTTTGGTTGTGTGATAAAGACCCCCCCCTGACCCCTCAGCACAGGTTAAGAAAGACAGGCACACTGTCCATCATAATCACCCAATCCATTCTACCGGCATAGCGACAGCCATTTTCAACCTTATCTTCATCCTCATTAATGCTCATAATGAGATGAGACCATTTCTGTCTACTTGCTCTGTGTCTCAGAGGTTGGCTGTGGTCAGTTCAGAGACCTACCTACCAAACAACATCGAACAAGATTTCAAACTTTTTATTTTAGATGTTCAGCATGCTAACTTTCCGGGAAGACACAATATGTAGTTTTCCATTAGCTTCGAATCCCCAACGATAATGTCATTGGTAGGCAGGTTTCTGAAATGTCCACAGCCCACCTCTCGAGTGAGTCTTATAATGAGAGTTATATGAAGATAAGATTGAAAATGAGTGAAGTGCTCCGTAAGTACGTGACAGTGAGATCAAGGCAGTGATTGCATAGAGCGCTGTGAATATATCCTACTGTATGTCAGAGTGTATTTCAAACTCTGGCTGCACTCCAAACGTAAAAGCCTTGATGAAATATGCATGATATTTCTTCTCCATGCTCAGCTTGCGTGATCTAGGTTAATGTCTCTCTTCTGCAGCAGATAACTACTCGGAGGAGGAATACGAGAGTTTCTCCTCGGAGCAGGAGGCCAGCGACGATGCTGTGCAGGGGCAGGTGAGTTTCTATTTTCCTTCTGTTAAAATGCCTGTTGAGGGCCATACTGTATACTGTAGTAGAGATACAGCAAATAATACAACTTTCAGGAGCCCAGTGTAGATGTCATATAGGAACAGATTATTTTGCTGTGCAAGCGTTAAACTCAAATGCCTGTTGAGAGCAGAGCAAATGAGCGAAGACACAATAATGTACAGGGTACTGCAATATTCAGGCGGCCAGCAATGATGGTGTATTCGGTCAGGTGAGTTTACAGGAAAACTGTCTATTGAGAAGTATGGCGTTTAATGATACCAAATTCTCCATGTTAGCAGTTGATAATTCTCCATCGAAGCAGGTTACGTAAGTAAGTAAGGCACCAACAGTTCCTGAGCCATGTGGCCAATAGGTCAGGTGGTTAGCTCTTGTTTCTGTAGCGTGAGGCAGCTTGATGTAGTAAACCCCCTGGACATGACGCTAGTATGTTGCAGGGACTCTTAGCCCCAATTCAACCCTTAATGCTGAGTGCCAAGCAGGGAGGCATTGGTACCATTTTTATAGTCTTGGATATGACTCTTCCGGGGTTTGAACCCTGATGTCCTGCTGAGCTGGTGCGAAGCAGGTCTATTGGCGTAAAATAACACCTGTTGACACTTGACATTGAGTGGAGACACAACAGAGAATATAGGCTAAAGGTCACTAGAGGCGTGATGAATAAATGATATGAAAACGTCTGTGTTTTCGGGTGAATTATTCGCAGGTACAAAACATCCCGGTGTGTAAGGTCATTACAGCTAATAATAATAAAGGCTTTTTACTGATCAGCCAGAAGCGTTCTTGAGAAGCATTGCATAGAGATTAGAGGATACATGATTCATGACACTGACTCATTTGGTTCAGTTAATCATTTAAATGTGGACATGACAATAATATCATTAGACCACTTCAACCAGTGTATTATTAACTACACGTCAGGAATTGACATGGGTTAATGTCTTATTGAGGGATAGCGATGGGAGCATGCAGATTTCAAATGACATAAAGGTGCAGTACTTAACACATTAAGAATTTTAGGAAATGAAGTTGAAGCAATTGCATTACAGCCAGATCTCTTGGAGAATCACACTGAATGGCCTGACAAAATACATTTCAGATGTATTATAGGTAAAACTTTAATCAGGCATCTTTCTCATTCATGTGTGCTGTCAGGATCTTGAAGATGATGAGTATGATGTGAGGAAGCCAAAGAAACAGAGGAGGTCCATTGTAAGGACCGGTTCCATCACCAGAGTAAGTGACACAATCAAATCTAGAGGGTTAAGCATGGCAGGGGTCTTCAACAGGGGGTCCACCAAATCTTTGTGTGATGGGAACTTTATTTACATTAACCACTTGAAATCTAGCATCCCTATTCTTAGGAGAACTTTAGCCAAAGATAGCAGATCTACGTTGTGAGCTTGTAGATCGGCTATTTTCTGCAGAGGTTTGGCGTAGAGGGATAAAAAGAGCAGACCAAGTACAGAGTGAAAGGTCAAGTTTACGAAGTATTAACCATTTAAGTGGTTAAATGTCTGAAAATACACATTAACATGAATCCAACATACACTGATAGCTGATATACACTGATAGCTTCACCTGTTTGACAGTGCTGTCAAACAGGTCTATGAAGCTATCTATGAAATCTATGAAAAGGTTTAATCTTGTATCCAATATGTAGTGGGGGTCCCTGCTTCAACCCTCTCTCAGCTAAGGGGTCCTTGGACTGAAAAACGTTTGAAGACCCCTGCCCTATGGTATACTTTGTTGTGCGAAGGTGTCGTGCAAAAATAGCCGCTCTACAAGCTCATGGAACGTTCACTCATGGACGATTTGACCATACATCTGTAAAATAACATTTCATTCATTAAAATGAGTCCCGTATTTCAGCTATAAGGAACCATTGTAGATAACTGCATGTGATATAAATGAGAACTTAAAAGGTCTGTGGGTTTTAGCTTTTGGTCATTTGACAGGGTCGAAGGGCAGTACCAGATAGTATCACAGCCACATTCACCACATTTGTTTGTTGGAAATGTACTTTCCATTTCGCGAAAATTCCAGCTCCACAAGCTCACAATGTGTCTCATTGTGACACGTTGTGAACTTGTAGAACTGGTATTTTAGCTATGAATACAGGTCTGCCTTGATATTTTGGCTTGCCCATTGCTGTGCTTTGGACACAAAAAGTTTGAATACCACTGACTGCTGTAGGGAATGCGTCAAACCCTGTTCTGAACAAAGACAACGATTGCCCACACATTGGATATACTGTAGCTCCCAATAGGCTTTGCTACACAAGTAAACTACACAATTAAAGCATACTGGGCAAAGAAGATCCATCATGTGGATATAATTTTTCCTCTGATCAATACTAACCTCCGTTTTTACCGTGTATGTATGGTTTGTGCTCTACAGTATATGGATGTACTGTACAATAGGCTACATGCACTGTTTTCTTTGTCTTGGATCCATGCTCATTCACATTTTGTGTTGTTTTTACTTTGATTCATTCCTAATACTTATGCCACCAATAGCATAGTAGCTGAAATGTTTAGCATAATTAAAATTCATTAACAGAGATTGGTGTATAGTTAATCTTGCAAGTAATGTTCTTTTTTTGCCAGTGATCAAATGCTTAATAAGTCAAATTCAAGTAGCACAGATGAGTCATTTTTGTTAATGTTTTGTTGCTTTTGTTGCCAGGGCTGTTATACTGTAGTTATTATTAAGCCTGGGAAGCAGTAAGCATGCATGTACCGGAAAGGAGATGAGGCATGTTGCTTGATTATTGATTTACATGAACACACAGAGAGAGATCAATAACCAACCAGCCGGTCAGTGAAAATGACAGAAATGGAGCGGCTTCTCCATGAACAGTGGTTTTTGCAGGTTTGATCTGCATTGGGTTGCTGAAACAGTGACTGGAAATCGGTTTAATTAACTTGTATTTGCCCAGCATGTGCAAGCACACGTGTTTGCACTTACTGTGCAAAGAAATATAAAATACACGAAAAAACATAAACAACTGTAAGTAATTGTGCAAGGGAGTCAAGAAGGCCTCCTCTCAAAACAAACAGATTAACCACTTAAAGTTTAGTTTCTTGTACGACGAATAGAGAAAATAGCTGACCTACAAACTCCCAATGCATCACGATGCGACATGTTGTGAGCTTGTGGATCTGCACCTTTTTTTATGGTTGCACCTTTTTTTATGGTTGATGAGAGGATATGAATAAAGAACCATTACATACTACAGAGTTTGAGATTCTAAATAGTGTGAACAGTGTCATTGTAGTATTATACTGTATCCGGTATGAAAACAAGCTGATCTCAGGTAAGTAACTAGTAGAATGTAGATACTAGTACACTAAATGACTGACGTGCTTGTGTTCATTGTCCTCTTCTTTAGCAGCAGAACTTTAAGCAACGGGTTGTGGCTCTGCTCAAGAGGTTCAGGGTGACAGATGAGGTGGGTGAGGTAGGTGTAATTTTGCTTTTGGTTCTACTTTATATATACACAGTAAAATCCTCAGTGTTACAAATGGTTATATTAACAATGGGGGATTTCACTGTGTACTAGAATTACTTATGCACCACATGTGCATGCGTTTGATTTGTGCATGCGTGTGTGTGTGTGTGTGTGTGTGTGTGTGTGTGTGTGTGTGTGTGTGTGTGTGTGTGTGTGTGTGTGTGTGTGTGTGTGTGTGTAGGTGCTGGACTCGGAGCAGGATCCAGCAGAGCCTCCTCCTGAAGTGGAGGAGGACTTGGACCTGGAGAGTCTGGACTTTGAGAACCCCAGCGACAGCGGACCTGAGCTAGATGATGACGACAGTGTCCTCAGCACCCCAAAACCTAAACTCAAGTGAGCGGAACGCAGCCGTTGTATAATTCTCTGTTTCTCAATGTCATGGTGTGGACCCTTAAGGGTATATAACTCTGAGAGGGTACAAATGGTCCATTTTGTTTCCATTTGTAGTCTCTCAGAGTTACAGAGCCGTAACAGTCCATTTGACGTTGAGAACCAGTGGTATAATTAAGCAATAACTCACTCCAGGCCATGGTATTATTGTCATTACATCACACCCAAAGGCTGTTGTTTGCAGATGGCCGACAAACCCCCTTAGGTGTGATATAATGACAATCCACCATGGCCTGGAGTGAGTTATTACTTTTTATAAAATGGTTACCAAAGTTGGCAACATAAAAACCCTAGACATTAAGACATGTCACAATTAAAACTGTTTTTTAATAACACTTTCATTACAAGAATAATTTCTACAAGAAAGCAGTCCCTGATTGCCTGCACAAACAAGGTGGTTTGCTTTTCATGTTTGCATTTAGAATTTTCTTCAAATTCGTCAGTCTCATTGTGCTGATCTACCTGTCGTCCTTTGATGATTCTGAATTAATATTTCTCCTTTTTCCTGACACCAGTCATCAAAGCATTGTCCCCCCCCCCCCCCCCCCCCCCCCAAGTTCATCTCCTTTTTCTTCAGCTCTGTGTGTCGTCCTTTTTAGGCGTGACATGTCCCTGGAGACATTACTCTATCCACTCCTCCATCCATTGAGCTCCCACAGAGATTGAAATTCACCTTAAATGTTGTTGTGGGTTTCATCTTGACCTACAGTTTGTAGCCTAAAGGTTTTTCTTAGCCGCAGAGTGATATAGAACTGTACAAAGACATTAGACTTCATATAGCCATGGTATATGGTTATTATACCACATCTGTCAGCCAATCAGATTGTATGATTTGACCAATATGCACTTTAGGCATTTAGCAGACGCTCATATCCAGATCGATTAACAAGTGCGAGATCGAGTAAGCATGACCTATAGTCAATGTCAACATTTTGATAAGTTTGCGTGTGTGTGCATGTGCGCATGCACGCAAAAGATCCACCAGGGAGAAATTCAAGAAGAGTTTCATTACAAAATGTTCACATTGACATGGACTTATAAAATGATAAAGTTAATACAAATCATGGCCATTTTTAATGGCTGGTTGATGGTTTAAACCTGTTACATTTTTAGACTGCTTTTACAATCTCAGCACTCTATATTTGATTAAAAGATTAACTGAGGATTTTTGTATAAATTTGGAATAGAACTCTTTTGATGATTTGAACTAATGATGCTATGAATGCTGTGAGGGATGATGTAACACATTCCACTAAATCACAGCATGTTCAAAGTATGTCCCTGTTTTCAGGCCATATTTCGAGGGCCTCTCCCTCTCCAGCTCCCAAACTGAGATTGGGAGTATCCACAGCAGCCGGAGTCACAGGGAGCCTCCTAGCCCGGTGAGACCCCAATATTACAATATTACTACATGAACCCTAGTGTCCCTATTCTGGGACAAACAGTCTGCAAAAATAGCCAATCTACATGCTAATCATTTAAGTACACATACATATTAATGACTTTAGGTTATAATAGTAGTAAACAAAACCCTGTACCCCCCTGGCTAGGGAATTCTAAAGACTGTCCTAGCCAGGCTGGGGATTCAAGCTGTTTAAGCCTAACCTAACATTTATATTATAAATATATATTATATATATTTATATAGTTATTCTGCTAGTAACTTGGTTGTACAATGAAGTATGTTTTGTCATTAGCCTGGTGATTACAAGTTCTCTGTAACCTGTTACTGTTCCAGAACGACCCAGACAAAACCAAGTGTGGCGGTGCCAAATTCCAGGGGGACAGTGTCTCTGATAATGTCTCTTTTGTGAGTATTAGACAAAACAAACAGTGCCTTGTGTTACTTAGACACACAAGTTCTTTGTACTTGATGCTACACTGCTGGTAAAGAGACACCGTGTTTCTCCAATAGGCTGCCACAGATAAGACAGTTTCTTATCATAAGCACTACTCCATCTTCCTCTGTCTCTCTGTCTCTCTGTCTCTCTGTCTCTCTGTCTGTCTCTGTCTGTCTCTGTCTCTCTCTCTCTCTCTCTCTCTCTCTCTCTCTCTCTCTCTCTCTCTCTCTCTCTCTCTCTCTCTCTCTCTCTCTCTCTCTGATTGTGTGCTCTCCCATAGGAGGTACCAGAGGCAGTGACTCCAACCACAGAGCTGGAAATGGACACCATGGACACGTTTCTTGAGAGACTGCCCCCTACTGGCAAGATGACCAAGACAGAGTCCCTCATCATTTCATCTAATAGGTAAATTATCATTCATCATTTACATATGTATCGTAAAAAGAAAAAAAAATATATATATATACAGCACAAAAATGTGTCTTATTTCCATTGTGGTCCTTAGTCTCAAGGATAAGCATTTACAACAACAATGTTATTATTTACAACATTGCTTATAAAATAAACTAATAAACTAAATGTACAGATCATACAAAACAATACAATACACTAAAACAAGTATTATCCCTCCATTGCCAGTTAAATGAGTTTTTTCCTCATTTGTTCCTCCGTTGTTCTTTTGAATGAAAATGTAATTTGTTCCACACCTTCAGGGATGCAGATTAGCTATGCTAGCTCTGGTACAAAGGCTGTGTGATTCCCCTACACTAGGTCAGGTACTTACTCTAGGTCGGTACCCTCTAATTAACTATTTTGTGGACCATATTGAACCAAGCTGCTCTACTCTGGCCTCAACTGGCAGCCAACTGAGCTCTGAAAATGTCTCCTCCCAAGTTGTCCCAACAGGATCACAGGGGCCAAGAGTCAAGACCCATCACAACCCTAATCATATTATTTTGTGACACCTGTAGTTTGTTCTTTGGTGAAATTGACAGCCCCCCAAACAAGGATATGCTGGCATAATAAAATTGACAATGCGCTAGGCTGTTAGCAAGGAGTCTGAGATGATCCTCTCAAAGCAGCCAGTCCTTTCTAGCCAAAAACCTACTGCATGCATTTACTTTCCTCAGCACCTATATCGCCATTTCAGCTATCTCTAGTACCACCATGATTGGACGATGCTTCTTTAGTCTAGGCTTAGTTCCAAAAAAAAACACTAGGTTTTGCCTACAGGGCTAGCCAATTGCTAGCCTTAGAGAGATCCTCCCATAGTAATCTTCGGAGTATACTCAATCGTTTTTGTACAGTGAAATAGCAGTGTGGTCCTAAGAGACTTAGGTTCTGCCTCCATCATGGTGCGGTAGCCTTTTTGCAATCCTTTTGTATGGTATTCTCTTTGTGTTAAGATTTCCCCAATTCATCTCTCCTCTCCTCTCCTCTCCTCTCCTCTCCTCTCCTCTCCTCTTCTCTTTGCTCCTCCCATTGATATACTGTATTCCCTTCCACTTATATTCAGAATCCTCTAATTTCATCAATCATTCTCCCCCTGCTCATGTCCTTACAGGCAGGAGCCTAAGATACCAGGAAGGCGAGGCAGGAGTACATCGCTTAAGGAGCGTCAGCCTAGCAGGCCATTGAATGAGAGGGCCAACAGCCTGGACAACGAACGCTCCCTTGACACACGCTGCCATCTACAGGTAGAAGCAGAGAACAGCAACCTGACTCAGAGCTTTGTAGACGGTTAAATTGGCCCCACACTAGAGGATAATTTGCCCGATGTTGTATCCAATTTCCCCTACCGACGATCACGGTGTCGTACTCGTACCCCATTCAAGCCTGGCCAGAACCTATTATCTCCCCCACACTAGAGGATAAGATCCTCTAGTGTGTGAGGGGTTCACAGACATAATCTTATGGAATGTTGAGCAGAAGATGGCAGTAACCATTAAGAGGTTACATGAATTACATTTGGAATTACATCTATAATTCACTTTGTCAGAACTGAAATCAGCATTTAAATATGAAAAATAATTCATCAAGTCAGGTTATTTACTCCTGTCCATTATTTCATAGGGTTTCGCCTCTGTTAAAACCGTTGGGTCCATTTGGTTACATTTGTACACTGTCAGAGTTACAATGAATATAAAATAAGATAAATGAACACTGAGGATTTTACTGTGATTGCATAAAGTCAATCTTTGATTGTGCTGCTAGCTGCCAGGTACAACCCATTAACCAACATGCCGGTACCAGAGCATCTCAATCTAACGTCCTCTTTCCTCTCCAGATCCCAAGGAAAACTGTGTATGACCAGCTGAACCATATCTTGGTGTCAGACGACCACCTCCCTGACAGCATCATCCTCATCAACACCTCAGACTGGCAGGGCCAGGTGAGGAATAAGAGCTAAAAAATAAATTGGGCCCGAGAGCAGCCTAGATTGACTACACACGTATTTGAGAGATATTGACACATTTTATCATTTGGTGTAAATTCCATATATCCAATGCCTCTCCCCTCCTGCCCTCCCCTCAGTACCTCTCGGACATCCTTCAGAACCATCATCTTCCAGTGGTCTGTACCTGCACCACAGCGGACATCCAGGCTGCTTTCATCACCATCGTGTCGCGCATCCAGAGATTGTAAGTCAGATTCTCACAAAAGAGAACAAGTTACACTTTGCTTGTTATTCTCTGCATTTCCCTTTACAGATGTAGTAACACATGCTCCCTGTGCTATACTAAGGCATATAATATGTATAATATCCAATATATGTTGGATATCTATACATATGCATTGCCTATTGTCCATAATATGTCTTATGCCCCCTAACCATCCGTTCCACATTGCTTGCATTTCACTGTTTTATTTAGTTGGCATTTATAATACTCTCTGTGCTATCTTGAATGCATCTATCTATCTATTAAGTGTATGTGTATCTGGCTATTTGCTTTTATTTTACTTACAGTAATTGTACTGTCTGTGATGAGGTCCTGTCCTTGTGCCATGCACGTCAGGATGTACAAAGAAACTCTGTAATTTATCAATACAGTATGTCTGCAAAGTCACCAAAGAGTTTCCTGTACAGTATATTCCCTTTACCTGGTGATTCAAGTGCTTGATGTTCTTTGTTTTCTCTCCCTAGTTGTAATTGTAACTCCCAGACGCCTATACCAATAAAGATAGCTGTGGCTGGGGCTCAGCACTACCTCAGTGCCGTCTTAAGGCTGTTTGTGGACCATCTCTCTCATAAGACGCCTGACTGGCTGGGCTACATGAGGTTCCTTGTCATCCCTCTAGGTTAGTTGTAGCATGAAACAAATAGTCACTGTCAGGTGTAAAACTTCTATCTCCATATTTACTTTTTTTATGCCCTACTTTGTCGTACAGACAGTTTTACGCCCTCCATTAAACTCAATCAACATTAACTATAAACAAACCAATGGCTTGAAAAGATGGAGGACCTTGACATAATAGGACACCACACAAAACAGTCTAGGGTTCTTTATTTCTTACCCACATGATGAGAACAAACAAGATGAATCAACCTCAGGAGATGAAAATGAAGTAGGGGGGACTAGCCCAACCCCTATAGGGCTGTCAAAACTAGCCCCCCTCCCTAATTAAACTAAAATCTACCGAACAAAACAGGACTACCGGTCATCCCCAGGCCAAACTAAAATAAACTAAAACAAAACAAAACAAAACAAAACAGAGAAAAGGCTCTCTTAAGCCTTAATGCTGTGGGCTGTGGCACTGGCTATGCCTGTGTACTGAACAGCTTTTAAAACAGTTGTTAGGTGGGGGCTTCAACAATCAGAGATGGGCTGCGGGTGTGCCAGCCTGGTGAGAGAGGAGAGGTAATTAGGTCATTAAAGGCACAGCCACATACAGTAGATGATGTCATGGCCTCGTGCAGCAGACAGTGTCGTGCCAAAAGCGCTGTGAGCTTGTAGATCTATTTTTGCTATATTTGAAATATTATGTGAAATTAAGTCTGTGCCGGTTTCTATGAATATTTAACCAATGAAAAGTAATATAACAATAGTTTGTGACTATATAATAACTACATTGGATCCATTGAAACACAAGTTATTTTTCTCCATTTCCTAAAAATTTACGTTTTTGGACATACAAGGTCTCTGTCTGACAGTAATTAAATATGACTTAAATATTGTTGACTTCACTATCTGCCATATCCTTTCTCAGTATATGTGAAGTTGATCAAATACAACAGCTAAAACAACATCTGATTAGATTGTATGTCTCTTCTGGACTGCATTCAGGAGTTCATCCAGTCTCTAAATATCTGGGCACCATTGACTATCGCTACAACAGCTTATTCCAGGATGCAGCATGGAGGGACTTGTTTCACAAACCCGAGGCCCCTGTCGTGGGTAGGACACACTATGAATGTTTTATTAGAAATAGTGAAGTATTCATTGTGTAGATTACTATTTGTCTAGATATTACAGTTATATTTACTGTTCATTCTTTTAATGCTGTGCACTCATGAAAGAGATTTAGATTTACATACTGTCATATTTTACATTTCTATATTAGATTTATATTTCTATCTATCTCTCTCTCTCTCTCTCTCTCTCTCTCTCTCTCTCTACCAATATACAGTATATGTATATGTAAATCATATATGCTTTATACATATGCTGTATATCATACACATTATATATTTGAGGAATAGAGCAAAAGAGGGACACTGTTATGTAGATAATTAAAGCTTAGCTGTGATCTTATTTACCGTAAGACACAACTTTGAGTGTTCTATCACTTTTATACTACACTGAGATATCAAGTTTCAATGAACAGATAATTAATGCATTATAAATAATATGTGCGCGCACACACACACACACACACACACACACACACACACACACACACACACACACACACACACACACACACACTAAGCAGGAGAAGAATAGCAATTGTTCTGTTCTATACAGCACAGGAGGACCCAGATGTGGTTTCCAGGGTAACGCAGTACATGGTGGGGGCGAATGGAGCCCACCAGCTCCCCATCGCTGAGGCCATGCTCACTTACAAACACAAGAGGTAGGTTGATGTACAATTGTCTCTCTTGCCAATCGCAGAGTCCATTGTATTTTATGACACAGTGATTCTCAAACCGTTTCATGTCAAGGACCCCCAAATTAATATGTACTGTATTCGGCCATGGACCCCCATCTGAAAATATGTTGTGCCAGGGACCACCATACAAGATTTGTGTTGTTAAAATGTTTCAAAAATATTCTAAATGTTAAATTTCATTCAAGATTGTTTTAGAAAAAGGTAGATCTACAAGATGTATATAGGGTTAAAGTGGTTGAACTGATTTTGATGCTATATTAACACATTTTGCTGGGGAACCCCCTCTGTGACTCCTGTGGGTTCCTGGACCCCACTTTGAGAACCACTGTTAAAACAGTACAGATTCAGAACCATACTCAGTAATTATGACTTAACACAGAAATGGGGAAGTGGGGTATGTTTTTTGGGGGGGCCTTCTTTTGAGGATTTGTCTAACAAATGCTCTTAATGCTGAGCCTATGTTTGTTTGGTTGGTTTGTACTTTCAAAAGGGGGTTGAAAATATTCAAGTACACCCAAAATACACTTTGAAGTGTTGTTTACCTTTGTGTCACTCGGCAACCCCACTGAGACCTTGGCGTTAATGAACCCACAAAGGGATAGGTGTGTCTAAAACTGAAAACACATTTCATGGGTACGATATACTGTACACAACCCCCCTTTTGAAAGGAACAAAACAAAACAAAAGCGAGCTGAAAATGTCATGTCACTAATGACGCTGAATTCTACTAGTGTCTGACTTTGTGTGTGGGGGTTAATATCTGATATGTGATGTGAGTCTTGTCCTCTAAACATCACTGTCTTCTCCATCACTGTGTGCGTGAATAACATGTTTTCCTTTTTTGTGTTTATTTTCTTTTTTCTTTTCTTTTCTTTGAAGGAAAAAGAGCTTTCATTTTGATTTTGCAGTAAGGTATTGTGGTCTGCTTCAGTCTGTTTGTCTTCCTCCTATCTGGTGATTCATGCGCTTTTCTGTGTTGGACCCCCCCCCCTCCACCCCCCTTTCTATGTGTGTCTGTTACTTGTGCTGCAGCTCGCCACTTTAACAGTTTCCAAGTCACACACGCACACACACGCTCGCACACACGTGCGCGCACACACACACACACACACACACACACACACACACACACACACACACACACACACACACACACACACACACACACACACACACACACACACACACACACACACACACACACACACACACACACACACACACACACACACACACACACACACACACACACACATGCCTATAAACACATATTGCTTGTGCACCCCACACACAAAGTCTTCCCATTAACAAGGGATAATATCTAACTCTGACCCCTAGCCCGTGGTGGTGATTTTTTCTAAGGCTGGAAACACTTTACAAGATTTATTATTGATATTACTGAGCACCCAAACACTAATGAAGCATGAGATGCAAACCTTGCAACAGTATATAAAAAAAGTATGCAGGGTATTTTTTAACCAAGTCTTACTTTATTGTGTGATAGAAATATCTCTGAAGGCATTTTATAAATAGGTTTTGTTTCCTACGTTTTAATGACATTCGTGGAAGACTTTGTATAACAAGTAAAGATATTATAGTTTAGAGTAGGGCTGCAACTATTCATTATTTTCTTAGCGATTATTCGATTGATTGTGTTTTTGATTAATTAAATAATCGAGAAGCGCACCTTTTTATATTTAATGTTTATTTTTTATTATGTCTAAATAGACGTGAAAGAAGTCTGATTAACCACTTAAGACCTATTTAATACTTTGTCATGCAGTTCTATGGTGTCGCACAAGCTCACATCGATGTGCTGTGAGCTTGTAGATTAGCTATATTTGAAATGAAATGTCTATTTCTTTATCGGTTCAATTGATTAGTTTAATTAACACCCCTAGTTTAGAGGTTTATTTCCTTCAACAAGAAAGGAAATTATTCAGGTGCAGTCACAATGCTACCAGACTAATAATATTTTACAGTAGGAGTGAACCTCCAACCTGTTGTTGATCAGAGTGAACAAACTCTGCAAACAAACCTAAAATATACCCACATTCTGGAGCTGAAGTTATTTTTCCGCTCCATGTAATTATGAAGTCACAGTTGAACAAAGAGTGCTGATAAGGTGGCAGGATGCCAGTTACAGTACAATGAACCCTCTCCTCCCTCCTCTGGATTCTCTCTGCTCTTTCCTAATCCCTACTTCATCCCTGTTTGTGACCCTCAACACGCTTTGGGCCATTCATGTCTGTCTGCTATTGTCTCATAAAGACCGATAAATATATACACAGTATTAAAAGATTGACGATGAAAGGTTTCTTCTGGCATAATAGGTCCATTTGAATATGGATGGAGAAGATTATTGTCCCATCTTCAGTGTGTACAGTACACAAACCAGGAAGTATATATACATGCATAGTCTGCTTAAGGTTAGAGGTCAACTAAGTTGACTTGAGTATGTGCTGGTGTTAACGTCACACTAACCATCATTTGAATTTATTTATAGTAAGTCTGTTTCAATCCTCACAGTTTTGATGACAACTATAATTATGCAGCACTTTTCTTAACAAGTGTGTTGAGTGCTATAAAATTAAAAGGAGCAATATAAACACATTAATCAGCTGTAATACTGCTGCTGGCTATACTAAAGCCCACTCAGCTGAGCACAAATAGCAACAGCGACATTACATACTGACACCAACCCATACATAAATATTGATAATACTTTCAGCACTGTTTGCTTGATGGTCTGTCTAAAAGCCTTATTCAGTGGGTTCCAGAATGTTTAGTTCTAGAACTACATTTTAAACTCAGCCTGGAAAATGCATGCATTTCGTATTGTCCAGAGTTCCACTGTCAATTTTTACATGGACTGAACCTGCATGTATTAGTGTGCTTTACGATTACATCGCACATTTGAACAAAGACATCGAACAGAAATGATGTTCCACAAAGATCACATGCTGAGTCATGAGCCATTCTTGCGAGTTGAGATGAACGTGCATCACATACATACCCGACAGACATTTGGCTGTTTCTCCCTCTGGCTGCCCTGACAGTGATTTTGGCAGGGTTTGTGTTGTGTTGTGTGTGAGTAAAAAAAAGAAAAGGAACCCTGGCCTGGATTGCATACTGTACCTACTGTAGAGACTGTCTTCTTTCTCATTCTTTCTTCCTCTCTCTCTCTCTCTCTCTGTAGTCTCTCTGTTTCTTCCCTGGGGGGGCGATGGCAGGTTTCTTCAAGGCAAGAGCACCAACCTTTTACCGCCATCAAGTCATCAAGTTTTGACATAATGTCAGATGAGCCTAGATGATAGTTCCATTCAGGCTATTTTTCTGGTGCCTATCAGGAAAATAGTTCAGTGAGTGCTTTATAGATGTACTGTAGTGATGCACTACCAATCTCAGGTAGTGCATGGAACCAGGAATAGTACTGTAGGTTGCTGCTCTTCCTTCTCACCCGCTCTGTCCTATCACGTACCTCCTGGTTGAACTTACATATGCAGCTTCTCTTTAGCCGTTCCTCTTATCTGACGGACATGCTGTCTCCTGAATGCTGTTCAGTTGGACTTGTTTGGTGAATTGGTTTTGGTCCCTGCAGTGGTGGGATAGCTTTGGGATTGGCTATCTATTAGCTTGCATGCCTTGCTTTTTGCTTGTCTGTAGTGGTGGGGAGTGAATGAAGAGGGGGGGGGGGGGGGGGGTGATTTTAGATATGATTCTTTAACAGGGGTTCTCAAGCCAGGCCTGGCATCAAATGAAGCATGCTCTGTCCACCGTGTTTGAATGTTGTAATCATGTAGTGTTCATTTTCCACTATTCACATACTGGAAAAGAAAGTAGTCCAGATGTCAAATTTACTAACCATAGATCCTAGTACTACTAACTTTAGATGCTGTTGATGTTTCTGTGCATTACAATCTTTTACTTTGCAGAAATTAGTAGCTTTAGAAATGCTTCTGGGACATAGTGCTTTTTGGACACATTTGGTCACATAAAACACTTTCCAATTCTCTTCCATTTCAAGACATATTTTTCCTCTTCTTGCCTCCTTTATCTCCTGTATTGCCTGTTTGGGCTCCTCTGCCTCTCCACAGCCCAGATGAGGACTCGTGTCAGAAATTCATTCCTTTCATTGGGGTAAGTCACTACTCATTTCTCTGCCTAGAATACCTAGATGGAGTCATATTGGTGCCATTTGCATGTAAGGCCTTTTGCATAAGTGTGATTTTTAGTATAAATGTTACTCAATCTGTTTATGGTAATCCTTTCACTCTACTTTGAATTCTACAGATGGTGAAAGTTGGCATTGTGGAACAGACATCTGCAACGTCAGGCAAGTCATAAATACACATTTTCAATGGGTGGTTGCTGTTAGGGGTAGAGATAAATATCCATCATAAAAATATGTTTTTGCATAATAATTGCATGCCATTCTCTGCCCCTAGAATGTGGGCCGAATGCAAAGGTGTGGGATCGAGTCCGGCTCATGATCCATGTTGCATGTCATCTCTTTATCATCGACCTTCACCTTTCCATCTCTCCCCACTGCACTATTTAATTAAGCAGAAATATAACAAAAATACTAAAAAGACAGAAAATGAACTTTTCGGTAACACTAACTATGCATCCCTTATAATCATACTTACATTATAATAAATTATAATCTACTTAACTCATAAATACTCATAATGCTTTATAATAATAATCATAACACACTATAAAGCATTTTATAATGGCTTATAAGGGTAAGGATTATAATACTTATTGTTGGACACTCACAGACATTTTGGTAAAGATGTGGTGTACTATAATTCTCATAGTTTAATACATTATGCTGTATTATAATCACTGTTATATTGCATTATAGTGTGAATACAGTAAGTCAATTTAAGTGGTCATTGGGTGCTTTAAGTAAAGTAATGACGTTCCTCAAGGTGTAGGCTGTTTTTCTTCATAGATACAAAATTCTTCCAACTTTATTTAAAGCACACAATAACCAATGATTATAGTAAACTATAATCACACTATAATGCATTATAACAGTGATTATAATGTATTATGATATTATCATAATGTATTAGCCTACATCTATGAGAATTATAATACATCTGCTGTGAAATTCGCAAACTGGCGTGACAGTAAAACCCACTCTTCTGTAATAATAAAGTAATCTGCGATTATGAACGCTTCAGTTGCCAAATGTTAATATTTCAGGGGCCAGTTGCACCACCTCACACTAAGTTCAAACTTAGCCTAGTTATAGCTTAAATGGCTTTTAAAAAAGCCATTTAACCCAGTTAGCCGGGAAAGTATCTGTGTCATTTTTAGATTTCTTTGGCTATTCAAAAATAGCAGATATACAAGCTCATAGCGCGGCACCGAGGGCCGCGCTATGAGCTTGTAGATCTGATATTTTTTGTTTTTTATGTGATTTTTTTTGCAAATCTTTAAATATATATATATATTTTTTAAATATATATTCAAAGATTTGCACTCATTTTCACGATTTTTCAGCCAAAGAAATCTAAAATGACAGAGACACTTTCCCGGATTGAATGTGTTTAAGCTATAACTAGGCTAAGTTTGAACTTAGTGTGAGGTGGTGCAACTGGCCCCAGAGGCCTGTAATTTGTATAGTCTGCGTTTGTGAAACACTGAGCAATGAACATCGTTCATTTTTCTCCTACTCTCTCGTTACATAGTCTGCTGGAATGAAGCCTCTACGCTCTTCTGTCCTTCAGGGGACTCTGACGACGCCGCTCCCATGGGGTCAGCACTCCTTTCCTCCACTCCTCCGCAAGTGTCTCCTGCTCTCAAGGAAGCATCGCCCACACCTCCCTCCTCTCCCTCCGTCACCACTGGTTTCTGTTACAGGTATATCATGGCGGTCTGTTCAAGGACTTTCCCTGCTCCAAGGAAAGATGATAAACATGAGCCATTGATATTGGTCAGCAATTCTACTTTTAAGGGAACTGTCGGTCTTCTATCATTATTTTTCTAGTTTTTTATGTATTGAGCTGTAGCAAAGTGTGAAAAGTGGCACAAAGATTACAGGGCATAGTGACATACAGACGAGATGGCTCCTGGTGGGATTTGATCCTATGACAATCAGGGATGCATGCGTTTCCACAGCCACTGTATTTAACTGTCACATCATCATTAAAACTGGGAAAGCATTTGTGTCAGTTTAGATTTTTGTATTAGCTATTCAAAGATAGCAGATATACAAGCTTCTACTGCTATTTTTGAACATTTTTGAAAAATCTTGAAAGTGTTCACAGCATTGGTGGTACGTTGTACATAAACACAATTTTCCTGTTAATCGCTTTAGTGTTTGTTTGCATTTTGTCCAAGGTTATTGGAATGTTATTCAACTTATTTGAATAATAATGTATATATTAGCTAAACATACAATAATTGCGTAGTTATACAGTAGGTGGTGGTGTGATATTGTTTGTGTGTAAAAATGTGTAAAGCTCTCTATATTCCAGTAGCTATAGAGAGTTTGTTCAGTAACAGGGGTCTCACCATCCAGTTTTTTTAGTAGAGAGAGAACTCATACAGGATCCAGCAGTGGTTCCCAACTTTTTTCCTTGGACCCACTTCTTACATCTGATAAAGCTGAAGCCAGCCACACGTGCATTCACGCACGCACACACTTGTTTTTCCACACAGTTTTACCACTTAAGCCCTATACTTTATAGCACTTTTTGAAACATTGTTTTACGATGTTAGTGTGCTTGACAATGATGTTTCATGTGGGAGTTATTTATGATTTTGTCCAACATGTTTCAAATGTTGGACTAACTCCAAAACAGACCTGGTCTCATGTCTAGATTTGGTAAAAATCAGGGGAGAGAATATTTATTTTTACCTAAAAATGTATTTTCTGTTTACTGATGTTCAGGCATTACCGCCCAGTCTTTGTTACAAAACTTCCTGAAGGATAGAGAGTCATGCCTGATTGTCATGCCAAATTTGAACAGGCATTTCTCATGTCCTGTGAAATTCTGTACGCCTATGCCTCTCATGAGGAACAAATTTGCCTCATGGACTTTAAAGTTCCGCCTACTTACATTTTCTGCCATTGTGATTTATTGTTTTTTTTATCTCTTAAATCCCTACTCCTAAGATTTGTTTTAGCAATCCTCCTTGAGTCAATTAAAATGGTAGGGTGTGTGGCTTTTTCAAGCTGATAGGCCTCATGGTGGTGCTATAACAATTATTATCTCCGCCAGGAGGCCGGAACAGCCAAAATTGAGGGATTCTGTCTGTCTGTCTGTCTGTCTGTCTGTCTGTCTGTCTGTCTGTCTGTCTGTCTGTCTGTCTGTCTGTCTGTCTGTCTGTCTGTCTGTCTGTCTGTCTGTCTGTCCGTCCGTCCGTCCGTCCGTCCGTCCGTCCCAGATCGGCGTAGAACTTTGCACTCACACTCCCAGTAGGCCAAGGAAGAACTTCTGCCCCTCCTGTCTTCAAAAGGGGGGTGTTATACAGTAGCAATCAATTGAAAACGCACATTTGAACGGGCATATCTCATGCCAATCAGACATGTTAGAAGGGCACCTCTAATGACCATGGAGAGATACAGTAGGAAGCTGATTTGCAACATACAGTGTTGTGCTCACTGCTTTCTCCTTGGTATTACAGCTACTGTATATAGCTTACAGCTATATTTCTTTATTGAGACAGTAGGAAGGCAGAAAGAAACAAAGCAAGGGAGACACGAGAAACAATTCTGGCAGAATTTGATCTCAGGCCAGCATTGTTATTTTTGGTTCCTGATTACCATACCATGAATTTGAATATACAAACAATTTAATTCAGTATTGGTATTCCATAGTTGGAGCTCAACATTTTGCAGGCCAAAAAGCTTCTGTTTACAGACGTGTCAGTGATGCTGATATTTGTGACTGTCAGTCAGCGATAACGTATCTCTTCTCACCCTGTGTTTTCCTGAAGTTCTGGTGGACATCAGGGGGAGCTGATGGGGCTGCAGGTGGACTACTGGGTGGCTCCGACGGACAGGAAGAGAGACATGGAAAAGCGAGACACTTCCTCTAAGAACAGCCTGAAGTGCACGTTCCGCTCGCTGCAGGTCAGCCGGCTGCCCGTGGGGGGTGCAGAGCTGAGCACCCAGCCTACCATGTCTATGACTGTGGTGACCAAGGAGAAGAACAAAAAGGGTAATATGTGGCAATGACTATTCTGCAGCTTTTGGTCTTAATGCAGTGGTCTGATGCAAATATACTTCTCTGGCTACTAATGGCTAATCAACCAAATAATGAAAATGACATGGAAACAAGTGCTACAGCCATGGCTATTCCCAAGCCTTGGCTGTAACACTTGTTTCCATGTCATTTTCATTATTTGGTTGATACTAGACTTCTGGGCTTCATGCAGGGCTTCCATGTCACTTAACAACTGGTATCTCTGTTGTTCCCTCATCACCAGTCATGTTCCTGCCAAAAAAGAGTAAAGACAAGGAGGTGGAGTCTAAGAGCCAAGTGATCGAGGGCATTAGCCGGCTCATCTGTACTGCCAAGCACCAGCAGACCATGCTGAGAGGTAATGATGTTTCCTTTGTCCTGTCTCACTCTCTGTTTTAATAATGAGTGGTCTGTTCTGATCGGAATGGTGCAGGAGAGGCAAAGAAATAAACAAAAGGCCTGGCAGAATGTGGCCGTTTCTAATTTTCACTGAAATCCCATGTGACCTTTGTACAAATTCAGGACAAAACAAAAGACTGGGCATCAGGTACTGTAGATATAGTCATCCAACCCCCATACAATACCAACTATTATTACATACAGTAATGAAATATTCAATATTACATTGAGTTGCTGGTAATGTTCAAGGTAGGATTGTGCTGATGTACAGTCAAAATTGGCTAAAATTCCTAAACTGTAAACATATTCAATTTACAGTGCAATATGATGTCAATTTAAAGTGATGCCTGTACCATGCCCTCTCCCTCCCACAGTGTTGATCGACGGTGTGGAATGGAATGACGTCAAGTTTTTCCAGCTGGCTGCTCAGTGGTCCTCACACGTCAAACACTTCCCTATAGGGATTTTTGGACATTCAAAAGGCCCATACTAGTGTCCTGTAAGAGACTGCAGCCCTTGAGGACAGCCTCCCCTGTCTGTCCACTCCCTTCCCCACCCCTTGTGCCAACACCGTTTAACCCACCCTGTCCCTGTCTGCACACATTCATCCTACTGTCTTAATTTAAAGCTCCCATGCTTTCCTCGTCTTGTACATCTATTCTATCTGATGATGATGATGATGATGACGATTATCTTTTTTGCGTTTTTTATTTTTATTTTCTATTTATGTAAAAACTTCTCGAGGCAAGGCTGTCATGGGAAGATTTCATTACTTGGCTTTTTAAAAAAGAAATATATCTATATATCCTGCTGATGTTTTATAGAATTTTGCGAAAAAAAAGAAAAAAAGGAATCCTAATAAAATAATAATTAGAAAAGAATAAATTAACATCTAACATTAACGAGTGCCCAAGCTTTCCCTTCCCCATTGTCAATGATAAGAAAAAATGTATTTGGTGAAGTTGGTTTTAAGCTCTTTGCCCGCACAATTTATCAAGATTATTTCATGGGGAAAACGACGACAACCAAAGGAGATCACCTTGGAATGATGGAAACTGTGGGAAGAGATGGTCACCATCTTGTTTTGAACCTCTAGAGCTGGGACTTGGATTCTCAACTCCAGGAACTGTTAACAACTCCAGACTCCTCAAGCCTGATTTATACTTCGTCACACAACGGTGTCGTTTGCCAAAAATAGCCGACCTACAAGCCCACAACGCGTCGTTCTCGTTGTGAGCTCTCGTTGTGAGCTCTCGTTGTGTGCTTGTAGGTCGGCTGTTTTAGGCACGCGACATTGTCGTGCGACGGAGCATAAGTTAGTCTTCACTCTCTCTACCCTAAAGAATAGACGGGAGAAAAAAAAAAGGTTTCTGACCTTTGACCCTTATCAGACTCTGCACTCAATGAAACAAGACTGAAATGTGCAATAGACTGAAAGCTATGTGAATGACACTCGGAAACGGACCCTGTAAACAACCCTGCACTGTTCATACATCACATATCGCTCTCTTTTAATGTGCTTAACACTTCTTCTTATTTGTCCTCTTAGTCTCTGAAATTGCACCCTTGTACCTGATATTTGAAGAGTTTTGATCCAAAATGTGGAATCCACCATATGAAAAACAAAAAAGTTGCATCTGTTCTTACATGATTAATAGTAGCCCTAGAATGGTTGTGATATTACATATGTTTCATGCATTCCATATACAGTTCACAGCCTACTATATAGATCACTCCATCCCATGCCCGGTTGCAGACTCATCGCGGCAGCATTAAAGGTTATAGCGGTCTGTGTGTACTTGCCCAATAATTCACTGCTGCGACTTGACAAAATGGACCATATTCTCCCACCCGACTGGGCCCGAAACGATTGCTGGAGAATGTGGTCTGTGTGCAGCTTGTGGAAAAGTGGATATATAAAACACATGTTTTCTGCCAGAACTTTCAAATTGATATGAAACTAGAGGACAATAGCTGACCCCAATCGCAGCAATGAATTATTAGGTGAGTACACAAAGAGCGCTACAACTTTTAATGCCGCCGCGATGAGTATGCTACCCGGGAGGGCATGGCAGTGATTTATGGCTGTGTATATGGAATACATGAAATGTATGTTATATCATAGCCATTCTAGGGCTAAATTAATAGCATAAATGAGAACAAAAAACTCTGGACAACAGCCAACATAAATGCATGTGACCATTGACAAAGTTTTAAGGACTGGATTTGTTATAGTATTGAAATATCAAAAGGTAACTAAACCCGTTTGGGTTTTTCTTTAAGATGGACATTTTGGAATCAAACTCTTCATTTCTCAATGCTCACACTCCACTCAACACACTCCAAATGTTTTGCAGACAGCAAATGGTACTTTCTTGACAAAGGAATACCCATCAACCGCAGCTGTCAGTTATTACCTGTCTGGTATTATAGTTGACTTCATTATGTAGAAGTGAATGTATTGAAGGTACCTTAATGTAAAGCACTTTTTAAATGTTTGTCCATTATAGAGTAGTATTTTAAAACTTGCCCCAATACCCCAATGTTAATAGCTGCAGTTCAGAGGCACATAGAATTGACACTGCTATCTGACATATTCTTAAGCTGAACAACACCACAATTTGTTAACATAGTTGATTTGCAATCCAAACCCATTCATCTGTATAATTTGTGTATTGTGTAATATAATTTAATGCTCAATCTGAAAGGCCCAAATTGGACTACTTAGATTTTATTTTAATTTAACGTTAGACTAGAATGTATAGAAATGTGACTTTGATGTTTCAAAAGTGGTTTTAAGCTGTAACAGTAGAGGTTTATTCCATCTTTAGTTGATCCTTTTGCATAAAACAAACACAAAACAAGTGTTTGGGTCAATTAAATATTTCTTTTTTTTTCCAGTAGTGGTTTCATTCTAGCCATTGCCAATATCTTGACAAGTGCCTAAATTGCCCAATTTTGGCTAATCAATATAGCTCTTTCCCTGGCTTACATGGTGCTGAGTCTATAATGTAGCCAATTTGTTATTCTCTTCTTTGTAATCACAAAAGAAAGATCTGGTTTAAGACCTAACCATCCACACTTTGCTCCAAGGACCCTGCCACGTGAGGGAGGGAGAAAAATCATGCTCTGCACAATTGGCTCTCAAAATTGGGTATAAATGAATTTACCCAACAATAAAGCCCCTTCATATTTAATAAACAATTGCTCATAAAAAGACATTTAGGTGATTTTCTTTTCTTTTCATATTATTTTGGAAAGGCTTGTTGAGACCGAGAGTTCCCTTAAGACTACCACTGTAATCCCAAAATTGGGAATAATAAAACTACTATACACACTAAATGTATTGTTTGTCGTTTCATCATTACATTTGTTAAATTGAGAAATTGTAGCAATAGGAGCTACATGTCTTCAAACTGAATGTAGTAAAATACTTCATTTGTGTGTGTCTACCGGCCGGTTCTCAACTTGGGGTCCGGGGACCCCCCAGGGGTCCTTGGTGGAGTTCCAGGGGGTCCCCAGCTAAAAGGATTGATAGTTATCAACAGGGTTGTAACTCCGAAAGTGTACAAATGGAACAAAATGGACGGGTCGATGTGGTTACATTTGCACGCTCCCAGAATTAAATTAAAAGTAAAAAAAAAAGCAGTGGTGTAAAGTACATTTACTGTAAGTTTGAGGTATGTTTTACTTCACTGGAGTATTTCAAATTTTCAGTACTTTTAGTTCTACTCCACTACATCTCAGAGGCAAATGTACTTTCAGCCAATCTACAAGCTCACAATGTGACGCATTTTGAGCTTGTAGTTCTGCTATTTTCAAAAGATTTTATACATTTTACACGTTGGAAAACTTGTGAAATGGGACATTCTGCATAATGAGTACTTTCTACTTTTGTACTTATACTCAAGTCAATTTTGTATTCCGGACTTTTTCTTGTAACAGAGTATTTCTACATTGCAGAATTGATACTTTTACTTAAGTAATAAAAATGTCAGTACTTTTACCCCACCACTGAAAAAATGTATATAAAATATTGACTATCAAGTCATGTGTCATGTGAATGGATGATGATGAGTGACAGACAGACAGACAGGGGGAGAGAGAGAGATGTTGCACCCGGAGCAGGAAGCTGCTGGGACTCAACGAGACGGGGCACAAAACAACATCGACATCAGCAGCAAGCAGCAGCAGCAGAGCGGTGTTAGTGTATCCACCAGAATGTAGACATATAATGCATTAAGCATTTATAGTCGTGTGCTGCTACTACTACCACCACCACCACCACCCGGGCGGTATAGTCGCCAAATAGCCCCGACAACCAGCTCACGTTGATGGGGGGCATTCGTTGCTAGACACGGTGGGGAAATGAAGGAGTTGCAGGGCTGCGGTATGCGCTCCTCCGTGGGCTTTCTGTCCCGGAGGAAGCTCACCGGACAGCCCCTCATGAAGGAGGAATTCCAGAGACGCAGGCTGGCCGGCTGCACCAGTCTCTACAAGAAGGACATGCTCGGACACTTCGGCTGCGTCAACGCCATAGAGTTCTCCAACAATGGAGGAGAATGGCTGGTTTCGGGTAAGTTGACAGATCACCCCCCCTTCCCCTTCCCCTTCCCCTTCCCCATGCTGCGTGGATCGAAGAAGGGACCTCTTTATTTGGTGTTTCGCCCAGGTGGGCGTGGTTATATGCCTGTCCCTAACCCTAATCCTAACCTTTAACCTCACTTAAACTGTAGCCTAAACCTAACCCTAAACTTAACCTCACTAAAACTATGCCTAACCCTGACCTCACAGGAACTATGCCCAAACCTAACCTCAAAACCACGCCCACCTGGTCGAAACACCGTGAAAAGGAGAGTCCGGATCGAAGAATAGCCTCTCACTGTTTTTAAGTTGCTAGCATGCTAACGCTCACCAGCTGAGATCTGGGGCTAGCTGGCTAGCCACAGAGGGAGCTAACTTAGCTTGTTTTTACTGGTTAGCATTTCGCTACACCAGTTACCATTAAACACCAATCTGCTTAGTGTGTATATGACCCATCCCATATTATGTCATTAGGTAAGCTGATCACTGTGGGCCCTCAAGTGCGAATTCCCCTCCCTGTTGGCTAACTAACATGTTTTAGGTTGACTACCTACCTGTGTATGTCATTGTCACCCAGCCAGGCTATTTTTGTCTGGAGTAAACAATCAGCCCTTACATTGCATAACCTTAAACTTGCAGTTCAACGCCTTTCTTGATTGCCATTATAATTTTGTTATACCTTCTGTTATTGGCGAGCTATATTTATTAAACATGCATACTGGGTTTTTAAAGAACTGCTGGCTCTGCTAGCTCAAATATAAATAAGAAAATGTAAACAGTTGCTGGCCAATTGACCCACATCATCTGCTATTATATAACATGTGATGAGTGTATATATTGTGGGCACAATACTGTACCCTGTCATGCATTGGGGGCTGGTCCTTGATGGGAGACAGCTGCAGCGTGCCTCCATCAATGATGTGTACATGTTATGGCTATGTGTATACCTGTATAACATATAATTGGAGTGTGCTTTTTAACGTGCCATTTTGTGGTACCAGTCAATCATTCCTATGCATGTACTACTGTATGTAGGAGGAGATGACAGACGAGTCCTCCTGTGGCACATGGAGCAAGCCATCCATGCTCGCTCCAAGCCTGTGAAACTAAAGGGCGAGCACCTCTCCAACATCTTCTGTCTGGCCTTTGACAGCACCAACACGAAAGTATTTTCTGGTGGTAAGGACTCTAAGAAGAACTAATACTACTTAACTACTAGGTCTCAAATTTGTTTTGATCTTTGATTTACCCAGAGAAGGTATACTGAGCATGCATGCGAGAAAGGCAGTGAGGGCTCAGCAAACTTTCCCTAGTTAAAGATTAAGAACAAGTGCTGATTGGATGGATGGAATGGATTTAATTTTCAGCTATAGATAGGGCTAGTGTGTAAATGGACAATGACCGGAAGGATTCTTTACTGTCAGGTCTTGATTAGATCATGTAATACATTTTAATTTGTGTACTCTGGCTGACTGGGTGCCACTCCAACTCACATGTTCTTCCGTTTATTTTAAAACTAGTTTTCTTATTTCACAGGTAATGACGAGCAGGTGATCCTTCACGATGTGGAGAGGTTAGTACACAAATAAAAGAGCATTTGTTTACTATATGATTAACATATTTTGAAGTCAAAATGTTCAATTTAACACAACATGACTTATTCATAGTCCACCTTTTGGGTTTTCCAGTGGCTTATAGACGATCATACCAGCAATCTGGAACATTCAATCCATTGACTACTGCAGACCATTTTCAAAAGCATATACCATAGTTAGTTTGATTTTCAAGTAAGCCATTGGATTCATTTCAGTGGGGTAAGAAACTTGCACAGAGTTGACTTGAGTTGAAACTTGCTTTAGATATATATATTTTTTTGTTACATTATTGTGTTTTTTAGTTGCCAAAAATAGTCAGTGGAGAAAGGATAAATTCACGAGTGAGAGAGTTATTAATCATGCAATGATGCAAACATTGACTCCATTCAGAGAAAATATAAACAAACAAAGCAAAAAAAAAATCCTTTTAACCAGTTAGTATGTTGACATATGACATATCATACTAACATTTGGATGCCTTATGTTTCTCACAGAGGGGAGACGCTGAACGTGTTCCTCCATATCGATGCCGTGTACAGCCTGTCCGTCAGCCCTGTCAACGACAACGTGTTTGCCAGCTCATCTGACGATGGACGTGTTCTCATCTGGGACACTCGTGAGCCACCACATGGAGGTAAGACCCGGCCGTTCAGCATAGGTCTTTCATAGCGCAGTAGGTAGAGTATGGCTTAACTCATTCCCTGCCTAGAACGACTAAAACGACTTCTGTCCATAAGCCATGCCTGCCTAGAACGACTAAAACGACTTTTTAAAAAATAAAAAAAATAAAAAATATTATTTTTTTATTTTTATTTTTTTTTTAGATTTTTTTTTTATTTTTTGACCCAAAGACCAAGGAGATATGATTTTTCGAAGATATAGACTCCCATCCACTTCCTTGTTAACTTAAAACTTTAAAATTCTGTATCTCGGCTCCTGAGTACTTTTTTTTTTCAATGAAAAATATGGCAGTGTTCAAACGCGCCAGAAATAATTCTGGCAGTGAATGAGTTAACAAGGTTGGGGGGTGTGATTTCTGCTGAGTGCTCCCATGCCTAAGATATACACACTTACTAACTAATTTGCACTAATAATTACTGTAGTTGGGTACTTGAGATTAAAACAACCAACGGATGGCAGATGCCAAGTAAGTTAAGTACCTTGAGCAAGTGTTTCTCAAAGTTAGAAGCCAAGCCGATACATGGCGGATATGAGCATTGTTTTTGCAAGGATCATAGAGTAGCCGTAGTGTATTATAATGTCATAGTTGTAATACATTACAATACATTTATAATTAATCACTGTAATGCCTTATACTACTGTGATTATAAGTCACTGTAAACGGTCATTGGGTGCTATAAGTAAAGTACATTCCTGGAGATGTAGGCAGACTTTTTTCTGTGCTTTATTGTTATAAAGCATTATGAGTATCAATGAGTGCTTGTAACTATAATTATAGACGTCACATTTGTGCCGCTGCGCCAATATAAGTGTTGGCACACACAATAGAACTCCATTTGCGTATATCCATATACTCATCAACACGATGTCAGCAGTTTCTGACAACATCAGGGATCCCCTTATCTCCATACTTAGTAGACTGGTCGTATGTTAGTGGGTAGCCTACCACACTGGGTACTCTGGGAATGGGTACAACAGGTCCCGATTTGCATCATTCCCGACTTGCGTGTTCTCCAAGTAGGCCAGTGTCAAAGGGCACTGGTCTAGTACTCTATACATTCAAATATTATTTCTGAGCTCTGTTGACAGCCCTCGTATATAGTCTAGTTTCCTTTTTACAAATACAGTTTTCAGATTTGGGAGTTTATTTGTTTAATTACTTATTTGTTAATCTGGTAAATATCTACATTAATTTAACCATAATTATAACCATATAAGATCAATTATGAGTTCAACACAATTTGTCAAAAAACACACATTTTATTGGGTACCGACTCAATTTCCCTGGGACCCACTTGAAAGAGCACCCGTGGGTCCGGGACTCACTACACTGAAATCAATCAACCAATCACCTCGGTTAAATAAACATTTTTGTCCCACATTATCGTCAGAAACACAAAAATGCCGTTAATGTATTTAGTATTTTGCCTTAAATATTTTTCCCGGTGGGTATGGGCAGAAAAAAAGATTTTGTACCTAGGTATACATTCATAATTATAATGAATGCAAGGCAGGGTTTTGTCATTAAGTCAGTCAATGAAGTGTGGCTTGTTGAAAATATTGAAGATGGGGTGTCATCTTGCATGACATCAATATCCTTCTATTTTAGAAGCCTCCCTCATGACTGACTTGGCAACAGCCAGTCATCCTAATAATACGTTTAACAGAATTGCTTCACATGGTGCCTTCCATTAACAGACTTTTTATCTCAGGCTGTTACTGTATTGACTTCTATATTGGCAGATGTTTGCACACGTGATGGTTATTGTCTTGTATAACCCAGTGGAGTAAACTCACTACTAAGTTAAAATGCTCCTGGCCCCGTGGGACCTCCAGGAAGTCACTTGCATTCACATCACGTCATGTACTTGTCATTCTAGCAGTCTAGTCAGTTCCCGGATTGTTGGGTGAATGCAAAATAGGTGTCTGGTAATGTCACTGGTGTAGCGCCTGACACCCTTGCAGACCCTGCGGTTTGGTATATCACCCTCAAGTAGCTTGTGAGAATTACACATTTTTACTCAGCAAATAGGCACTTTCAACCTGGCGCCCCATTTTTGTGATTATAGGTGAACATTTCTATGGGGTTGTGCTATGCCAGTGGGTAGGATAGAAAGCCAGCAGTACTTGGGTTCCCCCAAGGGTCAGAGTTGGGAACAACTTGTTTACAACTCTGTTTCAGATCTCCATTTGATAATGATGTAAATCTGATTTCTTTGCTTCCTTTTCTCATACAGAGCCGTTCTGCCTGGCCAGCTACCCCTCAGCATTCCATAGTGTGATGTTCAACCCTGTGGAGCCCAGACTGCTGGCCACAGCCAACTCCAAGGAAGGAGTGGGGCTTTGGGACATTCGCAAACCACGCAGGTGAGACTCTTTTAGCCTTTTATGCCAATTTTCACTTTTTTAATCTCTTTGCTCGCTCTCTTATAAGTTTCAAATTTCTTTTCAAATACATTTCTTCATCCACCAGAGGGCAATGTTGTCTTTTGGTTAAACCAGCCATCACTTATAGGCACAGTGTCATAGTAAAGGCTGACTGATTCAAAAACATGATTCTCACCAGAACATTGATCTTGGCTCATTAACGTGCCTACACAAATCATAGTTGTAAAATTCCCCTCCTGTCCCCATTTCTCCCACTGCTGTTATTTTTTCCTATCGTCAGTGTTTTAGATAGATAGATAGATGTCGTAATATTTTGTTTCTGGATCGCACTTTTTTTGAAAATAAGTGCTTACAGTGACAATGATGATGGTAATGATGATGATCATTATTGTGGTGCCCTGCAGCTCTCTGCTGCGTTACGGAGGCAGCATGTCCCTGCAGAGTGCCATGAGTGTCCGCTTCAACAGCACAGGCACCCAGCTGCTGGCCCTGCGGCGGCGCCTGCCACCGGTGCTGTACGAGCTGCACTCCCGTCTGCCCAGCTTCCAGTTCGACAACCAGGGCTACTTCAACTCCTGCACCATGAAGAGCTGCTGCTTTGCCGGGGACAAAGACCAGGTTGGTATCTGTTCATTTATTTGCTTTTTATCAAGGGTAAAAAATATTGGGGGGTGCACAACTTAGAGCATGGGTGGCCAACCAGTAAGAGACCAAGAGCCAAAACCATTGTGACAGAAATACAAGGGGTGGGGGGGGGGTTCTGTTTTGAGGTAGTGAAACGTTATAAACTCGTTCCACAAAATCATAGCTAACCATAGCAAAAAAATGCTGATCTACAAGCTCACATCGTGCTGCATTGCTAGTTTTGGTATTTGCCGTAAAGTGAAGAATATAGTTTTTAAGTGGTTAAACAAGTCTGAGAATCTTGTGTGGGTGGGTGTGAGATTTTGTTGGATGTAAGAAGGGTGCTCCAACGATAAAAGTAAAGAACCAATATATACTACACATACACAAAGGCAGAGAGAAAGAGGGACATTCTCTCCCCCTCTCTCTCACACACAGTAACAATAAAAATGAACAACAATTTAAAGACCTTGCCAGGACAATTTTCACAAGATTCATTTTTTTATATTAACCATGCATATTGCTGCTTTTGACGGGGTGGAACTTTTGCCATTTCTCGCCTTCAACAATCCTCTTTAAATGTGGTTTGTATTAAATTGTGGTTACTCTCAGCACATGTGTCAGTTAAAACAGTAAAAAAACAAAGAAAAAAAACATTAGTCGATTCATTGATTATTCTGACTCATCCCTCTCACACACACACACACACACACACACACACACACACACACACACACACACACACACACACACACACACACACACACACACACACACACACACTATGTGTATTATGTTTTGAAATATTGAACTTTCATTTTATAACAGAATGCCAATGGAGGTCTGATGAGGCTGAAACATTTGCTCAAATACTGTACAGAGTCATATGTCCTAGATGTTAGGTTCAATTTTTACCTGGTATCCTAGTTTCTTTGAGGCACTAAGCTTACATTGTACTCTTTTCACCCTACTTGTGTGACTATACCCTGTTTGGTGACTAGGGTTCATGTTTACTCTGCTCATTCTGATTTCACACATAAGTTACTCTGGATAAGCGTCTAAATTGTAATTGTACATTTTAAATTGTAGATACGGCGTGACTAACATCATAGACCACACTTCCTTTTGGAGATATATGCTCCACTGAGCGCATGAACCTCTATAGTTCTATTTATAGTTATCATGGAGAATCTAACATGGGGCTTTATAAGGAAGTATAAGGAAAGCATTGACAAATCTGTTGCAGAATCAGCTGTATAACATTGTGTTATAAAGAATTTGGCTCTTGAAAGAATGTTTTTCTGGTGTATATCAGATAAACAGTCTTTTGCGCACCTGATTATAAGGCTCAGCAACAGGTGCGTAGGTTGAGCAGCAACATGTAAGTAGAAGGAGACACACACACACTGTCTTTGTTTGGTCAATAAATAAATACTAACTTTGCTACGTTTCGGACCAAAATGTTGCAAAGATAATTAAAGTATTTATTTATTGACCAAGCAAAGACAGTTTGCGGGTGTCCACTTCTCCTTATCTGGTATGGTGCACAAATGGCTGTATACAGATGGAAGCATAAATCAAGTGCTTAACCACTTAACCCATTAAGACCGGGAAGGGAACTCATCTGTGTCATTTTAAGATGTCTTTGGCTATTCAAAAATAGCAGATATACAAGCTCATAGCTTGTATATCTGAGCTTGTAGATCTGCTATTTTTGAAAAAGAATCGTGAAAATGTGTGCAACTCTTTGAATATAGGCTATATCATTTTTTTTAAAGCGAACAATTTTTTACTCAAATCTTTGCTCTCAAAAATATTTTGAGATGGGGGGGGGGGGGGGGGGGTCTGCGGCCGAATACATATAGTTTTGGGGGTGCTTGACATGAACAAGTTTTGTTCCAGGGACCCCCTGAAGCAAAAATTTTAGTAAAAAATACAGTTTCAAAAAATATATATATTCAAAGATTTGCACACATTTTCAGGATAAATAAAAATTGCAGATCTACAAGCTCATAGCACGGCACTCTGTGCCGCGCTATGAGCTTGTATATCTGCTATTTTTGAATAACCCAAAGTATAAAATAATTATTATAGGGTTAGGGTTAGGGTTAGTCTAAAAGTCTAAAGGGGCACAGATGCGTTCCCCGGTCTTAAAGGGTTAAACCTGTACTTTGTTGTCCGGAGCATCCCAGGTGTTTATACAAGGCCCCCTCCCTTTTCCCCTCAACACCAAATCTTGTGAAAAAAATAAAGAGAAAATAGTCAATTTACAAGCTCAATGTCCACCCCAGAATAAGGACACTAGGATTCATGTGGTTACAGGCAGTTGTTTGCATTTAATGTGGTTGCCAGTGTACAGACAGAAGGAGAGAGGGGCAACAAAAGAGTAAGTGGCCAGCAAGACATGGGAGTCAGACAGGCCTCACAGATGGACCGAAACGGCGGCAAGAAGAAATGTAATTAACCCTGAGGTTCCGATTCTACAAAATGTCTTCTACATCCTAACAGTTTTTTGAAAAAACTTATGTTACTATGTCAGTGGTTCTCACGTTTTCATGTCAAGGACCCCAAAATTATATATATTTGGTCGTGGACCCCATCTCAAAATATTTTGTTCCAGGGACCCCCAGAAGCAAAGATTTGAGTAAAAAATGTTTGCTTTAAAAATATATTCAAAGATTTGCACGAAATGTCTCAATTTTTCAAAAAATAGCAGATCTACAAGCTCGTAGCGCGGCACTCAGTGCCGCGCTATGAGCTTGTAGATCTGCTATTTTTGAATAGCCCAAAGAAATCTTAAAATGACACACAGATTGTACACTGTTGTACACAACAAATGGAGACTTAAATATTTGTCCTTGGTGGGGACATTGTGATTAGTTTGGTGTATGTGGTTTACTTGCTGAGAGAGAGAGAGAGAGAGAGAGACATTCAGGTCAGCAGCCAAGCAGGGCATCATTGAAATGCTGTGCCAAGGAAGCACTCGTCCTGAACACGTTTAATTCCTCCGTTCTTCAATGACTTCATTTTTATTGGGTGCACATAGATGATTATGACCCCAGTTTGGGAGCACTTTATGTGAATAGTTGCACATACCCCCCAAATGTACAAATGAAGGTTAGGCTCTTTCACACACGCTATCGTCATTATGTTAGAAGATGGCCAAAGTTCTGACATGTAACTATATTTTGAATGATTGTATGAAATAATTCTTATATGTTTCTGCTGACATGTGCATATAAAACAATAATAATAATAATAGTAGAAGATATGGGAACCTGCTGTAGCCGGGCAGCTTTCAGCTGCTGAGGCGCACAGAAGCCCCCATACTGGTCCAGGGGTCCTCCCTCAGGTCCTCTTCAGACATGACATCATGCTGCAGACATGCTTATTTATGTTCACATTATGTTCAGGGGTCAGTGGAGTGCATAATGGCTTACAACAGAAATAGCAGAAGCCATTTCCTTAAAGCTTTCAGAGTACAAGAATGAGTTGAAGACTCTCCTGTAGACAGTCTTATTACGCTATTGTAATTAGAGGTGTGTTTTGACAAACGGGTGCTATTAAAAATATTTGTTTTTATGGCGTGGGACCTGGGGGGGTGAGCCGTCTAGAGGAGGGTTTCTGTCTGTGTGTTCGGCTAATTTAGCAAACAACTGGACTGATCAGTGCCATATTTCTTGCACACGCTGCCAGTTGGCCAATAAAGTAAATCCCTGATTATTTTTCACATAGTGATTTTATTTTTTTACTTTTTAGTACCAAGTTGGGCTGAAACTGAAGATGACAAAGGGAAGCCACACAGTTATTAGACCCTGTCTTGTTACACATCAGAAACTATCAAGAAGATTGGCTCTTAGACTAAGCACTCCGCTTTTCCTATACTTTCATGGGAACTGTTATTGGAAAATCTGTTTTATCTGAAAAAGACTAATCAAGACAGCATGTACAGTTGTTAAATGGAAAGTAGTTTACTCTTACATAACAGAAGTTGTAATGAAAAGTTTCACAGTGTCTGTTGAATATGAATTATTAGAACTGCTGTCGTTGAAAGTTTAAAAGGGCACCCAGTCCTGATAATGATCACTGTGACTGAAGAGTTAAACTGGGCCCAGATCACCGCTCAAATTCAGAGATTCATGCATTGTGAGCCGTAGATCGGCTATTTTCAAAAAGTAGACACGTATATAGGGTTAAAGTGGTTAACCAGGTTTTGAGTCTTTATTAATTAATGTTGCTGGGGACCCCTTCAAGGACCCCTGGGGGTCCCTGGACCCTACTTTGAGAACCACTGTTGTATTGTATGCTGCACTATAGTGGACAGTCCAGTATAAAGGAGAGGAGGGGAGGGGGCAGAAAATGGGTGTGACATTCCTACCTGACATACATATATCCTCGAGGGGATTAAGGTGGGGCTGGAACTCCCAGGTGTTCTGCTTACGTTTTTGTAATGCCTGAAGCCATAATGATCAAGCAACAGTTCCTGTAAGAATTTTGTAATGGGTATTTGTGACAGCAAGTCGCATAATACTGTGTCCTATGGGAATACTACACATACATGTTGGCTTTTCACAAATTTGAGACACTGTCTTAAAGCAAAACAGACGAGGAGCAACACCACTGTACAATGCAAAAAAGTATTTTAATGCCTTCAAAATGCTCAGCCTTTACAGCGCTATACAGGCACATGAACACAGAAAAGGCTTAAAAACATGCAGACTACTCAGCAATGCATTTCGAGTCACAACTCGCGGACCACATTACAGACAACTCTTCTTCAGGCTGCCTGAGGAAGAGTTGTGACTCTTGGAAACATTTGACACAGGAAACCTGCTGCTTCACACGTTTGATTGAAACCTTTATTCATTCTCGAAAAGAGCACGCAGGTGTTGAATTTACAGTACTTGCTCACGGCCAGTTCATCTGTAGTGAAAGCATTAATTTACTTTTTATAAACTGATACATTATAGTAGAGTAGATCGATATATCGATATATTATCCCATCGACTAGCACCATGGCAAGCATGCTTGAGGTGTCTCAGAGCCTGGGACTCAAAGCTCGGAAAGAGACTTATTTTCTCTGTTGCTCAGAGCCCTGAAAAAAGACAAAAGAACAAAACAAATGCATACATACACAAAAACTGCATCCACCTGTAAATAAATCTGCCTAGTTTTGCTGGCACTGTAATTTGCACAATTGTACATAAGTGAGGTCTAAAGAGACAGCCTCAGACATCGTCACTCGCGACACGACATGTTTTCGACATGTTTTCGGGACACCTATTTGTCTATTGGCTGTCCTGGCTGTCCTTCACTACTTTACAGCCAATGGGGAGACACTACTTTAAAGCCCATGGACGGCCCATGGACGGCCAATGGACGGCCGTCATTCACAGCACCCGCCTCCCCTCGCAGCACCCCCCCCCCCTCCGTCTCCATCTGTCCCTCTCCCAAGTCCCTCTCTCTCTCTCTCTCACACACACACACGCGCGCGCACGCTCTCTTTCTCTCTCTCTCTCTCTCTCTCTCTCTCTCTCTCACTCACTCACTCACTCACTCACTCACTCACTCACTCACTCACTCACTCACTCACTCACTCACACACACACACACACACACACACACACACACACACACACACACACACACACACACACACACACACACACACACACACACACACACACACACACACACACACACACACACACACACACACACACACACACACACACACGCTCCAGCGAAAAGTTTGTGGTTGCTTTGTTGATGTGTTAGCAACATGCTATGCTAACCGTAATAGTGAGAGGACAGAGTGAGAGGCTGAGAGTCATAAAGTCATTAAGTCATAAAAAGTCGGCCAGCGGAGAATCTTCTAATCATCTGTGACTTACAACAGCCGCAGGGCTTCAGTGTTGATTTAACTCTGAGGAGCAGTGGAAGTACTCAAATGTTTTACTTGAGTAAAAGTATTAATACTGCAATGTAGAAGTACTCTGTTACAAGTAAAAGTCCGCAATTCAAAATTTACATGAGTAAAAGTACAAAAGTGTTGGTATCCAAATGTATTTAAAGTACCAAAAGTAAAAGTACACAAATGTTTGAAAATAGCAGATCTACAAGCTCACAACGTGTCGCGATGCGACACTTTGTGAGCTTGTAGATCAGCTATTTTCAAATAGCCTTGGTATAAAATAGGGCTAAAGTGGTTAATGTATGTTTTATAATGTAATAATTTATATCTGCAAAGTAACTAGTAACTCAAGTTTTCAAATAATTGTAGTGGAGCAAAAGTACAATATTTGCCTCTGAGATGTAGTGGAGTAGAAGTACAAGTACTGAAAACTGGAAATACCACAGTAAAGTGAAAAATACCTCAAAATTGTACTTAAATACAGTACTTGAGTACATGTAGTTACTTTACACCACTGATGACATGCCTGTCTAAGACAAGTCCCAGAGTATTCCTAAAACTGTATATATCTGTAGGCTATTTTTATTTAGTTATTATTGTCCATTTTATTTTCTTGCTTAATATTTTCTTTTCTTCATTATATCAATTATATGTAGAACCATCTGTGGTACAAGTTCCAACAACATTTCGCTGCTTGTATCTTTATGAGTCAGTAACAAATAAAGCTTCTTGAATTCTGCACAATCCTAATGTTGTAATTCACTGCAGAAGGACTTGTTTTGTACCACAATAGGTAGCCTAGTCCTATACCGGTTACTTATTTTTATTTTAATGTTAAGACATTTATGCTTGAATGACAGTGATTAGGCCATAACATGTTACAGCACTATACAAAAACAAGACATGACAAAGTCATAATATAGCCGCAAAATGTCATATTGAGGTATGCCATTTTTTGGCAGAGTTCTTCTACATTGCAGTATTGATACTTTAACTTGAGTAGTTGGGGGGGGACACACACACAATACAGCTGCTAATAATATGAATGTCAAATCATATTCAAAAGGACATATATTTTTTTTTTTAAGTTTTTTTTTTTTTTTAATGTTTTTTCAAAAAGTTTTTTTTTTTCATTTTTTTTTTCAAATTTCAATTTCTCAACGGCAGATTGGGGCAAAAAAAGCCTGCCGCTCGCGGCTAAATTATGACTTTAGTCATTTCTTGTTTATTTTATTAAAAAGTCTGTATTATCTCTATTATTATCTCGTTATATTGTATTAGTGTTAACACGGAACACAACTTGCGGAACATGTCCCACCAACATTTCGCTGCTTCTACCTGGATGAGACAACTCATTCATAGTAGCTGATCTGAGTCATAGTACCTGGATGAGACAAAACTCATTCATAGTAGCTGATCTAAGTCATAGTAGCTGGTCTGATTCATAGTAGCTGGTCTGATTCGTATAGCTGGTCCTAATGATTAGGTTTAATTGCAACTGTCTGCTCACAAATGTTTAACACAGTTCAGAGGTGAAGCAAGGTTCCTGTTAAGGGTTAGTCTGCCATGTGAAGGAAGTCTTTGATCCCCAAAATCACGACACCGCCTCAGATAAAATCATTTTTCTGACATATTTTCCTTGACCCCCTACCCCCTCTGGAGTTTGTTTTCTCAGATGCACACTGACATGATACAATCTTGGTCGTCTGTTTTGATTTATGAAGAGTTGTGGTGTACGAAGACATGGGCTACTCTTAAATCTCTGAATCTGTCTTTGTGTCCCCCCTCAGTACATTTTGTCTGGTTCTGATGACTTCAACCTCTACATGTGGAAAATCCCAAAGGATCCGGAGGCAGGTGAGTTATGGCGTCTGTCTCCCTATCGCTGACTTTATCTTCATGTGAATATACGCTGTTGTGTGTCATGTCTGCAACCAGTTGCACACCTGTTGGTAGCTCCACCATATAATAGAAGCAGTAGTATGTGGTAATGAACCTAGGGAACACAATTCCTTTCTACTCCTAATGCCTACTTTATACTTCGTCATCTGACGTGTCCCATGTCAAAAATAGCAGATCTACAAGCTCACATGTTATGGCAAGTTGAGTCTTGTGAGATTGTAGATGTGCCATTTTTTGGCGCAGGACACCGATGTACGACTAAGGATGAATCCAGGCTTAACAACTGTTCTTTCTTTACATTAGTTGAGTTCTAGTGATATAATTAATGTGTTTCTATCCTACTGAGTACAACTGTTTTCATGGTATGTTATAATCAGGGGTGCTGGAATAAGTTTTGAATTTGGGGGGTCAGTGGGGAGAAAAAAAAAGGTCCTGGGTGCTGATATAAATAAACCAGCTTCATACACAAAATGATCTACAGTTCTCATTGTTTTTGAGCAATTAAAGGAGTAGTTCACCCGCAAAAAAACGTATTCTCTATCAATTACACACCCTATGAAGCCTTGAATTTATGGAGATTTTTTGTTTTTGTCCAATAATTCGCTGACCTTGTCATCGGTCGGTAGGAGACTCAATTCCGCCGGTCATCAAATTATTGGCTTGGAATGGGACAAAAACAAAAACATCTCCATGAATTCAAGGCTTCATGGGGTGTGTAATTGATAGAAAATAAGCATTTTTTTGGGTGAACTACTCCTTTTAAAGTAATACATTTAATAATAATACTAATACATTGTATTTGTAATGCTCCTTCCATTTAAAACAAATCTCAAAGTGCTATACCATATCACAAGTATACAATTCCAACATGAGTTGTTATGCGTTATGTTATTACATAGCCAGTCACTTGGCTGAGGTACAATCAGACAATCAGCCACAATTATTTATACTGCAAAGATTGTATACACTCACACATTCTCTCTCTCTCTCTGTATTGTATACTGTAGCTCACGTTCTCTCTCTCTCTCTCACACACACACACACACACACACACACACACACACACACACACACACACACACACACACACACACACACACACACACACACACACACACACACACACACAATTCCGGCGCCACTGGTTATGATATGTTTTGGCTACAAGTCAAGCCCATGCTTCGTGCCTGTATGTATAATTCAGAGAGATTTCTATTGTATATATATCCTGCACTCCCCACATCACCAAATGTGAGGACGTATTGTCTTATTACGCGCCACTATACAGTTAGTTCTTGTTGAGTCATTTGATTGGACAGCTGTCCAATCAAGTGACTACTTGATCAATAGTTTATAGCAAAATTGTTGTATAAAAACAATATCACACTTGAGGTCGGGCTGTTGTTCAGTATAGTATCAGCATGGTGTGATTTTCTTTTCCACTGGCCTTGTTGCAAGGCCAAATCACTGCAATCACTCTCTTGTGATATTTCATATCACAAGTATGCAACTCCAACATCAATTGTTATGGGCTATTTTATTACATACCCAGCCAAGGAGTGATAAAAGGATCAAGAGGGTGATATGTGATAACCCTAAGGGCTGATATAACAGTAGCTGACCAATCGGTGCAAGCAAAAGTGCCATGGTACGCAGAACTGTCACCTTGGGCAACCTCACTGCGAAAGGAACTCATTTCCGGGTGATATTATGCTTCAATGTTATAAAGACAAATTCCTCCACTTTGGTGGTAGTGAAAGGAAACAAATGTCTGTGGGAAGAACTCAATGCTTTTCTAATGGAGTGTCCCAGAGTTTTCAGGTTAAATTCAGTTCAGTTCTAATGGAAAGTACCCATATGTGTTGTCATTCCTTCAGGAGGCGCAGGGCGCGTGGTGAATGGGGCATTCATGGTTCTGAAGGGACACCGTTCCATTGTGAACCAGGTCCGGTTCAACCCCCACACCTACATGATATGTTCCTCTGGTGTGGAGAAGGTCATCAAGGTCAGTAGCTGGCATCATTGCTTTGTATCAGCTTTAGGAGTTCCACCAGTGCTTTCTCCCTGTCCCCCCCCTGTCACTGTCTGTTTACTGTACATACTTACAATACATAAATTAAAAGTTTCTGTATTTCTCACTATATATTGTGTGAATCCACATTGCAACCAACCAAATAAAATTTCCTGTGCAGTATATGTGCAAGCAACATACTTGGCCAATGAATAAATTCACATCTGATCCTTATTCTGTCTCCCTCTCAACCTTAAACCAAAGGTTTTCAAAGTTATGGCTGGTGCCCTTAGGGGCGCTATGGGGACCAATTGGAAAGGGAAATGAATGAATACATAGATATGTGAGCATTTTGAGGTACAACTTTGTAAGTGTTGGTTGTGAGCTTGTAAATTGGCTATTTTCTTTTTTGCCATTTCGCAATAAGGGGCCACAGCCAGAAGCTAGGGCTATTTGGGGTCTTTGTCATGGAAACGTTTGGGGACCTCTGTTCTAAACTGTGCATGTGTATCATTAAAACATACTGGAGATTGCACTGCCTACACACCTTTTTAAAACGTACTACCCTGTGCCGAGTCTGGTGAGTAATGTCACCTCACACTGCCGTCCCAGTGCTGACCCTATGACTCAGCCTGGGCCTCAGGTGAAGACGGCTCGCCATTTCATCACCTTCTGACTGCCTTGGTTACGCATCATCAGGCGGCAAACTGCCCCGGCATGTAGAGGTGTGGGAGGCATGTTGATTCATATAACCCTTTAAATTTTATTTAAGCACTTGAACCCTAGTATCCCTAGTATCCCTTAAAATGTTCTTTAGCCACTTGAACCCTATTATCCCCATTCGCCGATCGGCTATTTTCGGCAAAGAGATTTTGGTGTAGAGGGGGGAAAAAAGGATGGTGTTGTATAGACCCCTGAGGGACTCCGGTAAATGAAGTGAAAGGTTTTAACTGGTTCACTGCTGTTTTTGTTTTGGGAAGCATGAAGGCTGAGAGGGAACCAGAGTAAAGGACACAGTTCCCAATCACTATGTCACCATGGGGAAAAGACATCATCCATTCATCAAATACATGGAGGATACAAATTTATGTTGGTTCGATGAAAGCTACTCTATGCATCTCCAAAAAGATGGGGAAATATACTTTGATTAAAATCAATGCCTCAATTCAAAATCAATTCAGAAAACGGTTGAATAGGTTTCATGGCCCCTGCATTCATTAAGTGCTTTTAAAAATCAACAGCTATATCATATACATCATATCATATATCATTACAAACAAAGGAGAATTACATGTATTTTCAAGGGACTTCTCTCTTGTCAGTACAGTAACCATTCAATGCTCACTTTTTCTTTTGTGTTTTCTACTGGATAGAGTGAAAGCTGATAGCAGACCAGGTGTTCTGGAATAACAGTATTAATTGCATGGAGTGTTTGACTTTGAACCTGACCCTTGATGTTGTACCCTTTACCTCTTCTGTTACTCTGTGTCCCCTTTATGACTGTCTCTGCTCCTCTATCCATCATTCTTTACTTCCACCCTTGTATCCATCTATCCCACCTTCTAACATTCCACTTTTATGTCAATCTATCATCTATACTTCTGTCTTACCATCCTTCTTTCATCTCTTTCCTCCTATGGTTCAATTCCCTCTATCACCTATCCATTCTTCAAACCTTTTATTCCATTAATCCTTCCATACACTTTTCAATCCTTCCCTCCACACTTTCCCTTGTTCCAACTTTTCTTTCTTCCCTCCATCCTCCTTTCCACCATTTCTTTTTTCACTGCATCCTCTCTTCCTATCTTCCATTCCTTCTTCCACATTTTCTATCATTCCTTACATCCTATTTTCTACCTATCCATCCATCCATCCATCCACCACCCATCCCAGGTATGGAGTCCGTACCAGCAGCCTGACAGCCTAGGGGACCTGGAGGGCCGTGTGGAGGACAAGTCCCGGAGCCTGTACACCCATGAGGAGTACATCAGCTTAGTATTGAACAGCGGCAGTGGCCTGTCTCACGACTATGTGAGCCAGTCCATCCAGGAGGACCCACGCATGATGGCCTTCTTCGACTCGCTGGTGCGCCGTGAGATCGAAGGCTGGAGCTCCGACTCGGACAGTGACTTGAGCGAAGGCGCCATCTTGCAGCTCCATGCCCGCGGCCGGCGTACCACACGGGCACCCACCGCGGGTCCTCCCCTCGCCCTGACCGGTACCAGTATCCCCGTCGTCGGTCGGCGTGGCGACTCGGACAACTCTGTGTCATCCTCCTCCCTAGCCGCCCCCGATGCATCCGGATCGGAGGAGCAGCGGCGGCCGCCAGCGGGAGTGGAGGGGGGAGCAGAGGATGTGTCGGGACTGGGGAGGAGGAGGCGGCTCGGCCGACGCCAGCGGCATCAGTCTGGCTTCCTGTTGGACCTGGTGAACGATGACTCTGACTCGAGCGAGTTCTGGCTTGACCCCATGCCCCGCCCGCGCTCCCCAAGTCCCCGGGACAACTCCACCCTGTCCAGCCCCACCTCTTCCTCCTCCTCCTCCTCATCTCCTTCCCTACCCGCTGGAGCCTCCTCCTCCTCCACGTCCAGCTCCAGCTCCAGCAGCGACGACGAGGAGCGCCGCAGCGCCAACAGGCGCAAGGTGGCCATGAGGAGCCGACGCCGCCTGCACCTAGTCAACAGGGCCGGGGAGGCTCCCGAGGCTGTGGAGGCCCTGTTCTCCGCCTTCGATACCTGCAACTACCCCGAGATATCCGTTGAAGACCCTTCCTCCTCCACCACCAACTCCTCCAACTCCTCTTCCTCTTCTTCCTCTTCGTCAGGCGACGGGCAAGAGGAAGACACTCTCCACATCAGGCCCCGTAGCAAAGTTGCCGGGCGTAAAGGCGGTGAGGAGAAACGTCTTAGCCCTTCAGACTTTGTGTGCCTCAGTCCTGTCATGTCTCCCGAGAGTCATGAAAACGAGGAGGATGGGAGCGATAGAGTTGAGAGGGAGCTGCAGCACCTGACTGCTTCCCCTCCCGTATCTCCAGATACACTCAGGACAGAGTCCCGGGTCGGAGAAAGGGTAACCTTAGAGGACTCTGACAGCGGAGCAGAGTGTAGCGGCGCACTGGCAGCTGACCATAATTGGGCCATTCCAAGCCGGCTCAGCCCTGGCGTGAACGGGCAGCACCGGACTGTGCTAGAGGAACATGCGGGTCAGAACCTTCGTGGCTCCTCGGAGTCAGAGGGAGAGACTGGAGTTAAACCTGCAGACACCAGGCCACCGGCTGCGGGGCGTTCCTCTCAGAGAAGCCCCATCCAGGGTCCCACTCTGAAACGGACTCACAGGGGATCAGGGGACGGAGGCTCAGCGTCTTCCCCGTCAGAGAAGAAGTTCAAGATATAATGGAGCCTCCTCATCTGTCAGAGAGGTGGTTGTGCCCTTTTTAAGAGACTCACCTTAGTGTGTGGGTTTTCTATGGATTCTTACCACTCACCATTTATTTTCTTTTTCTTTTTTATGTTGATGCACTTTGACATTTTGATTGAAACGGCATTTGTTTTTGATGTTTTGGACAGACGCACTGCTTAAGAGCAGAGGACCGTGTTAGAGACTGAACAGTGAGTGTAGCTGTTTGAGTTTTCTTTTGTTTGTTTCAGAATAAAGTTGAAATATCTTCACTCTTGCGGTCAAACCCAAGATGGTATTAAAAAATGAACAAAGAGAGACAAACATTTAAAAAAGAGGGACTAGGCTTAAAAAAGAAACTAAGGTTAAACTTCATATTTTTTAATGACTGTATTTCAAGTGAAGTGCATTGCTGAATCATTTTATTGGTTGTACACGACTCTCCCCAGGACTTAGAACAGCTCTAACGTCTTGGGGAGTGTTGGAGCTAAACAGCATTTTTATTTCTTCTGTGTTTTACGTTGGGAAGCACACCTGATTGGACTCATTTTCATTTATTTTAAGTGATTTTCGGCTTTAGAGCACTCTGTTTAGGATGTCTGTTTTGTCTAATTATCCAGTCCCTGGGTACCTTTTACAAGCCAATGCTTGCTTTTGTTTTTCTTGCAATTAAAGAATAATTTGCTTTCCTTGAGTCCTAATAAGGTTTAATTTGCAAAATATTTAATAGATTATAATTATCTTTGTACGGTTTGTTTTCTTGTCTTGCAGTCACAAAGATTATGCACCTGTACAAGTCACCATGGCAACACAGCCTCAATTCCCCCTGTTGAAATAAATGTGAGGCTTATTTAGCTAGCCATAATGATCCTGAATAGGCCATGTTGACCAGAGGTATGGTTGGTTATTGCAGTGGTTTTCAGTGTGCCAGTGTGCCATGACAAGTCCAGGTGTGCCATGACAACTGCATGTAATTATCGCAATACATCCAACTATACAAAAAGTTATGAATTATTTTTTAAATGTACTATACCAGTATTTTGCGCGCACTCGTTTCCCAACGCCAGAGGCAAATTCTATACCCAAAGAAAAATAATCAACGACTTTCAACCTGGTATCCCTATTTTGGGTAATTTGTTTTTTGTCCTCCACACATTCTAAATACAGGTGTTCCTTATTATTTTGACTTGCTTATTGGTGTGCCTTGGGCACAAAAAGTTTGAAAACCGCTGGGTTATTGACCGAACCTAGGCTGATGGGAGATTTAAGTCCTTGCAGTAAGACAAGCTAAATAGTAACAGTCACTCCATTAGTCAAATACTTTGTTACAAAATTTTGCATTCCCATTTTAGTAACAGAAATGCCATTTGATGTGAAAACAAGCCTAATGACAGCTGATAAGTTCAATAATATTAAAGTGACTTGAAGTTAAGCCTATTATGACATGCCCAGAATAAGGATGCTTAGGTTCATGTGGTTAATCAGGAGTGATAGTGAGTTTTATGCTAGTTGTCACTTTTTGTTAAAGCAGGAGCCACCTTTTTCCAAGAGTTTATCTCTGATGAATTTGACATTTTGTAATGGTTACAACTACAGAAAAACACAAATGCCCAGCCTAGGAATGATGGAACTACAGGCTACCTAGAACTGACGCATCCCAAAAGTGCACCAAATGCTGACTGATTAAGTGCTGAAATGCCATAAATGGTCTTAGTATCTTCTGAGCAGATAGGAAGCCACGCCCAGTCAGACAGAACTCTGATTCCCTCCAACGGTGTTATGATCGTGCAATGCATGATGTCATAGGGTGTCACGCCTTCTAGACGGTCTCCATTTTAGAACCCATGGAACCCGGGGAAACTCTTCTGTCACCGTGGGCCAGACCATACCAAAGGGTATGCGCCAGTGGTTGTCGAGACAGATAGAGGGCGAAAGACAAAAACAAAAAGTGAATGGCATCATTTCCTCCTGGAGTACTGGTGAAGTGGTAATCTGAGGGCAAACAGACATGTAGTTTGGGGTTATCGAGTTGTTTGTACTGCTCTCTTGTCAAAATAATTTCCCAACCACTTGGTGTGGTTCAGAGAGAACTTTGTGTGAGGGCGGTCACTTATCTACAGGAAATGGGCATACTTCATTTAACCCCCTTGCTTCCCCTGAGAGACCTATTCAAATAGTGCACAGTGTATGGTTTCAGGATTGTTTACATTTGACACAAGTGTGCCTGTTGGGTAAAGTCGCTAGTATAGCAGTCATTCTGAATGTTGATGTATTTTATACATCACCTGAAGGAGTATAACCATGCTATCCTCTCTGCACATTCTTAAGTCAGTGACTGTTGATTGAACGCACATTTACATTTTTTGCTTGATGTTTTGCTCAAAATGCTATTTATGTCAGCACTGGGATGCTGGAGGCACACAATTAATTTTGAGCTCAAATGTATATTGTGATAGAACTTTACTTTCTTTGCTTCTACACTACTCACAATATGTTTTCCTTTACATTATAGAGTTGTTTCCCCTACATTTTACAGTGATGGAATGATTAGCAGTCGGCAGGTAAAGCTTTTCTCCTTGAAGTGTTTGGTGGTTTGGAAATGCACTCTTGAATAAAGCAATAGGATTTTCATTTCTCTTCCCTTTATATCCCATAGGCCTACTTGGCTTAAGTCTAAAAGCAAGGATAACCACTTAGGAATTTGTCTCCCAACATGTTTGGAATACCTTGGTATGTTGCCAAACACCAATCCTGTGCCCTGGGCTCTTCACATGACCCATGCCTCAAGAAAACAGCATTGAGCACATTGTACAATTTTGCACCTCTGACTTGTCCAAAGTTATTCTGGGATTCTGCTGAATAAGACGAAGTTGATGTAAAGTTGTTGGCTTGTGGAAAACAAAACAAATGCTGCTGGCTTGGCCATGCAAAACCACCAGATATTTTCCATTTTAACAAAAAAAAACTGTTTATGTTTCCAGTTTCCACGTTCCTTTTCATTAATAATAATAACGGTGTCCTTTTTTGTCTGCATGCTTTCACTGCTTCTCTACGAGGAAGTCGCATCCTGCTGTTAGCAGTATGGCTTCTTTCAGCAGGGACCAGTCAGTGAGCTGGCAGGCAGTCTGCTCCCTGTGCGTGACATCACTTTCCCAAACATTCACTCTTGGAAGTTTGGCCATATATGGAAGAGCGCTCTAGTTTTGACTTGACTGTCAGCCGGGGCTATCCCGTGTCGGCATATTTCCTAGTGTCAGCGAGTGTGTGCGTGCGTGTGCGCGTCAGCGTTGCCAGATTCTGTGAGGGAAATAAGCAACCAGGTCTATGAAAACTAGCCAAAAACTACGCTACTTGTAAATAGCAGAGCTTGTAGATCTGCTATTTTTTTAATTTATTTTTTTAAAGACAAAAATAATCTTGAAAAAAAAATGTGTCAGTCCTTGACATGAAAATGTTTAAGAACCACTGGTTTAAACAACATTTGGAAGCAAGCCCAAAAACCCGCAACTAACAATATTTAAAAGCAATTTTACAGAAATAGAAGCTTATAATAAGCCGACGTGGCAACGTGCGCGTGTATGCGTGCGTGTGAGAGAGAGTTTTAGTGAGTGCGTTTACCTTACAAGGCTGAGAAACTTGGCCAGCGCTGGAAAATGTTTACATGACCTGTCACAGTGCTGATTCCAACTCGATTCCAAAGACACACACACACACACACACACACACACACACACACACACACACACACACACACACACACACACACACACACACACACACACACACACACCTTCTTACCTTAACCTTGGAATGTGTGACAACAAGCATAAAGCAGTATAAAGCAGGTAGCTTTATCACCCCAAGTTTGTCATGCTGTCAAACTATTATTCGAATGAAAACATTCTCCATCAGAACTGTATTTGCAGCAACTGCTATTTAAAAAATATATATTATTTATATAGGGCTCAGAAACTGATGAACTAGCAGGCCATGCTGGATAAATGTCGTATTTAGGCTATCCCATGGCACAGTTAGGCACACTGGCACAGTTATAGTTACACGAACCAACAAAAAGAATAATTGTAACAGAATAAGCCTAAGTATCCAATCAAACTGCCAGATATTTGGATCAGTCAACCTATGCAGTCAACCTACAGTGGTGCCCAAACGTTTTAGCTCAAGACCAAAAAGAGGAATTAGACGTTTGCAAAACTAGTGAAAGTAGCAGATCAGCAATTGGCTATTTTCACTACTACTTAAACTTTTTTTATTTTTTATTTTTGGAAATGATTAGATGTTATTTATCAAATACTTTTGGAAAAATGAAAAATGTTGGAATTGTTTTGAATTGATGAAAAGTTTATATTTTTGTTTAAAATCTTAAAAAAAAAAAAAAGTAGGATATGGGGCGGGAAATAGATATTTACTCGCGACCCATAACAAACGGTCCGCGACCCACATATGGGTCCCGACCCACTGTATGGGAAACAGTGCACTAAGCTAAGCCCAAACACTGACAGCAAAGGGAGCCAATCCACGTTTAGGGGGCGGGGCTTCGGAACACTAATGCGTCCAACCAGAATCTCCCGTTTGCCATTGGTTTATTTCTTTGAAGCAAAGTTTTTGCGGCCGTGTGTGTGTGTGTGTGTGTGTGTGTGTGCGTGTGTGTCCGTGTGTCCGTGTGTGTATGAATGTGTGCGTGTGTCGCTTCTTCGGTAGACCTGCCTCCTCCTCCATCGGAGCTTCAGCTTTACCGTTCACTTTACCGTTCACTGTTCAGCCACTCCACGGGACACGGGTGGAAAGAAGAGAAAGGCAGCGAGGAGGTTGTTGGAGCTTCTTGTGAAGGTGAGGGGAGACTGAGGGAGAAAACCAAGTCAGTCAAGAAGACACAACGGTGAAACCTAACGGTTCAACCGTTAATCTCATCCACAACCAAGCAGACCGTCTTGAATGCGTGGAGGCTTATTGCTGTTATAATATCACCTCACCACCAAAGGAACAGGGGGAATAATAATACGAGATGGAGGAGAAGAAGATGATATACGCTAACATGGATGGTGGGTGTTATGATGAAGACGGCATTTACATGCAACAAGAAGATGACTGGGACCGGGATCTGCTGTTGGACCCTGCGTGGGAGAAGCAGCAGAGAAAGGTGCGTTGAAGTGCCTCCTGGCTCACAACAATGCAGCAATCCCTTTAGTTCAGGGGTCTTCAATGTGGGGTCCGGGGACCCCCAGGGGTCTTTGAGGGGGTTCTAGGGGGGCCCCAGCCAAATTAATAGTTAGGAACCAAATTGACCCTTTACTGTAACTCTGAGAGTTTACAAATCCATGTGTACACTCTCAGAGTTAAATTACACTGATGATGATTCTACAGTGTAGATTGGGACCCCCAACAAATTAAAATGGTTGAGTCCTTGGCATATCTTTTCAAATGGGGGTCTGTGGGCTTAACGTATCAATTTGGGGGTCCTTGATGCGAAAAAGTCTTAGAACCACTGCCTTAGTTGGCACTATTCAGCTTTAATATCAGTCACTTTAGGGGCAATACTCAGAATGCACATTCATCGTAGCCTACCAGCAGTAATTGAGGGATGTTTGTTACTTGGATCTTCACTTTTATTTAGGCTACTAACTAGCTTACTTTATAACCTAAGATGGCTGTTAAAGCACAAATTATGCCGGAATAATAGTCCAAAACTTTTGTAGTCTAGAAATGTATGTTAACAACCGTGTGGTCTGTGTCATCACAGCCATCTAAGAACAACACACAGACTATTACACATATCCTGTTGCCTTATGAAATATCCTCTACTGGCAGTTATACACGCTATGGTGGTGGTCCCACCCGTCATCTTTTTTTTTGGGGGGGGGGGGGGGGGGGGGGACAAAAAAACGATTGAAATGGGACACAGTGGGACAATACGCCCACCTCCCTATAGCGCAACAGATGTCAGCCACGCGCTTGACTGCGTACGGTCTGTGTCTGCTGGTCCCATTATGATGCCCCCCTCCTGTCATCTGTTTAACGCTGCGACGTGGATTATAGGATCACCTACTGGGTGTCACACACAAGACCTCTGATCACCTACTGGGTGTCACACAAGACCTCTTGATTGGTGTTTCCACTTGTCGATTCTCGTGCTGCTAATTAATTCCTATTCATGCCCGAAGCACGCCTGGGCACCGGGCAGTGTGGCTGCCCAGTGCCCACTGGGCCCACTATAAGATCCTCCTGAGTGACTGACAAACATAATATGAGTGTACTGTGTACAAAATGTAGCCTTCACATTTTGTACACTGAGCTAATACTAGTGAGGATTTTACTGTGCAGGAGGGACCATGCGAGATACCATTTAGTTTACATGACATTACCTTGTCTCAGTGTGTCAGTTCCATGTTTTTTAAACTTGCTTTTTATTTGTATTTATTTTATTTTTTATTTTTTTCATGAGATAGAATGAATGGCTGATTTGGAGAATGGGTGTTACATTCTTCTTTTAACCCGCGCTTGATGCTCCCACACTTTAGAACACTTTGAAAAAAAAAAGAAGGGGGAAGAAAACTCCATGGAATCTGAGTAAGCACTGTGGTTTGGGCTGGGCTTGCATGGGAGCGAGCGTGCCCAAAAATGGTAATAATCGGCCCCTCTCACTGCTGTTGGAAAAACTTTTCCCCAGTTTTCTTTTTTGTAGCTGTACTTTGAAAGCTCCGGGTTCTAGTTTCCTGAATTATGTCATCGCCAGCCTGCTACCGGTCTGTAAGGTATGCCAAAGTCTGGGCTGACTGAGGCGTACTGTAGTGTAGATGGAGCAGATGGAGTCACACTTCAATGGACCAAGCGACCCCAGTAGTAGTACACACTACAGTTCGAAGAAGCTGCTTCTCTTGTGCTTTTTGAGTATGAGAAGTACTTGTGTAAATATGCTTAAGGCGAGCTCTTGAACATCATGTTGACAAAGAGGAGGATTACAGACTTTAGGAAAATAGTAACACTTAAGTCTAATAGTTTTTACAGGCAAGACATCGAGAGTTCACACATCCCCTCCAGCGTGGATCAGAAACAGCAGAAGTTGCTATTAATTCACATGAGTGGAACAGAGGGAGTATGAGCGCATAAATTCCCCATTGATCCTTGCCGCTGATACATAAGTATGAACCCTCTTTGCCTGAACACCCTGGAGACACAAGTGGTGCTGTATTCGCTCATATCCAAAGAGAGCAGTGCTCTCAAGTGGGTGTGTTGTGCTCTGACTAGACAAAAAAAAAAGACAATTATAGGGTGGCAGGCTGAAAGGGATGATAGTAACTCCTGGCAGGCCAGGCAGGCAATGTGCTCGTGCCTTAGGCCCAAGGGTGAGCATAGTTGATTGACACACACACACACACACACACACACACACACACACACACACACACACACACACACACACACACACACACACACACACACACACACACACACACACACACACACACACACACACACACACACACACACACACACACACACGCACGAGCATGCAGACACATGCACAATCACCCACATTCCTTTCCAGGCTTCATTACACAGGTTTTCTACTGATGGGCAGATTACTCAGTAGTCTCGCGTAGCCAGATGATCGGAGATCTCTTATCGTCTGGCTATGCAAGACTAATTACACAGAGGCCCTTTGATGTTCATTGAATCTGTTTCATATTTTGACATGTATTCTAAAATCAGAAGAACATACTGTTACCTCTGCTTGTACAACCAAGCCACATTTGAACTTTTTCCCCCTTCTTTTTCTTTGAGATCAAGGTGCCTGTCTGCTTATGCATGCCACTAGCCTAGAGGCTCATTTAGCCAAACTGGCTGTCATTTCATGGTACAATAGTGGTTAGCTAGTACTAGTAGGAGTTGTAAGCGGTTAATATTTTAAGCATTTTCTCCTGAATTTCACGATGAAAACCTAAAATGTGAATTGACACTGAAATGAGCTGCTTTCCCATTTTACACATTTTTCAATTCAAAATTCTCTATTAATTTTTACATGGCTTTCTACTATTGCAGTCGGTCACACCTGCATAATGCTATTGAGGGAGTCCTGAAAATATTTTGTGCCAAACGCAAGTCTTAACCTGACCCCATAAAGGCACTCATTCCCTCTTATCTTGCAATCTTAATGTCTTTCCAAACCCAGCTGCCTCTATATTGCTTTCAGAACCACTGTGGAGAAGCATTGTTTGAAAAAAGCTGAAAATACAAATACAAATCTGTTGCATTTTAATTGTACTAAAAGACTATTCTTAGGCAATGTAACCATTTAACTCTGCGATAAAATGACCCCAGCTTTTCACATTCACATATACAACTGCAAACAGTACAGTACAGTACAGTACACATACTACACATCTACTCCTACTCTATCCTCTGTCTCTCCAATTCATACAACATAGGCCTTTCTCCTCTTTTTCTCACTACTTTCTACACCCCCCCCCCCCATACACTTGTGCTCAGGCACACAAACACATACACTGTGTGCTACTGTCCATATCATAATATCCATCGTATAACACTCATGCAGGGCCCTGAGTTCCAGGCTCCTTCCTGTTTTTATGTGTGACGCTGCATGCAGGTGTTTACTGCCTTGGATAATTTGTCCGAGCTTGTCCTTATAAGGACATGAGCTGTACCTTTTAATCCCCCCCCCCCCTCCCCCACCTACATACCTTAGGCTCACACTCCCCCGACCTCACCCCTACCTCATCCACATATACATACACATAAGCAGCCACATTCCCTTGCTCAAGCCTTGCTGGACAGGACACAGTTAAGGCTAATTGATTCTGTGATTCGATACGTTTTATTTATTTATTTGTTTTTGCCATACACTTTTGGTTCGTCCCTGTGAGTCTCAGAGTAAAGCAGCCAGGGTTGATAAAGCACATTTTTTATAAAAATGTGTGCCACTGACAGAAGGAAAATAATGGAAGGCAAAAAGTACGCCCATTCTATTAGCATTACAGGTTCTGTGCCAAGAGTTGTACGGCTACTCTCAAGAAAACAAAAACAAAACTCCACAAGGACCTTTTAGGCAAGGCAGCACAAAGTGTTGACTTTAGTTTAGTTTATATCATGTTTTTATTAATGACCACACAAAGTACCATATTTTTCATAGACTTCTTCTTTTGGGGAAAAAAATATAAAAAAGACCAGCTATCCACACTCACGTAGCAGTGTCTTTCTCTCTAGACAAATCTGGATGCAGCACTCATTTAATCCACCCTGCAGGCAAACTTAGGCTAGGCTAGGCAGTTGTCACCCTTGTTGCTGCTACCCAGCCCTCTTCACTAATCAGGGTCTGGCTGTCGCTAGCGGCAACTGTCAGAATCGTCATCCTAAGTAAAATCTTCAGTGTTCATTTACGGGTCCATTTGGGCTGATTTTCACACTCAGAAATCAGAATCAAATAAACACAGGATTTTACTGTACACCTCACTCACATTTACCAGATTGCATAATTGGAGCGGGAGAGATTACTTCAGGAGATGAGGTGCTTCTGATAGAATGCTTCCTGTCATCACATTTCTTAGTTTCCCACGATTCACCCTGCTGATGAAAAATAGCAAATTCTGTGTTTTTCTTTCCTGTTAGTTGAACTGAAGGGATCACATGGTCTTCATATGATGTGTAGAGTTATTTGTCAACCTTAAGCCATTTAAGACAGCTTCAACTTTGTCTCAGGTTTACAGGTGTAAAGAAGTGGGTCAAATTATTTACACCTGTAAACCTGTGATGTGACGATAAATAAAGTCAGCACTGTATAATTATTTAAAAAAAACATGAGTGCAATTAAGAAAACAGCCGTTCTTCACTTAATTGCTTCCCTGCAAAACATTCATTAAACATGAATAACAAAAATGACAAACTATATATATATATATATATATATATATATATATATATATATATATATATATATATATATATATATATATATATATATATATATATATATATATATATATATATGCGTAGTTTTTGGCCTGACAGCAGTGCTGTGCTGTCTGCATTGGCAGCCATCTTTCAGACAAAAGAAGAACAGAGTCAAAGGCCATTGGTGACAAAGGCAGGAATGTCAAAAGAGTGAATCCCCCTCCCTCTGACCTGCCCAACTCTCTGGCAGGCAGCTCTGCTCTCAAACCCCGGCAAAGGCGCTATGTGCTGAAATGTTGATTCTTTTCACTCCATAAAACATGACTGCACACTGAATAATGAGTTGCTGTCCCATTTTTCCATATCCAATAGGCTGTGTTGCTGTGTCATGTGATGTTTTTTTTTTCACCCAGCCGTCTGACTTTGGGGGCCTGTCTTGAACCCTGCCGCTTTTCCCTAGTTGCTACTGTTGGTCCTGTTGACTAGACACCCCTAATATGATTAGTCACATGCATTTATTGTCATGTGATAAGATGATGCTGGCTTATTGGCCGGCTGTGCCAATAAACGGATGTTCATCTCCTCTGGTCTTTTGTGTAGGTCCATGGATTAAATTCTTGCCGCGGCCAACAGTAGCAGATTGTGGTTGTACTGGGCAACTATATGCATATGCATTAAAAAGGCATACATACTTAGCAAATAGCAAGCTAAGAACACCCCACCAGACTTGTGTCTCCACCGATTAATCTGAGATGCTGTCAGATAATTAGTTACTGATGGCTTCACAGCAGGAGATGTTTCATTATCCATCTCTCCAAACTCATCACTCAGAACAGTTGCTGCTCGTTTCAAATGAGCGTGAGGACAGATGAAAACTTCATTCTGAAAATGTAATGTCATTTATAATAACATTTCTTTTTAGATAATTTGTGAAGCAAAATCTAAAACATTCTATAAAACTATTCTGTATTCACAATTCTATAAAACTATTCTGAATATTCTGTAAAGTGCAATTGTTTTGTCAATGGGGGGCTTGACTTAGTTACTATACTTTACTATACTGTACGTTAAAAATACTGTAAAAAGATACATAGTAGTATAGCTGTCATGTTCCCCATATATATAAAGTAATATGGATATATTATATTTATTGTTATATTTACTCATGTTATGAATACTTTTGCCTTGACATTCCCCTATGTGTTGTAAGGACACATAGGGGAAGGACAGAATGGCCATTTGTCAATATACAAGATACAGTTATATAAGAGGCTTATTTGGGGGGGAATTAAAACCTTGAAATACTCAGTCTGGACTCTGGAGACATCCGAGCAGAACAAGATGTCTGAATACAATTCACAAGTCATAGCTAATACAGTGCAGTCATAAATCCCAATAGGATCTTCCCCTCTTCCAATCATCCTGCCCTGGTCACGCTGTCATGGCCCTGCCTCGTTTGCTCTGATAGATGGGGTCACGCTTTGACGCCTTGCCTGAAAGGCCCTTAGAGTATCTATACAGCCTGTCACAAAAGGGGTTTACGTGTGCCACACGGCTCAGGTCAACATGACCTGAGCACAAACCGCTGAAGACGGCTGTGTATGCCACTACGCGTGGGTTGTAACCTAGATCTGTTTTAACATGCACATTTATTGTCCACATAGCAGAGAACTCGAGAATGCAGGACTGGATTTTCATGAAACTTGGAAAGATGATCAGTAGTAGGCTGTCTATCTGTGTATTCGATTGATAATCATTATGCAGTTTTGGCCTCACCCTTGTGCAATCCTTTGACCTTCTTGACCCAAAAGTTAATAATCTCTTCCATGCAACCTACTTGATCATGCCAACCTAATTTCATAAACATCCTCCCATCTGTTCTTGATTTTGACTGTGACATTGTTTGTGACCTTGACCTCGCTTTGACTGTTTCAACCCAAAAGGGGTCAGCCTACTGAACTCATTTTGTTTCAAGTTTCATGAAAATCCGGACAGACAGACAGGGCGGCAGTGGCTCAGGTGGTAGAGCGGCCACCTGGCAATCGGAAGGTTCCCAGTTCGATCCCATGCTCCCCCTGTGTCACTGTTGAAGTGTGAGCAAGACACTGAGCCTGATGAGCAGGTTGGTGCCTTGCATGGTTTCCTCTGCCGTCGGTGTATGAATGTGTGTGTGAAATGAATGGGTGAATGTAATGCACATTGTAAACTAAAGCACTTTGGATGAAAGCGCTATGTAAAATGCACCATTTACCATTTATGTTACCATTTACAAGCAAACAAATAAAATGGGGTCGATGGTGGAGGTAATAATGCTGGGCTACTTAATAAAGGAGTTAAGAGGCAGGTAAAGTAGGCAAACTTCCCAGTCATACACACTAAATTATCTTTGAGGATTTTACTGTGACAAAAAAGATCAGCATTTTGGTTGGGTGGTGTTATTCTACTCAGCCGTAGCTCTTTGTACCATCATTTCTTTGCCATCTCCCATTTTCTTCTTTCTCTGTCTTTCTTTCACTATCGTATCCCTCTCTCTCTCTTAACATTATCTTTTTTTACTCTGCCCTCCATTCGTGCTCACTGAAAGGCAATCCCATGTAAACATGGTCAAGGTTTAATTGGAGCAATGTTTAGTAATTAACCAAGGCATCTAATTATCTGTTGCTAATGAGAAGCTTTCAGTCAGCTGGAAAACCCTCTACGTTTGCACCCTGAAGATCTTCCCTGATGTTTGGTCACTCAGAAGGCACTGACCTGTGTCTAATGACTGTGTTATATAATCTTGTTCAGGGTCCCTAGAAGGTCTATTAGTCACAAACTCTGAGGTGTATTGTAACCCTTCATTTGAGAACCTATCACTGAGTAGCACAAGCACAAGTGACTCGTCCCTGAGGGGACAGTGTATTGTTCAGTCTCTTCCGCAACATGAGAGATTGATGGGAGTATTTTTGACGATGAATTAAGCTGGACAGAAAACTGACTTTTTTGTTAACCAAATGACAGACTGGCTGGTAATTTCCAAAATGAAATGTAAGATTTCCAAATAACCTTGAAACTGGTGAGTTCAGTTCTCATGCTATCTAATTTTGACTTGGTATTTCACCCTCTCATTGCACCAACCAGTACATCCTCAATGTTAGTTGTGAGCTTTTTCGGCTATCTGTGTCATCGGTAAATGCGGTACATGCTGCAATCTGTCCTTCGGCACTATTAGGCAGGTCCTGTCCTGTATATCATGATGTAACGTGATGTGAGCTTGAAGATCTGCTATTTTTGCAAAAGTTTTAATAATTTTGCCTCCCAAAATAGTGAGGCCAGGTTTAAAGAGGTTAAATCATTTTTTTGTTTTTATAAATATGAATATTTAAATATTTCAAGAGCTTGTGACTAAAGAATAACTACTTTGGATCCAGAAACACAGGTTATTATTTCCATTTCTTGAAAAGCAACTGTTTTGGTTTCTGCCCTACGGCAACGATATACTGTGTAGTGTGTATAGTGTTTCTGATTCTAATTATATAATGGAGAAACGTCTACAACCATAATGTTCCAGCATCTGGCTGGTGGCTGGTCTTAATTTCCTTACTCAGATATTCAATAAGATAAGAGCCCTTTAAGGACATCATGCTTGTTATTATAATGTATGTGCAGCGTTCTTGCTTACTGTAGGTGTATGACTTCCATTAGCAAAATGCCTTCTGGTTGTTTTTCCCACTTCTGCAAAGCAATTGATATTCTGGCCTGACATGTTCTTGGTAAAACTCAAAACACAACGCAGTGTATTTATTCCGCCCGGAACCTGCCAGGCTCCGTCCGAGTTTCACAATGCCTTTTCTTTTCCTTCTGGTGGTTCAATAGCATATTTTCATGCCAATTATTGGGAAAGCATATCCCATTTTTCTCTCCTCTAAAGAAATGCAGAATTTTGAACCACGGCAGGACGTCTCATCTTTTATAGGCTGGTCTGGAAAAGATTTTTTATGCTAGAGACTAGTGTATTTATGGTACTGTACTGCATATATTTACACTGTATATGCCTAAAACCCTGCCTGTATTTTGGAAAGTGAAAGCCATTTCATTATCAACAAGCAGTGTTTTTAGAATGCACTGTTAGAGGAGTCAAATGTGAGTGATTATAAAACCTCTTATCTGAACAGCTCTCAAATACTTGGGCCTCAATGCAAATCCTTGCATCGTTTATTTTCTCATGTTCACGTTCCAAATATAGGCATGTATTTCAAAGCCGCTTCCAAGCACTAAATAGGTGATTAAAGATCTTTTAAAAGTCTAATTGTGCAACAACAAATGCTAATGTGTCAGTAATTTTTGTCCTACTCTGTCCCTCTGAAAAGTTTGATAGTTTGTCCATACACCAATAAATAACCGTGAATCTTGCTCAGATCAAGGGCAATCTTTTAGTTGCAGCACAGTGGCTGGAGTTCAGACCCTAACCAGACAGAGCTGTGTGAATTCCACATCCACCATGGGATTTGGGGTCATGGTGCACTTCCTGTAGAGCACATAGAGCAGACTAGCAGAGCAAGTAGCCTCAGAAGGCAGAATGTTAGTAGGTTGTAGAATATGCCTGGAACCACTACCGAGGTATGGTCACATGTGTTCAATAGTGGATGACCCTTAGGCACAGGTTTATAGGCAATCTGTCTGCATGTTTCGAGGAATTTTCCAGCAGCACTATGGGAAAGTTGTAGTCACATCTTTTCCTTGACTAATGCTATTAATCAAGCCAGGCATGTGTTCTACTGCCTATATGTGCTTGCTGTGCAGTTTTCTTTGAAGCCAGTGTGGTTCATACCTTACTGTATGCTTGTGAAAGTTCAAGAACATGTGAGAGTGTGGGATGTGAGTGCACGGTTGCCTAAACACTGGAGTCGGGCTGCTAGGGAAACACTATTACAGTATAAGACCGATCATTTCTCTATGATGCTGTGTTTTCTATTATAATCACAAATAGTTAGAGACTAATTACATTTGTCAGCATTGACTAATTTGATTCTAGGATTCTAAATTAAATGGAACGTTTTGATGATTTACTAACTGGGAAAACTAATGTATAGGATAGCAATGTATACTAAAGTCGCTTTTCCACTGCATTCTACTCACTTTTTTTTCAAGTTTTAATTGTTGCCCCAGATGAGGTTGCTGCAGATGTTGCCGACCGTCTTGGGTCATTAAAATCAAACGTATGCTCTAACCCTAGAAACCTTGGCATTATTTTAGATCAGTCTATGCTTTTAGATGATGAGCATGTTAATTCACCCTCGTAATATCGCCAAACTAAGATCAGTTGTTTCATACCCGGAGTTAGAAATGATCATCCGTGCATTTATGTCAACTCGTCTGGATTACTGTAATTCCCTTTTTACCTGTCTCTCTAAAGCATCGTTAGACGGCCTGCAACCTGTCCAGAATGCTGCTGCCAGGTTACTGACCAGGTCCAGGAGATCCTGTCATATAACCCCCATCCTGGCCTCCTTGCACTGGCTCCCAGTCAATTATAGAATACATTTTAGGATTCTTGTAATCACACACAGAAGCCGCCAGGCACCTCCATATCTATGTGACCTGCTCCAACCTTATGTGCCCAGAAGGTCTATGAGATCCTCATCCCAAGCCCTGCTGGTTGTTCCTCCCACAAGACTAAAAATTTAAGGTGATTGAGCCTTTGCGAGTTTCACCCTCAGGCTATGGAATGAGCTCCCCTTCCACCTAAAAACTGTGGCCTCTGTGGGCATTTTTTTTTACTTTCAAAGACTCACCTATTCAAACAGGCCTTTATATACATACTGTAGCCCTTTATGGTTACAGATTTTGTGTTGTAATTTGTGTTAAATGCTGATTATTTTATTTTTGTCTTCTTATTTTATTATTGACATGTTTTACTTTTATTGTTGTGAAGCACTTTGTGACTCTGAATGTCTGTGAAAGTTGCTCTACAATTAGTTTTACTTACTTACTGAATTGTACTGTGGCTGCTCAGCATAGCGATCCTCTGTGTAGGAGAGTATAAGCATTAAGCAGTGCTTAAGTTAAAACTAATGCTGTCGGGAAACAATCTTTATTTAACCTGTACCGCCTTACAAAAACAGTTTTGAATAAACTAGTCCATACCTGGGGATGTGCGCAGTCAAAGTATTTGCCGACTTTTAGTTATGTATGGGCAAGGCCTGTGTTCGATGTCTGCCTAGCTGCAACAGGTCCAACCTATGGTTCCAACACACACGCACACACGTGCTCGCGACCCGTCCCATCGCCACGTCGCGGCCCCACAGTGAACACACACACACGCGCACCACGCACACACGGACCCGTCGCTCCCACAACCAGTAATTCCACACATGCGCAGTTTGATCATCCCATAGCTTAACCTGACTGTAACCATGGCGACAATAGATCCCATAGCCCGAACTCCGACTCTCCGGTGTTTACAGCAAAACGCAAATAAGCAAATAAACATCTTAAATTGTGGCGAAGAGAAAAACGGTCACACATCAGCTATTGACTAATGGTCAATAGCCGTGTTCAAGTTCAGAGCAATTGCTTAAGCCACTGAGGAGAACCAAGCAAGACAGACAGATGTGTGACTGACATTCCTAAGGGAAGCAATCTTTATTTAACCTGTACAGCCTAACAAAAGCACACATTTTAGGCTAGAAATAGGCGATGCATCGCTCAAAATATATTCATCGTTCATTTAAATTGAGTCCATCGACACAAGCATGCTGTGAGGATTCTCTCTGACCAATCAGTAGTTGACAGTGTTTTCACGTCACCTTTTTGTATCGCCAGAGCTCGCAAGTTGGAACTGTAACAGAGGTACGGCTATTCTTGCTATTGTATTTCATTTTAATAATCAATTAAATCGATTTGTTCGGTCAACTGTTGCATCCATAGTGGAGCCTATAACATGCTGTGGAAACGCATCACAAGATAGGAGTTCAGGAGCAGCTGCTGTGCGTCCCATGGAAGTGAAAGGAGCTTTGAGTAAACAGATACCACTGTAACACAGGGTTTGGGCACACCTTTCCATTCAGGCGCCTGGCTGTGGGTGGAGCACAGGAGTGAGGGAGGGAGGGACTGAAGTAGGGGATGAAGGAGAAAGGGGGCAATGGGTGGAAGAGCAGCACAACAGACCTGAGTAAAAAGAGAGGGTATGTGCAGCAGGCTATCCTTTGTCACGTTGTCAACCTGGAGTCAATAATTTATCATTATCACTGGCCAAGCTGGTGTTGTAAGTCATTGGTTCTCAAACCTTTTCATGTCCCCCCAAATGTATATGTATTTGGCCACGGTACCCCATCTGAAATAATGTTGTGCCAGAGACCCCCATACAAGATGCTATATTGACTAACTTTGCTGAGGTGAGGACCCCTGGAACCCCCTCAAGGAGCCACATTGATACAGTATTTGTTGTTGGGTAAAAGACGGGCACTGTTCCATTTTAACAGGAGGTGAGATGTCTTCGTAAGAGAATCTTTTTAAAGCTATTTCAGCCTTCATACTAAGCAGTTACTGCTATGACATCTGAATTTCCCTCTGGAGAACAATAAACCTTCTTATCTTATCTTATCCAGTACAGTGGGTTAAGGCAAGAAATAAACGGCAGAGAGAGAGTGTGAGTGGATGAGAAGCATCACAGGTCATGAGCAGGATTTTAATACACAGTGTCACGTCTTAGGTCTGTGGTCTGTACGACTAGGCCTACACCTACATCATCCAAATCAGCTCAAGGACCAAAACACACCAAAAAAACAAAAAACACCCTTTCTTTTAAATAAACCATGGTTTGGCTGAAATCTAACGAACATAAAGAACCCCGCCTCCGTCAGGGAGTGAGCATCTACAGCAGTTCCGAAAGATGCCATTGTTTCAAATGTTTTTAGAGCCAATCATAGCCAGACATAAGATATTGATGATGGTGATGGTGATCATGATGATGATGATGATGGTACAAAGTTGCCGAAAACTAAAACAGTTTGGGCTCATCTGATCTCCTGTCTCATCCTCCTCTTCTGTTTGTGTTCCTTGTTCCTGTCTTTCGTGTTGACATCATCTTATCTCGTTCCGCTTCTGTCTGTCACACTCTCTCGCTCTCTCCACCGTATCTCTCTTCAATTTGCACTTTTGTCTGAGTGGGTGGGTGGTGAGGGATTGAAAGAGAAGTTGTTTGTTTCTAGTTCAGATTAGATGGAGAGTGTTGAAATATCTCTGCACTATTATCAGGAAGTGAACATCACTTTTATCTACAGCACATGTGACAAATGTGATCCTGCAGTACTGATAAAGAAGTTTTCAAATAAACTTAAATTTTCAGACCATTATCAAGAGACCTCTGTTTCACAAGTGGAAAATGGTTGTTTGTATGACTTGTTGGTATGTTTCATCTCAGATGTACTGACAATGATTTACCATCAGATGTACTGACAGTATTTAAATTCTTCTTAAAGGTCCATACCTACGGGGAGGGCTCCGTACATACCTGTGTTATTAGTATTCACAGAAAAAAGACCATTACGGCATCAAAAGTAATCAAAAAACTATACTATAAAAACTGGTCAAACATTGGCCAAATTGTCAAATAATATAAGAAAGAAGGAAAAATTCGGAAAATAGCTGATCTAGATCATCTGTTTTCAAACTTTTTATCTGTGTGTACTCTGAAATACATCACAATATGGAAGTTAGATATCAGACATTTTCTGCCACAGACGTGGAAGCTATATTATGTCACCTTGGTTCCATTGACACTCTCTTAAGTGTAATAATTGTGTAACAACAGAGTAAGCCTAAGTTCTTACAACTGCTAGAAAGGAATGCACGCCTTGTGGCCACTGATCCCAGATAATAGCCTAGATGTTACGATTGCTCCTGTGTCCCAGAATGGTTACATTTGGTACACAAGTTCTAGGAAGGAAGTAGCCTAAGCCAGTCCCCAGGAGGGGACACTATTCTATTTGTTCAGCAGTTCACCTCTTCCATTTATTCTAAAGTAGGACATGTATTGAACATCTAAATTCCAATCAGTAGCTAGTATTGATTGTCTGGTTCACTTGCTGCGGTGGTGAGTTGGAATATAGTTCAGTCCCTGCAGGCATATTGTGTTCTGCCTCTGTCGTTATGAGATATGATCTGGTCAAAACAACTGTTGACCAACATTTGAACTGTGAGAAGTCCTTGGCGCTTCCTCTCTTTTTTATTGATTCATGTCATCCCAAGCTTCTGGTTTCACTTTCAAAACACCTCACTGATCAACCTCTGCCATAAAACAATCAATGATATTTTCATTACAAACTGTATCTTTATCCACCTGAATCCGCAAACGTCCAGTTTACTTAAAAATGAACACATTCTGTAGTGACGAACTGTGACAACAACAGATAGCTGCTCTTCGCAGATCACCTTACAATTTGGTTGGCTCATCTTATATGACAGACCCCTCCCCTTGACAACCACACCCCTAGCAACCCAACCATCTCTTTCCACACTGTTGAGGTAAGCTCAGAATCCAAGGATATCACTGCCTGCAATGTTGATGATGTTGTACATGTGATATTAAATCACCTTGAGGGTACTTAGTTGGTGTATCAGCTTCATAGGACATGTCTGTGTAATGGTCACAGCAGCTAATTTATACTTCACCTTAGGGCTGGGCAATTAACCGAACATTTATCGAAACCAACATTTATAACCTCTCACCGAGTTTATCTTGTTCATGGCAGCTAATCGAATAATTGAGAAGCAGGTTTTTATTTTTATTTATTATCAACAAATCAACATGAAAAAGTCAAATAGACTTATTATAATTGACTGAATTGATTAGTCTGATTAAGGGTAGGGTAAGTGATATTTTTGGGTTAAAACAAAAAGTATTTTGTTAAAAGGTTAAAGCACTATATTCTGATAGTAATCATTGCTATAGAGTGTTTGTTCAGTAACAGGAGTCTCCCCGTCTCTCCAGCCCTTTAATAAACAGAAAATACATTTTCAGGTAGGTGTCAAAATCTCAGCCAATCAGGACCAAAGAAAATCACTTACCCTACCTTTTAAGTCCTATATTGTTCTTCATTGTACCATGGTGTCGTGCAAAAATAGCGAAACTAGCCTACTTGCTCACAATGCATCACGACACATAGTGAGCATGTTGATCAGCTATTTATGAAGATGTATTATTGTATGAAAGTTTGTATGAAAGTTCCCCCAGAGTTAGTGTCGAAGTGTACTTGAGCAAGAGACACTGAACCCCTAATTGCACCCGATGAGCAGGTTGGTGCCTTGTATGGTTTCCTCCGCCATCGGTGTATGAATGTGTGTGTGAATGGGTGAATGTAATGCACAAACAATCATTGTAAAGCGCCTTTGGATAAAGGAGCTATATAAATGCACCATTTACCATTTATTTATTTACCATTTAGTCCTTGCAAGTCGGCTTGGTTCGCGAGCCGAGGGCCATAACGTAGCCCTTAGTGGTAGCAGTCTGTCTGGGTAGTGGAGGAAAAAGGCCTTTTTGCATGTAGTTGAAGTGCAAGGGGCGGGGGGGCGGGTGGGGAGAGAGTCAAGGCACAGACTACTGTGTTGTTGACAGACAACAGATGCACGCTTATGAGAAAGAACACAAATAAAACCTGGTGAAACAGTTGCGTGCATTAGCGCAAGATGAGGATAAAGGAAACATTCAGTCTAAATGTACAGTTTGATAATTCACAACTACTGTGCCAGATAATCACCAAGAGAGTTAAAAAAGAAACGTTTCAGTCATTCAGTCCGACTTCACTGTAGCCTATAGTAGCCTTTTCATAAATTATATTTGTATTACGCTGTCCTGAAAGTTTATAATATTTAGAGAAATGTAAAGTTTCAAATACAAAAGTATTGGTAGTAGTTGCGAATTACTGGACGTTTAGACTGAATGTTTCCTTTATCCTCATCTTGCGCTAATGCACACAACTGTTTTGTCCAGGTTTTATTTGTGTTGTTTCTCATAAGCGTGCATCCGTCACCCGCCCCCTTGCGCTTCAACTACATGCAAAAAGGCCGTTCGCGTAGTGGAGAGGCCTGTTCAACCAGGCAGGAAGACTGAGGCAATCAAGTGGTGTCGGCTGTGGAGTGTTGGCAGGTGCAAATGGGTGCTAAAGAGTCCAGCTGGTAGAGTGGAGGAGCAGAGGGGCAGGGGAAGCCGTCTGGCACCTTTGCAGCAGCTGTAACTGCAATAGATAGCCTACATACAGTATGAGCTGCTCCTTGCGGGGTGCTGCTGATTTACAAGCAATGGTGTTTAATCTCTCTTACCTGTTGACATGACAGAACAATATTAATTCTTACAACCCTACAGTTTGTTTGGTATAGAAAAGTCAGCAGAGAAAATGTGCAGTTGATAAAAAAAAACACAAATGAATACAAATAATATTTCAATTTGGTTCATTGGCAGTCTTAGCATTTTTTTTGGTAAGGAAACTACCAGTAGGAGATGAGTATAGTGTGTCTGTGTGTCTGACTCTGGATGTGAGGGTGTATCAGATGGCTGTGTGGTGATGTTAACAACGCATAGCTTCCTCTGCTCTCATTGTCTCTCTTATACGGTCTCTCACACACTCTTATCAGTCTCTCTCCATCTGGGTCTCTGCCTGTCTCTGTTTTACTCACTCACTCTTTCTCTGTCTCCTCAATTGTAGATTTATTTTCTTATTCGCCCTGGTCGTTCTCTGTCTCTTTTTCTTTCTCTCATTCGTTTTTTTGTTTATTTTTCAAACCAAATGCACGCCACAGGGATGCGCTTTTTTCCAGTGCATATTAAAGGTTTATTAAAACTGGGAGCTGTCCAATCCCGCTACTTGTTACTTCTGTCTTAGATGCAGCTGCTGCATTATGACTATCACCCTGCTCAGCCAGTCAACAGCCAACAGAGATGATGGCTCATACTACTATGAAAGGTGTGTGTGTGTGTGTGTGTGTGTGTGTGTGTGTGTGTGTGTGTGTGTGTGTGTGTGTGTGTGTGTGTGTGTGTGTGTGTGTGTGTGTGTGTGTGTGTGTGTGTGTGAGTGTGAGTGAGAACATGTGCACGTGAAAACAATGCAGCACTGTGCCACTCCGCTAGTCTGGATGTAAAGGAATTGTGTTAAAGTCATGCTTCAGAAGCGGTCAAACCAGGTCAAGAGGCTGAGACAGTTGAACTGCATGACACTTGCGAAAAATGTAAAAGGACCATACCGATGTCAGTTTATCATTGTCTATTCACACCTTCATCTATAAACACACAATTTCATGTTTATTTACATGTATTTATTTACTCCAAAGCCTTTAAAAATCAAACAACCACAGTATGTATTGCAAAATCGTCAGTAATGTCAAGCACAGTATACTGTGAGTCAGTAGTCAATGGGCTGAACAAGCCAGCGGTAAGGTCTGATGGCATCTGCCATCAGACCCCTGGAGCTTGTTCAGAAAGCTGCGGCTCGTCTGGTGTTCAACCGCCCCAAGTTCTCTCACACAACTATCCTTCTCCGTTCCCTGCACTGGCTCCCCGTAGCGGCTCGCATTCAGTTTAAAACCCTGGTGCTAGCCTATAGGGCAGTGAAAGGAACAGCTCCCTCTTACCTCCGGGTATTGGTCAATGCCCACAACCCTACCCGACCACTCCGGTCTGCCACCAAGGGGCGACTGACTCCCCCGCCACTCAATGGTCCTTCTGGTCGATCGACACGGTCACGACTTTTTTCTGTTCTGGCCCCACAGTGGTGGAATGTACTTCCCACTGATGTCAGGACAGCAGAGTCACTGCCCATCTTTCGCCGCAGGCTGAAAACCCACCTCTTCAGGAAACACTACCCTTCCTCTTTGCCTGGCCTACTTGTTGTTAACTAGTTGTACGAATGCTTGTTTTATTGTTGAATTGTTTATTGGATCTTGTTTAGTCAATACAATTATTTGTTTTTAGCTCCTGCTCATTTGACTTAGCTATTTTGTCTCATCTGTTTAAGGAAATAGGTAGCTGATATATTGCACTTTTACCTTAGCGCTAGGTATGCTCTTGGTTGCTTGTTATTGCAGAAAATGCACTTATAACCTCTGGTGATTAGTAGCTTTCGTTCCCTACCTTTGTTGATTGCACTTATTGTAAGTCGCTTTGGATAAAAGCGTCTGCTAAATGACTGTAATGTAATGTAATGTAAAAAGTCATATCTATCTTGTTATGAGGAAAAAAATAGATCCTACTTTTTCACAAAACGATTTGATTAAGCTGCCACTGCAGTGAGATAATGTTTCGTATGTGGATTTGTCCATATAAAGTGGATAGATGTCTATGTACTCTACCTCGTGATCATGGTTTCAAGGGACAGACATTATAATGTTTCGGCACGCTTCTCCCTCGAAACGAACCCCCATTCCAGTTATTTTTTACTGAACTGAAAACGGAAACCTCTCATTCTAACTCACATGTGGAACTGATGAACAGGAGGATTCATTTTAAGTGTTTGTGTATCTGTGGGTCTGGATAGATCTCATGTGCAAATAACAATAAGCCCAGTGTAACAAAAGCCTCTTGTGGCCTGGCCCCAAGGCTCCAGCAAGCCCTGCCCTGCTCACACTATTAGAAAATGTATGTCATTTACAATACACACGTGTCTAGTTTGGGACAGAACATATCTGTGCTACTTGCCAACACAAGATAGGTTGATAGTGATACGAATATGAAGTGTTGATATGTTTTTACAAACATGGATGCGGTTTGTCCAACATTACTGTCATTCCACGGTACTCAAGTACATAGTGAAACAATGAAATGTACCTTTTTTTCATGGTGTTGAATAGACCCTCCCCCTCATCCAAATAAGCCCCGCCCTGACCAGCTCAGCATTCTCTGGGCAGGAGTCAGGTGACTGTCAGTCAGCAGTCAAATGCTATTCCAGCACAAAAGACCACCAGCTCAGAGCCCCCACAGTGTTTAGATTGGAGGACATGACTGCCGGGCAGAGGGAATGAGCTGCAGCTGACTCATGACTTAAGTGTTATGATTTCTATGAATTGTAGTGGCGCAGTTCCCAGCACAGTGTTTAAATCTGGGCGTAATGACTGTCAAAGACAGTTCATACCTGAGTCAGAACTCAAATGCTATATGATTTTAGTGAATTGTAGTTATGTAGTCTGTTCCCATTAGTTTCCGTTTAGATTTGACTGTAGAGCCTCTATACCTGAGTGAGAACACGTTATGTTATGATGTTGGTGAATTGCAGTAGTTCAGTTCCCAATCATCAGTATGTGTCTTGGATTTTGGGGTTAACTGCCATCATAGCAATCAATTGTTATGACTTAATTGAACTGTAGTTCTGTGTTCTTTCATCCTATTGATCATATCAGAAATTATTTTTCACTTTGTAGTTCGGCCACGCAGATCCCTCATTCTACCTTCACAAGTTTTCTTTGTTCCCTGTGAGTGTGTACGTGCCATACACGCCGTACAAAAAAACACAACCTTGCTGCCAGGAGGCTTTACTCATACTATTAATGACAAGCTACTGACAAGCTGACAAATACCAGACAAAGATTGTAAAAGTAGAATTGACAGAAAGCAACATTCAGTTCAGTTTTTACTGTGCACGTGTTTAATATCTATTTAGAAAGGGTGCACAATGCACATACAGTACAGTAGAGCAGCGATGCCCTACCTATATGCATAATGTAGCATGCACTGTTAAAATGTGTTGTTTGTCATATTCACTGCATAAGTGTGTGTAATTTAGGGACACACACTTATTACATACAGCACAGTAATACATGCACGAACATGGCCAAACTAATAGTAAGGCCGGTGGGGTTGAAAGGTACACTATTAGCTAGGGATTTGTTGAAAATGATGTATTATTTATTTTGCCAAAAAGTACACAAACATGAGTTCTCCCAAACTGGACACACGAGACATGTTGTGAAGGGCTAATGAGTTTTAACAATGCAATGCACATGGCACACATAGTGAAATAGGCCTGGTTCTCAAGAGCAGGATATGAACTCCTAAAGACACAGCATACCTGTTTTACAGAATACCTGTACAACGGATCTAGCTACAAGTACTAAACTGTATTTCTGCTGTGATCAAACTCATGTTGGTCTTTGGCATCATGTATTAGGTAGGTTCAAACACTGCACGAGTGTGTCTGTGTGTCTGTATCAGTGTGTCTGCTGGGAACATTTAAGAAGTATGTATAGCTTCGGTTCTGAGATGTATAGGAGACAGGGGTCCTCTTACAAAGTGTCCTTTGTACAGAGGAGACTTTGGCTTTGAGCCAGTGGAGCAGAGAGATACTGAGCATTTTGAACAGCATGGCTCTTTTTGAAGCCTGTGTTTTGTTTGAATAGAATCTGCCACATGCATTTGCATCCAATTTGTGTGCTGTGAGATCAGCTGATCAAAGGTCACACTTCTCTATCTGCCTGTGACACGCGTGGTGAAATACTGTACTGTACTGTACTTGTCAGGACATGGGACAAAGGACTGAGTTTTGTACAGGAAACAAGGGGATACATTTGCTGAGGCAGGGCTGTTGGATATTGACTTTGGAACAGCTGGTGCCTAAAACACGAGTCAACTCTTATGTTGTGTGTGTGATGAATTTGTAATTTTTGCGAGTGAGTGTTTGCACAGGTCTGGAAAAGTATGGAATTACGAATTACTGTTTTCAAGATGTGGAAAAGTATGGAAATTTGGGTGACCGTATTGGAAAAAGTCTGGAAGTTTTTCTCATAGTAAAACATACACAAATAAACCGAGTCAAAACTGTCCACATGTGCACTCTAGTGTTCGTGGTGATAACTGCCTGGATGTCAGCTTTCAATCTGGGCAACCTTTCTATTACAGTAAAAGAAAAGGGCTGCACAGTATAATTATTGTATTTAGTGAAGTTATGCAATGGATAAATTGTTCCTGAGTCAGACCCCATACTAACGTTAGCCAGCATATTTAATAAAATAGGTCGCTGTTTGTTTTCAAGCTTATGGCTCGAACACCACAAATATAAAATTTGGACCGCTCCTGACCCCGAGTCAAACACTAAAGCATTGTGGACAATATGCGGCAGAGAAATTGACATTCGCCCCCATGGGAAAGGCAGCATTGGTCAGCCATCTGCAGGGCAAAAACGTGCAAGCCAGTGCTTTGAGATCATCACCAGTAATTAAAACGTTTATAAAAAAAAACAAAAATATACATTTGTCTTAGAAAACTACAAAAAGTAGAGGTCTTATAAAGAAAATTCTGGAATTTGTATTTGGGAAAAAGGCAAACACCCTTTAATTTATAAATACATTGTAGGCCTATCTGCATATCTACGGTACATTGACTGAACAGTGTATTCTGTACATCTATAGATAGTAAATATGTGTGGATGTGTATTCAGTCAGCTCAGATGTGCATTTAACGTTCTAAGAACAGGCCAGGCTGTTTGTTTGTGGGTCTCCAGGCTTTTGTGGTTGTCATGGTAACCCCCTAGTGTTAGTTGCTCTGCGGCATTTTCACCAACGAGCCCTCTCTTTGTCGTACAAAGTCGGCTGAGGAAAATAACTATTGCCACTCTTTTGTGACGTGCACACACGCACGCACGCACACTGAATATCCATTAGGGCCAGCATCAAGGCCAAGAGAGAGTACATTTCATTGCTTTCGCCACAATGGCGGCTATTCTTTGCTAACGTGCACCGTTTGGCCAGCTTCAGTGCAACATCTGTGCGCATGCTGAAACGGGATGGCGTGAGCATGTGCACGTGTGCTCATATGCACATGCTCGCCTCTGTGCACGTGTGTGTGTGTGTCTGTGTCGGTGTGTCTGGCCCACGTCTTTGTGCACTCTTACATCTGCATGTGCACTCATGTTTGGACACATGTGCATGCACGTCCTCATGCACGCCGATGTGCTGAACCAGCAGCAGCGGGTGCTGTAGATAAGTGTAATGGAGTGATTGTGCTGAGTTGGTGGCTCCTTTTGTGTGCGTGTGCGTGCATGTGGATACTTGGAGTCTCCCATCCTGTTTCATCAGGACCAGAGTGCCAGAGGTCCCAAGGCTTTCAATTGAAAGATAGAGGGAGACATGTCTAAACCGTAGGTGTTTAGGGGGAAATGAGATGGAGAGAGGGACATAGCCATGAAGAGGGGAGGACTGTCACTGCAGTATGCTCAGTACCGGTTAGTGGCAGTGCACAGTTCCAACACACACACACACACACACACACACACACACACACACACACACACACACACACACACACACACACACACACACACACACACACACACACACACACACACACACACACACACACACACACACACACACACACACACACACACACACACACACACACATTCATATACTCATTGCTCACACATACGTGAGAACACATGAGCAAGCAACATGTGCTTTTTCACTTATGTACCACACACACACACACACACACACACACACACACACACATTCTCACTCTATTGTGTCTTCAATGATACACGCTCAACTCTCTCTCACTATCTCACATGCTTTCTCCACCTCTAAATACAAACAGATTTCTCTCCCTTGCACACACACACACCCGCACGCACGCGCGCGCACACACACACCACATCTGTCCAGCAGCTTCAGGGGAGTCCTCCAGTGATCTATAGAGGAAGGAGACGGAGACCCGATGAGCAGTGACCTCTGACTCCCCCCCTGGTCGGCCCACTGTCCCCTCAGACCCATCATCCTTCCTTCCTCTCTTCCTCTAATTAGAGACAGAGAGAGAGAGACAGAGAGAGAGAGAGAGAGAGAGAGAGAGAGAGGGACAGAGGAAGGGAGGAGCAGGGGAGACAGAGGTGGAGAAAGATATACACCAGTGTGAGAGTGAAAGGCAAACGGAGAGGGATGGGAGAGAGTGACTAGAGAGAGAGAGAGGGGAGGGCCGAGGGTGGGTCAAAGACAGGAAGAGATGAAGAGAGACCATGAGAGAGAAGGGGGAAATGGACAGAAAATGAAAGTGACGAGCGAGATAGAAAACAAGACGGACACAAATTTAAAGAGAGAGAGAGAGTTATTTTTCATATTACCCACTCAATCGTTCGCTCGCTCGTAATACGCAGATAACCGGGGTTACGTTCTTAAGCTATAGATTTCTCCCTCTGGTGACGCAGAGAGGTCATGTGACTGGATGGTTGAACCAGCATTCACACAGTTTACACCTCACTGTGACTTGTGTTTCTCTGCTTGTCCATCTCCCCGTCTGTCTCCCTGCAAGCCTGTCTGTCTGTCTCATCTGTCTCCCTGTCTCTCTGCCAGCCTGTCTGTCTCATTTGTCATCCATCTCTCTCTGTCATCCCGTAGCTGCCTGCATCTCTCTCTGTGTGTATCGCTGCATCTGTCCATGTCTGTATTCCTGCAGGTTCTGCCTGCGTGGGCACATATTTGTTTTACAATGCTGTACTGAACCTCCCCTCACTGGCATGAGGTCTGTCTGTCTGTCTGTCTGTCTGTCTGTCTGTCTGTCTCTCTCTCAATTCAAATGCTTTACATTGCCAGAGTGTATACTGTATAATAACAGTCATATAACATTATAACAGTCATATAACAACAATAAATACAGTATATAACCTAAAGAGAAACAAGTGCATAACAAACAATCAAACAGCGATATAATAATGAAATGCAGCAGTTACTCTGGGAGTATTTTCATCCAGAGGTCCTTGGCTCTTCTGTCCACTGTCTGTCTCTCAGTTCATGGCAGCTCCACACATATTGTGCAGCCAAAAGTTGCATTTAGATTTTTTGAAGTGATGATTTATCGATTGTGGTTTTAAATGTAATTTTAGGGAAGAATGGTGCTCTAATTTCTTTACATGCGTCACATGTAAAGAAATTCGTCTTACGACAGAGCATAAAAAATAGAGCATAAATCCACCTCTCCTTGGTCTTCTCTAGGCCAGGGATTCGCAAACCTTTTTCAGCTGTGGCGCAAAAGATAATTCAGTTTTCTCCCCGGGAACGTAAACGTAGAAATGATTAACTTAAAGGACGACTTCACCCATTTTCAACCTATCTTCATATAATTGGTCCTCACAAATGCTCATGATAAAATGTTATTATTATTTTGTTTTACAATTCTAGATATATTTGATCTAATTAGATTTTTATTAATGCAAGAACAATGGCTTCCATTATAGCACGCTAACTTTCCAGGAATAGAAAGCCTGCTGTTTATATTAGCTTGTATTCCCCATCGATGATGTCACTGGTAGGCGGATTTCTGAACTGTTCACATCCCTCCTCTGAGAGACAGATGGGGTAGACAAAACTCTTACCTTAATACAATGAGCGTTAGTGAGGACCAATTATATGAAGATAGGTTGAAAATGGGTGAAGTCGTCCTTTAAGCCCTATTTCAAAAACTCTCTCTCTACTGTGCTGAGGTGGAATTTGTGTTAATTGTGTGTGATCGTCGGGAGACACTCTGCTCGCCAGATGCACGTTGACAAAACAGCAGGGTCTCGACTGAGCCGATCGCCCTGCCGTTGTGTCCAGACAGCGGCCTGGCCTGTCCTCTCTGTCCCCTGTGTGACTCGCTTTTCACCCTCCCACCCCCGCATGTCCTTCTTAATGGCTTCAGCAGCGCTAGCGTGAAGGATAAAGAAGTGGGTTCACTGTAAAATCCTAAGTTTTGTGTGTACAAATGTGTACAAATGGAAACAAATGGACCTGTAACTCTTGAGAGTGTACAAATGGAAACAAATGGACCTGTAACTCTTGAGAGTGTACAAATGGAAACAAATGGACCCACCCTCCCCGTGGTGCATGCATGTATGTGTTCCAGCATGGGTCCATTGGTTCCATTTGTACACTCAGAGTTCATTTAACACTCTGGAGGGTTGCCAGTTAGAAACCCCATACGGTTGGGAAAGAATTTGGAGTGCCAATGAGCAAAGCACAGAGCCACCATCTCGTCCTCCGGTGGGGCAGCTCCATAGCCAACATTAGAAGAATGTTACTGGACACAGTGTTAGTTTAACCCATGAGAGTGTGAAAAATAAATAGACCCAAACCTTCCACTTCGCACTTAAATGAACACTGAGGATTTGACAGGATGTTACACATACTGTAAGCACATGTCTGCGGCACGTGCGTGTGTGTAGGAACCATGTGAATGTGAAGCAGGGGCAAGTGTGTGTGTGTGTGTGTGTGTGTGTGTGTGTGTGTGTGTGTGTGTGTGTGTGTGTGTGTGTGCGTGTGCGCGTGCGTTCACACTCCACCAAGCTCTAACCCTTTGATTCTGAACCTGAATCGTTTTTTATACGATGTACGTATGCACACGGTCCACCCATGTGGTCAGATGGGTGGACCACAAATACAAGCTTGTGCCACGCTATGAGCTTGTATATCTGCTATTTTTGAATAACCAAAGAAATCTGAAATGACACAGATGCGTTCCCGGATTTAATGGGTCAAGAAACCAGTGCTCTCTCTTAACCAAACAAGGGCCGATGCCCAAATCCATCGTTCATCACCCATCGTGAGCGGCAGGAATCCATGTGGGAGTCTGCAGGCCAAGGTGATGTTAGGAAGGTGCTGTCGTTAGGAGCAGCCTTGTTTTCCTGGCACAGCCAACGCTTTCCACCAGCGGCAGGCAGCACTGTTTTTTTGTTTTGGCCCCTTTGCTACTGTAGCTGCTCCAGCAAAATGAAGAAGAAAATGAAGCAGAAATAGACCTGCTTGCTCGGACACAAATGACAGTGTCACCTCGACAGGACACACGGGTCTCTCCGCCCACACAGCAGCTTTGGGTCCAGAGATTTTGCTAGAGAAATAAGCAACCAGGTCTATGAAAACAAGCCCAAAAGAAGCGACTATATAGGCCATATGAACACTTTAAACCTATATGCATTAGCTATAATTGAAATAAAATGTGGAATAAGCTACATATTCATTTTGGGGTCCATGAAAATATTTGAGAACCACTGGTTTAAATATGAATTACAAAATTTGGAAGCAAGCCCAAATAAGCAACTACACGTTAAACAAGCCCCAAAAAAACGCAACCCGCAACTACCAATATATTTACAAGCAACTTTACAGAAAAAGAAGCCCAAAGTCGCTTATAATAAGCGGACATGGCAACCCTGGTTACTGCTGTAGTTCGCCTGTGTTTTGTAGTATTTTTACTTATACTGGATTATAAAGATATATTGGCTCCCCTCCCTCGTTTTTTTAATGGTGCTTCTGGGTAGCCGAGAGAACATTTCTGGAAGGAGAAGCTGGAAAAGATGTTATTTGAGAAGTTTTTTTTTGTTTTGTTCTTCTAGCGATTTAAGTTTGCCTCTTTCTGGGGCTGCATTGGGGACCACGAGAGGCCCTCCAGTACCCTTGGAGGAGCTGGAGACTCGGGCTTGAGAAACTGGCCCCGGCTGCAGAAAACCCCTTTCCTGTGTGGAGGACGGGCTGCCGACAATATCTTTTTTCTTTGCTGCATTTGTCTGCCCCCTGTGCTGTACATTCTGGATGTGATGTGACGGACAGGCTCACACTCATGAGTTGGCTTGTTTCAGTGAAAGGATTGTACTAATATGGAGTTGGCTGAAAGACAGGAAATATTTTCCTAACTGAGGCTGATTAATGGAGGCGGTGGAAGAGGAAGAGTGGATAAGAAGGAGGGGGATAGGCTGAAGGCAGGGAGAGAGAGGAGAGAGAGAGAGAAAAACGAGACAGGCTAAGAAGTGCTGTGGGTTGTATAGAGAAGGAGCAAGTGTGCATAAAAGTCAATCTTAGATGAATATGGAGAGAGTGAGAGATTATGCACAGTCAAATCCGCAGTGTTAATTTAACTGCAAGTGTAAAAATAGACCTGGGAGTTGAGAGTTAAATTGAAAACTGGATTTTACTGTGCTGGTTAGAAGAACAGAGCATACTTTATATTAGTTTAAGATGAATTTGAAAGGAAAGAGGAAAGTGGGAAACAAAAACAGGGAGAGGATAGATAGTGAGATCTGAAGATAAAGTCTGATTTAAATGAAAGGCTAAAGGAGGGAGTGCGAAATTCTTATTATTTCCTTTTATCTGTAGATGCTTGTCATGTTGTTTAGATAGACGCTAGTTGTGATATTTAGGTAGTTCTAATTTGTAGATCGATACTGAGGCTGTGCTCAGAATATTGAATATCAGTAATCGGTGATCTTATTGTCCTATTATATTATCGATAAACCCGTATCGCAATCATTTAGTTTGATTGTTCTTTTATTTGTTTGTTTTAATAACATATCTGCATTTGTATCTGCTCGGCTCTACATTACATACTGGTAAATCCCTCTGCAGAGGAGAGCGGAGAGGGAATGAAAAATATCTGTGAAACTAAAGCTGGCCCCTGTGCCACGCTCAAAAGCCCATATTTGGAAGATTCTTTTGGCTTTATCTTGTGGCATTTCGGTCATGTGCTTCGTATCAGCAAACGTGATGGGGATGGGAATATGGGGATGCAGTACATATTTGCATCGTGACTCCTGTATCGTGATTTACCTGCCAATACCCAGCCCTAGTAGATGTATGTCAATTATGTTGTTTACATAGATACTAGGTATGTTGTTTACAGATGGTATGTTATTTAGAAAGAGTTTTATGTCTCCTTGTTTTCCTAGATTGTGGCACGCTTTTGTTTTTCAGAACACTAATTGTCGACCATGTGCCCTGTTAATCTGACCTAGCAGTAGTCACTCTGGATAAAAGTAAATGCCTAAATAAGAGGAGAGAGAGAGAGAGAGAGATGGTTGGTTGTATTGAAGATGCATATATCGTCACTGTCAGGTGGACACCTTGTACTGTATGTGCAAAACCGTTACTTTTCAATGTGTTCCAATGGATGCAACAGAGTTATTATTCAGTCACAAGCTCTTGTTAATACTTTTCATTGGTTCAATATTTATAAAATCCACAGACACATTTAACAACTTTACAGTACCTTTCATTTAGATCTACAAGCTCAGTAGCTTACAACGCATCGCATTGCGACACGTTGTGAGCTTGTAGATCGGCTATTTTTGCTCGACTCTTGGAGATAGGTTTCCGCCCGACAACAATAATATAAGCTCTTATTTGCATGCAATGATGAAAATGGTTCCCATCAGACATCCAGGTATACTCTTTATACTGTAGTAAATTTGCCCACCATTTTATTAGAGGAAAAGCATTTATTGAGCTGTAAACGTTATATACTTGCCTAATAATAGTGTATAGCTGAGTGTACAGAAATCATGATATACAATTACAGTTGGGACTAAATCCGTGACTGATGTAAAAGACATAGCAAAATAGACACAATAAAACAAATGAAAACACAATTCTGAAAACATACGCTGATTCATGTTTTATACTAGAGTTTATTTGCCCCATGGAGATCATTAACAGTAGTTCATAGTTCACCCAAAACTTTATTTTACCCTCTCACTCATTCAGTCCTCAAGACCCAACACATCGACTCACTTGGCTCCAGTGCAGTCAGTGGTGGAAAAAGTAGTACATTTTTTAGTTGAAGGTAGGGTAAGTGATCTTTTTTGGTTAAAACAAAAAGTATTTTGTTAAAAGGTTAAAATACTATATTCTGATAGTAATCATTGCTATAGAGTATTTTTTCAGTCTCTCCAGCTCTTTAATAAACAGAAAATACATGTTTCGGTAGGTGAAAAAATCTCAGCCAATCAGGAGAAAGTACCCATTTTTAAGCTTAATTTGTATAGTGTTCAAGTTCCAATTTTGCCTGCTCATTTCTTAGTGTCATCACTTCCAATTTCACTTGTTTAATCTGATTGAGTTCTCTGTCCTGGTTGGATAAAATTGGAAATGAAACGAAAATGCATTTTCTGTTTAATAAAGAGCTGGAGAGACAAGGAGACTCCTAATACTGAACAAACACTCTATAGCAATGAGTACTATCACAATATAGAGCTATTGAACACTTATTTTAACCAAAGCAAATCACTTACCCTACCTTTAAGTAAAAGTATCAATACTCCAATGTAGAAAATACTCTGTTACAACGTTCGGCCCTCTACGTGGGCCGAACGTCTAGCGCCCACACAGCGCCCACTTGGCAGTGCCCCCCCCCCCCCCCCCCCCACCCCCCCTCCGGGGGTACAAAATCATGGGATAAAAAAAAATCCCAGGGGTTCCGCGGACCCCCCCCCACTTAGGGGTCCCTGGAGACCATTGGGGGTCCCTGGGACCTACAGACACGGCGAAGGAAAACTGTAAAGCCACAGCCACGCATGCAAGATGTTGCACATGAACTCTGCAGCCGCACTGAGGCGCTCCAACACAAACACTCTCACATTAAGCTTCACACAACAAACATCAGCACCACACTAACGTTCATTGTTGACAAAGTGATTGCACAGCCGCCTCAGGCATGACAACCACGTTAGCGTTAGCTACATGCTAACGTTGAAAGTGGGTGCATTTCTCCTTTCCGACATGTCGCCTTGCCGACGTTGACGAACCCTATACCTAACCCTAACCCTAACCGCACGCGGAAGCCACTAGTCGGAGTGGTGAGATGTCGGAATGGAGAGTGAACACCGTTGAAAGTGCCTTAGTGGTAGCCGCATGCTAAAGGCTCATGTTAAGCACCCTTGGGAAGTAAGCAGTGAAATACAACGATCGCTATCACAGTAGTGGACATAAACATGCGTTACATTAGTAGGAGGCTGCAGTGACCTCAACGTGTTGACAATATGAATGACAGGGCGATTTATTAGAGACATGACGGTGATTGTGCTATCCAGCTGGGCTCGGTGCGTCCGACTGTAATGGCGGCAGCGAGCTATGCGAGGCAGTACTTGATGGTGCTGTCTGGAGACTGGCCTAAACATGACACGACCAATGAGAGTTAGCGCTTAGGTTGTTGCTAAGATACGGTGTATGGCACAAAGCGTCTCTGCCCCATAGCTTGTAGATCTCGCACACATGATTGGCGTAGCCTGCGCTGCCAGGTCTGCCTTTTGTATACGCGATTTTGGGCGTATTTGGGCACGCTTTTGGGGCTCGTTTGCATAGACCACGGCAGCGCTTGTTTCTCGCCCGTTTCACGGATGTGGCAAGGAAGGTGTTGGGTTGCGCTGCGCTGTGGGGTAGTTGGGGTTGCTTGTGCGCGCACATCCAGGCAGGCGCGTGGGCAGTTCTGCCGATGCAACTTTGACCTACCGAGGCACACCATGTCCACACCAGGTCGCGCATGCGCCTTATTCCCAATTGTATAATAAGATGTATAAAAATCTTTTGAAAATAGTAGATCTACAAGCTTGTGACACGTTGTGAGCTTGTAGATCGGCCATTTTCAAAAAGCCAAAGTTTAAATAAGGCTGAAGTGGTTAATGTATGTTTTGTGATCTGTCAAAATCTACAAAGTAACTAGTAACTAAGTTTTCAAATAATTGTAGTGGAGTGGTCAATATTTGGCTCTGAGATGTAGTGGAGTAGCAATTGGAAATACTAAAGTAAAAGTACCAAAAATGTGTACTTAAGTACAGTACTTGAGTACATATACTTACTATAGTTACTTTCCACCACTGAGTGCAGTTTGTCCATTTAGCTCAGCGTGTTCTACGGTTGCCATGGGAAAAAATGTTCCGCATGATGATGCCGACTGGCAACGTTCCCTGGAGTTGATGCAGCGCAGGCCCAGATTCCTCCAGCTCCCAGCTCTTGACCCCCGTTGTTATTACAGCGTAGCCACAGTTCTGGGAGGGTTGAGACGCGAGAAAGGAAGGCAGCAGACGAGAACAGGGGAGTCCGCAGTATTTACGGCTTCCAGTTTATCCCGCGGAAATGTGCTCTGACTGTACAGTACGGCTAGGTGTGAAGTTGTACTCACAGCTGAATCACTGTAATGGACCACGGTAATTAGAATCTCTTTGTGCTCTGAAGGTGTTGGAATTTATTTTGATGGCTTGTTGCAGAGACTTGAGATTTGCAGTACACAGTTGCACCATAGGTACAGGATGAGGATGCCGCATACAGTATAGTGCAATAATTAGTGTGTAGAGTAGACAGTATATACTACGACATGAATCTCTCTGCATGCATTGAAATTCCTAGAGCAGATCTATCACTCAAATACAATATTATGTGCAAAATATAGAGCTCTTTGTTCATTGTATCTACAAACCCACAATTTAATGTAAAATACAGAAAAGGCGGAACATACAATAAGGCGGTATTGGTATCAAATATGCTGAATGTTGTCTGTTCACATTGTGAGATCTTAGTACTCAGGCTTTCTACAGTGGGGTAAAGTGGTATGAATGTAGGCGTTGAGAATACAACCCTCCAGAGAGACATTCAGCTGTCAACATAACCCAATGCTGTTATACTAATGCAGTATTTACAAAGCTGAAAACATTTAGTGTGCATGGCAAAAAAATCCAGTAGCTTAGCATTTATCATTGTTGGAAATGTACGGTAGGTACATTTTGGCAGTGGCTGAGTTTACCTACCTTACTATCTGTTCCATCATAACAGACCATCATTTTTAAAAGTTTAAGTGAGTGACCATCAGTGACCACTGTGACCAGTGAAGTAATACGTTCAGCTGCTGGCCCTTTATAAGAGTCCAACAGTATCTTGTGGGCAAAGGAGTGCTGAACACAACACAGCCAGCCCAGTCATGGGAGGCCAAGCTCCTTCCAAACTCACAGAGTGACACACAAAGTTAACAAAGCTCCAGGAGGGACAGCTAATTCTTGTCAGGAGGGGGCCTGCCGCCTAGCCTGGGACAGGCCCATCAAAGTAGCTTGCTCTACCCAGTGGATTTAACAAGCTAGCATTCCATTGATGAACTCTCTGTGTTTCCCCCAACAACTGTGCTCTTTGAGCATTGACTCACAGCACAGACATTTTCACAAGTCGCTTTTAAACTTTTGTTTTAAAGATCACGTGTAAAGCGTTGTTCAAAAATATGCAATGGAGTGTGACTGAAGGACGGGTTTTGGGGTGGTGGCATACAACAAAGTTCATGAGCTAGACTTGAACCCACAGCGTCACAAGCACCCCAGTGTACACTGCAGCCCACTACACCACCGATACAATTCCCACTTCCACTTTCATTAGTTGACATCCAGCAAAGTTGCTGACACTGCAGACGTTTTTTCATCGGTTTTAAGACTTTGGCTTGCATCCTGCGGGAGTATTGATTAGAGGTTAATTAAAATATCTCGGTGCCTGTTGGAGCCAGAGTAAACTCTGAAGTAATGTTGCAGGACTGTCTTGCAGTTGCACTAGGGGCCGAGGGCAAGTGGCTGCCAGTTGCTATTTGCAGAACACCTCAATCCTTACTGCTCCTTCTCCGTCAGTTCCGCCTCCTCTGAGATGGAATAGCGTACAGTATGATCGGCCCCTTACTATTGATGTTCCACATCTTCCACAGTTCCTGTAGCATTCACAGGGTTTTCCTAGGCTTTTCCACTGGTTTGCCTCTCTGGGCTAGCTTCCACCACATACCATCAAACTCACACACATCTGAAATCTGGCTCCTGCACACTCCACTTTATTGATAGCTGTATAAGCCCCACACCACCACCGTTTTTCTGGGGTGATCTCATCGAGGAAGTTCCAAGAGTTACTCCAGAACCGGCTTGCCAGTTCACTTTTAAGTGGCTTTTGTTCCTCTGCGGTGGAAGACAGGCCAGCATGAGACAGAGCTGGCTTTCATAAAGGCTCTGGCTCCACTCCTGCAGGTCCTCCTTCAGACTCGCTGGTGGAAATGGGGGCCTGACGTTGGGCCCTGAGCGTAATTATCCTGGGGTTCTCGTAAAGGAGGCGTTCTCAGCGGGGCGCTCTGCGGGCCTGCTGCTCATGCCCAGCTCCTGTTGGGCGGTTGAGGTCCCTCCCCAGATGTTTCCCATTAGGTTATTAGCATGCCAGCCATGCCTCGCAATCCAGAACACACTGCACCTACAGCATATACAGTGCTCTTACTGTGCTCATGCATCTAGGAAACATGCCGTAGTTTATTTGCATGCCACAGTGATCGATATGCATGGGAGAGCGATGCCAAATGAGAAACACAAAATAAGAGGGTGCAAAAAAGCTTTAAGCTTATCTTGAACTTGCTGCACCTACATAATATTGATTGACTGACAGACCGATTCTCATATTCTGCTCCTGCTGTGTTCAGTCACCATAGAGACAGTTTATTTCATCAGCATTGGCCGAGATCAGCATGGCACCATCTCTGTACACAGAGAGATGGTGTTTGGCAGGAAGCAACAAAAAAAAGGAAATACAAAGATAGATAGCTGCTAGTGGAGTACATCTTTTGTTTCAATTTCATCATCTGCTTTGACTTTTACATTAACACTGCAAAATCATGTTAATTTAATTCTGAGACTGTCCAATTTTACACTCTCCGAATCAAATAAACACTCACAATTTTGCAGTGTATGACCGTCAGAATATGAGCAGGTAAGCATTACATTTCTCAGTGCTGGTGGTTATGAAAAGTTGTCTCTACCCTCGCAATCCCTGGATAACCCAAGTGTGTCTATTCCTGGGAATGGAGGCCCTGCTGTTTCTGTGCTCTAGCACCCTGGAACATACAGCAACATCCACAGTGACACTCTGTCTTTCTCTGTAGACGTTTACAGCTTGGTGTAACTCCCACCTGAGGAAAGCAGGCACAGCGATTGACAACATAGAGGAGGACTTCCGGGATGGACTGAAACTCATGCTGCTGTTGGAAGTCATCTCAGGTAAAAACTACTATTTGTTGGAAGTCATCTCAGGTAAAAACTACTATTTGTTGGAAGTCATCTCAGGTAAAAACTACTATTTGTCGTGTAGTATATAGAAGTTTTTAAGTTATGTAATCAATTATTCAAAATTATTAGAATATAAGTAGTGAAACTGAATGAATTTGAATTAAAGTTATTGTGACCTTAGCTTTTAGACCCAAGACTTAAAGGAAAATGTAAATGTTCTGTGTGGGGAGATCAGTAATAATATAGTGTGGGGAAAAAATACACTGTCTTCTGTGTATTCCTCCACAAAATGTTAACGTTGCAAAGCGATGACGTCAAATGTGTTGTTTCATATCATGGATCCTAAAGGATATATAACTTACATGTAGCAGAGAAACACACAGAAGTTATAGAGTATTTTTGCCACACTATGTTATTGTTATGTCGCCATAGAAGGAATTTAGGTTGAAAATCAGCAGTTTTCCTTTGAGAATCTCTTCGGGGGAGCCTACTGATTAGATTATCTTCACGTAGTTTCAGGAAAATCTGCGTATCCGTTCTCAAGTTTGACCATGACCATGATTTCGACCTTTTCCACCAAAAAGTTGTCTTCTCTTTGGGAAGCCTTACTGGTATTTCTACCAAGTTTCATGAAAATCCGTCCATCTGTTCTCAAGTTCTTGATTATGACCTTGACCTTTTCAACCCAAAAGCTAATTATGTATTTGGGTCAGCCTACTGGGCAATCCCTCCGTTCCCACGTTAACAAACAAGCACGCACACACGCACACACACACACACACACACACACACACACACACACACACACACACACACACACACACACACACACACACACACACACACACACACACACACACACACACACACACACACACACACACACACACACACACACACAAACATACGGGACCAATTACAACACTGGTGGTTTTCAATGTGGGGTCCGTGGGGGCCAGGGAACCCCTGGGGTCCTCGGGGGGGGGGGGGGGGGGGGTCGAGGAACCAATTGGACCCTTACGGGTCCGTAACTCTGAGAGTGTAGATTGGTGTCACAGAGATTAAAACAATGGGGGTCCGTGCATATCAAACTGGAGGTACTTGAAATTAAAAGGGTTGAGAATAACTGAATTATAATACCCTGGCATGCATCTCTGCAAGGGACTGAATGAATGACAGAATGAATGAATGAATGTATGTTGATGTACAGTAAGATGAATGGTCATGAACAAACAGCTGAGCTTGATTTCCTCTGCCTTCAACCCTAATGCAATGTGCTTGGACAGCAATCCTAAACCGTTATATTAGTTATTTCTATTCCGCATGTTGGCATTTAGAACAAAACTATATTTTTTTATTTTTTTATTCTGTCCTGGGAGAAGGTTCTAGGCTCCATTGTGGCAACATGTCCCTAACCCCTCCCTCCCTCTGTCTTTCTGTCTGTCTATTTCCTGTCTAGGAGAACGCCTGGCCAAACCAGAGAGAGGCAAGATGAGAGTCCACAAGATCTCCAACGTCAACAAAGCACTCGACTTCATCGCCAGCAAAGGAGTGAAGCTTGTTTCTATTGGAGCAGAGGGTGAGTTTAGAGTGACATTTGGACTGGGTGCTGATGTCTCTGCCGATGCATTTGAATATGGACTCCAGGAGGCCGCCGTTAGCCCATTGGTTAACCCATTAGGACCTGAGGCCCATTCTACAAATCCCTTCAAAATCAGTAGTTCTCAAACGTTTTCGTGCCACGGACCCCCAAATGAATATTTATTTGGCCGCGAATTAACAGAAATTATTATGCTGGCTTTTTTATTACTCCCTGGCTCTCTCTCCCTGTTTCCTGTCTCTCTACATTGTGACTATCAAGAAAAAGAATATGGACACTAAGATTTGTTTAGCATAAAAAAGTTCAATACAGTGGTCTAAAGTGGTCCTTTATTTTGATATTATCCTTTGTTTAATGAAAGTACACCTTATTATAGAGTGGAAATAGATCAGTTAGCATGATCTATTCCCAACAATAAACAATAAAAATAAGAACACTGGCTATTTTGATTATTGATTATTTGATTTTGGATACAATTCACATTGGTACACATTTTTCTTCAATGATGACATCATAGGGGCATAAAAACAAAACATAAATATACATACATACAATGACTAGGCAGTATCTAGTCACTAGGTTGCTCCATATCTCCACCCTCTCTCAGGCCCTTTAAATATCTCAACACTGGTTGATGCCTTATCAAATACTTTCCTCCTTCCTGCAGTCTTGAGGCTTCTCCAAGTAGAAGGTCTCACTCACCTAGCTCTCTCAGCCACATTTCAAACAAAGCAACTGCATCAAACTTCCATTTTCCCTGTTTAAAAAAAAACTCTAGTCTAAAATCAATAATTGTACAGCAACAGTGACAGATGAGCATCATTTTATGCCACAGCTTGTAGTTGACACTTAACTAATTGCTACAGTCATGTTCCACCAGGGGTTAAAGATCTTGCAGTAATTTGACTGCCAGTAGCTTTATTTACCACTAAGTCGGCATCTGATCAATTATAATTAGACTATCAGCAAAGTCAGCGACGCAATAGAAACCATTTCATGTTGTCAATAGTTCAGTGTGATAACCTCTTTCTCTATCTTGCTCTTCCGTTGCCATGGCAGTGGCACTGGCTGCTGTGTGGTTTAATGAGCGCTTTTTATTCCGGTGTGTTGGGACAGTAGTAGTTGCTTTGCAGAGCACTTTCTCCCCTTCAGGGCTGAGGCTGCTCATTGTTCAGCACAAATATCTCAGGGATGTCCGTCCTCCTCCCCTCACAGAGCAAACATGTCTTTAGCAGAGTAAACACAAGTGTACACACAAAAACCACACATAAACAGACAGAGATACACACATACACACACACACACGCAAATACGAGCACACGCGTGTGCGTGCACACACACATTATGAACGTGAACAAAATGCCACCTTTGTGTTTGCCCATATACTTATATTGTTTGCCCTTTATAATACAGTCACATACACAAATGTCACGCTGTGTCTACTGACTAATCTTATCAATAATATTTGTGGATATCATACAGAAGCCTTGTAATGAGTGAAGGCCAGGTCAAACACACAGGAGGTGTATTGTAGCTCTCAACACCAAGGGCCCAGCCCTGTGTTTGGACTCCGTCACCCCCCCCCCCCTCCCCCTCCCCCCCGGGGGGGGGGGCATAAATACATCTGACCCGGCTAACCTTCTGGTGTAACGTACAGCTCTCATGTCTGTCTGTGTCACACTCTGTTTTTCATTATCATTATGTGTTGTTCCCTGCAAGTTGTTCAGTCTGTGTCACTGGATGGACTTAAATATCAACTTTATTAACCCATTAGAACCGGGAAAGCATCTGTGTCATTTTATACTTTGGCTATTCAAAAATAGCAGATATACAAGCTCATAGCTATGAGCTTGTAGATCTGCTATTTTTGAAAAATCGTGATTTTTTTTTTGGAAAATCTTTGAATTTATAAATTTTTTAAAGCAAACATTTTTAACTCAAATCTTTGCTACTGGGGGTCCCTGGAACAAAACATTTTGAGGTGGGGGGTCCATGGCCAAATACATACATTTGAGTAAAGTTCTTATATTGTTCTGGTTGAATTGCTGCTCACCTCTTCTATGTAAGTGGAGTGGGTTAAAACACATTAAGTGTAGCTTGTTTAAAAAGGATTCTTAGTTAGCCCAGCATTCCAGACAGATTAGCTGATTTGAATCCCATTCTGGACGCGCAACGCTGCTGCCCAGCTGGAGAAGGAGGAGGAGGAGGACAACCAGGACAGGAGGGGAGGGGGGGGGGGGGGGGGTCGGTAGCCATTGGATATAGAGGGAATAAGGCGGTCAGGCTGTGGAGTGGAGGGTAACGGCTTGGGGGTAAAGTGGCGGGTAACTTCTACTTTCATATAGCCCCACACAACCCTTTACACATAACCAATTCCATCAGTCCTCCTGACAACACTGTCTATCATCTATGTGCGTGGGTGCCTAATGACCGAAAAAATCATGTTTTGTTGCTCCACCTCACATACTGTACTAAAGCTCCCAGCTTGTGTTTTCTCTGTCATGTTAAATTGTTCAGACGTCCAATTGACATTTCGCAGTCTAAAATGTGTGTGTCATGGTTGAGTGGCTGTACAGTAGTACTGTGCTATCATACCCTGCAGCCCACCTCACAACCCCCACAACCCCCACCCCTGTGCCTAATTGGATTAGAGTAAGAAACAAATGATTATCGGAGGCAGGAAAACAGGCTGACCTGTTAAAGGGGATTTCATTATAAACAATTGCAACAGTGAGGAGAGTCAGTTCATTCACAGACGCCAATTATAGACGGGCTAGAGGGCAGCTTAATGTAATGGACTCAGGATGAAGTACTTATGAATTAGTAGCTGATGTTGTGAAAAAGCCATGTACTGTAACTGCAGGTTTTGTGTTTTTGTTTTTTGTTTAGAATTAAATGTTGACATTTGACATTTATATGCTGATTGAAGTCTGTCTGGAAGACAGACTTCGTATACAGGAAAAAACTAAACAATTCTTGTCCTTGACACCTTTTCAAAACCCTTGGTATGGTCCTGCAACCACATAATTATGTTTTCCTTTTCCTTGATTACCAAAAGGTGATATCAAGTGCTAGTTAGTAGTTATTTGTACCTACTACAGTAGTACTTCTGTAACTTTGTGCTAAACATATCATATAGGGAATCAGGTCTTGTCATTTCTTTCACTGGTTACTCCGGATGAGAGTGTAAGCTTAAAGCCTACAATAATAACAAACTTTATTTTATGCTTAGAGTTTAGCTCTAAGCATAAAGTGCTTTACAGCATGCTTTAGCTTACTATGTAGATCATTTACAATATGTAAGGGATAATGTACAGTGAGTGAGTAAGTAAGTAAGTAGCCTTGGGAACCAATGAATCCTGAGCCATGTGGCCAATAGATCAGGAGCCTATCTTCTGTTTCCATTGCGTGAGGCAGCTTACACCCCCTGGACATGATGCTATGTATGTTGCAGGGACTTACCCCCAATCCAACCCTTGATGCTGAGTGCCAAGCAGGGAGACATTGGGTACCATTTGCATAGTCTTTGGTATATCTCGGCCGGGGTTTGAAAGCCCTCCCTCCCAATCTCAGGGCGGACACTCTTAACTACTGGGCCACTGAGTTTGTGTACAACAGTTATTATTAGAAAATACGCTTTGTGTCAGTGCATCACCCTGTCAGGTTTATTTTCCAATAAAAGAAAATACGGTTATTTTATACAAGCTAAGCTTCCATAGCAACGTCAACATCGGACTGTTATAAAGAGCAGCGGTCTGCTATTAGAAAATAACAGATGGTAGAATGATTAGATTGACCAACCTGTGTGTGTGTGTGTGTGTGTGTGTGTGTGTGTGTGTGTGTGTGTGTGTGTGTGTGTGTGTGTGTGTGTGTGTGTGTGTGTGTGTGTGTGTGTGTGTGCGTGCGTGTGTGAGAGAGGTTATATATAACGTAATCTAATGTTTTCTTCCTCCTTCTTGCAGAGATTGTGGATGGTAACGCTAAAATGACCCTTGGCATGATCTGGACCATAATCCTCCGCTTCGCCATCCAAGACATTTCAGTTGAAGGTAGTGTGTGTGTGTGTGTGTGTGTGTGTGTGTGTGTGTGTGTGTGTGTGTGTGTGTGTGTGTGTGTGTGTGTGTGTGTGTGTGTGTGTATGAATACATTTCTCGCCTCCCTTCATTAATTCACTTAAAAATTATTCCTGCTCACTGTCCTCAAGCACTTATATTGTGTCTCGGCACTACTGCATTTTATCAGCTATAATTATCTGTCTCAGAAGGAGAAGAAAACATCGACTTCAGATAATGTGCAAATTTTAATATGAATGTGACAGCAGGGAATCTGCTTCCCCTGTCCTTAGGAAGTGATGCTATGGAAACAGTTATGATATGGCTCTTTTCTTGTTTAACCTCCATAATGTACTTATGGTGTAATCCAGTTGGAACGTCAGAAGTGGTCAGCCTTGATAGCTCCAGCCTTGGATTTTTTATTTTTTTTTACAGTGTACTGAGCTATCCACTCCCCTTTGTATCTTCACCTTATGTACAGTATGTACAGTGTACAGCAGAGGTTTTCAGACGTTTTGTGCCCAATTCACAGCAAAGGGCAAGTCAAAATCTCATGGCACACGACCTGCACAAATCACTTTTGTGGCCTTCATCAGGTTGACTATGAATAAAACAGTATTCATATTCTTGCAAAATAGCCTCTGTAAAACGTGTTATCACTCTTATTACTCTGCATTTTTGGTTACTGCCAAATAAAAAAGTTTAACCACTTAAGCCATATTTCATACTTACACAAATTATAAAAATAAATTGCGGAAAACTCTACAAGCTCTCAGTCGCATCGCAACTTGTGCAAAAAAATTGGGTGTGTTGGGAAACAAGTGCGCACAAACTACTGATATACTACATTAAAAGATAATTCATAACTTTTGTATAGCTGTATTTTATTGCAATAATAATGTGTGGTTGTCACAAAATCTCCAAGGCACGTCTGGACTTGTCTCACGGCACACCGTTTGGGATCCACTGGTATACAGTGTAAGGGAGGCGAATGGGGAGGGCAATGGCAGAACTTGATCCTCAGCCAGTTAAGGGCAGGGTCCAAAATCAGAGGCCTCAACCACTCAACCATCAATGGGCTCCGTCGCTGGCTTAGAATTTGAACACAGACTTAAATAGAGAGCCTGTTGATGACTTAGTAGTGAAGACACTCATACCCCTGCTGGTATAGGATTGTATCTTCCCAGATTTCCCTATTACAGCCAGCCTGTCTCAAGCAGTTAATGTGTCGACCACATGACTTTAGAGTCTTGGGTTTGCCTCCTGCGTCAGGAGCTGTGCTGCATCTCATCCTTTCTCCCTCAAGCCTCATATCTGCTTTGATGACAAAATGTTGTCAACTATGATAATGTATTTTCAGCTGGAAAACTCAGAAAGTGTCAGCGTAAAGTGTTTTTCTTTTTACATTCTGGTATTTCCTCAGGGTCTTGTCTCACTGAAATGTAATAGCTTATAATGTATTCAACCACTTGAACCCTAGCATCCCTATTCTGGGGGGAACATGCGCAGAAAATGACACATCTATCAAGCTCACAATTCGTTGTAGATCGACTATTTTCGGCAACTAAGCATTAGTTTACTAAATATAGAGGGTTTAAGTGGTTAAATAGACAATTTAGTGTTGTAGCGGTGGACTCCTTTACATTTGTGTATGATTCAGTTTAACTCTTGAAACCTGAATCATTCAAATGGTGATGCCCCGCATTTCTCATTCACTTATACCTTCTTTCTCTTAATCCATGTGTAAATCCTGTGAGGTAGTTAATGAGTCTGAATTCTCACTATTTCACAATGATCCTTGTTTCCTAACCACAGAGACGTCAGCCAAAGAGGGCCTGCTGCTGTGGTGTCAGAGGAAGACCGCGCCCTACAAGAACGTCAACATTCAGAACTTTCACATCAGGTACAGCAAGGCTCCCGCTGGCCATCCATTCCAAAGCATCTGGATTGGAATTAATCAAGAGATAAATTACAGTGGTAGAACAAGAGAGATCATTCTGGGAATAGGTCCTGTTGAGGGACAAAATGATAGGCAATGGTGTTGAGGGACAAAATGATAGGCAATGGTAGCCTCAAAGTTTGAGAAGTATGATTATAACAAAAATCACACCCTGTGTGAAGGAAGCGGTGCCTTTGGGGCGGGGCTTAACTCATTTCAGTTCGTCCCTATTGGTGGTCTGAGTCCACATACCAAATTTGGACTTGGTGGCATGCTGCAAACTGGAGTTATAGCTGTTTAAAATCCCGTGCTCATCCCGTGCTCATACGGGCGGACGTCCCTGGGGGTCCCTGGACCCCTCTTTGATAACCGGTGGCACGTGTGGCAAATGAGAGGAGAGATGGCATAGGCAATCTCCAAGTCCGTGTGTGTGTGTGTGTGTGTGTGTGTGTGTGCGTGTGCGTGTGTTTGTATGTGTTGCTTCTTTGCCGTGCTCATCCCGGGCTCATACACAGACACACAGACACACAGACACACACACAGACACCGAGTCAAAGCCACGTATAGAGCGGTTGGCACCGCTAAAAATGGGGTGAATTAAGGTAGGGCAAGTCAGTAAGGAATGCTCTCCACAAGTATTGTTGATGTGCCCTTGAGCAAGGCAATATGTACCCTGCACTCGTCCAGCTGAGCTGATCTGTGACCACTAGCAGAAGGCTGTGGTTGTACTGGGTACCGCCCGGGTGGTGCTCATGCGTACCTGCAATTTCTTTCCCAGGGCATTGCTTTTGAATAAGAATGTCTTTGTAGTCTGCTTGCTGGATTTAATGGTCTGCTTTGAATATGCCTAAATGACCGCGGTAAAGAGGGAATTATGGAAGTGGCCCTGAAACAGCACAGATGACAGCAGTGGCCCCAGACAATAGTAATGGAGAACAGTGCAGGCCAGAGAGCAAACAGCCCAACCACAGACCCTGCTCTCACATACCAGACCGGTTGAGTAGAAACAGTTGGTGAAATTGTAAATGCTGTATCCTGGTTTCAAAACCATGGTTAAAGTCATATGTTGATCATTAGAAACCTGAATATGAGAGCTGGGATATGCTACTATTAGCTGGGACACTGAGGCATGTAAACCACAGCGAGCTGATCGTAACTACATTTTGGTGGTCTAAAAATTATATCTCCATTATATCATCTACTGTTTAGACTATTCTGACCATTCATGTTTACAGGGAGATTCATAATCACATAATCATATATCATATATGAACATCCAAACATACTGTATAGTGTTTTCAATAAGACCTTAAGAGGTTTATGCTAGCATTCCGAGCTAGCATCAGGAATACTGTTGGCATGTATTATTTGATATATGTTTTTTAAAAGTTTAAAGTGGCAATCCATAAGTTTTATGTCCATTGTCTCCCTCTCCCAACGGAGAGAGATAATTGCTACGATGTCCGAACTACAATAAAGATGGTGGCGAATCTAGTGTAGAATCTGTATGCATCACTGTATGCTTCAAATAACTGTGTTGTCATGTGTCAACCAGGGTGGAAGAGTAGGGAGACCACATCTAATCACTGCTGCTGTGCTAGTTATAATTGTATTAACGTACTTTACCATGCAGATTGTTTAAAATAATGTTTTATACATTTAAATTGTAACTTTAAGAGTTGGTGCATGTAGAACCACGCTTGCGCTAGGGCCCATAATGCTTTTAACATAATATTTCATTTGTGGCCTGCAGCAAAACCATTTCTGTCATACCTGTGTGAGGATCTATTCTTGCCCCAAGTGGGGTTAGTTAGGAGTCAGGCCGCGTTGCACTGTTGACTGTACAGACATTGAATTATTGAGAGCGACCACCGGGAGTCTCAGATGTGGATGAAAGCAGAGGTGAGAAGAAAGGTCACGTCAGGGAAGGTAAAGCTAGAGGCCTCATGTTGTTCTTTCAGAGACAGAGGGAGATGTTGGTGTCGAGCACAGGCCTTTGATGTTGCTCTCTGTGAGAGACGATGGCGAGGAGAGGCACTGAAATAGTATTACAAGTAATGGAGTAACGCACAAGAAAAAATATTATATTTTGTGCACATTCCATGTGAGTCATTATCAGTAAGGGGTTTGGTGATGGTCCCTTTTCTAGTTTGAATTCAAAATGCTGCATATATGATCACTTACAGGTTAAGACTATTCCGCTATAAGAGTCAAATAAAACTACTATAATGTCAAGTACTCGCATACTGTAACGAAAAAGAAAACATATTAAAAGAAAATATGCAAATAAAAGTGCTTTATTACATACTATAATACAACTAAGTACTAAATACAGACTTAAAAAAACTATATGTAAAAAAAACCCATCAAAATCTGTAAAGTAGCCAGACTCTACGAGAAGGAGAATAGTTGAAAATGCAAAACTAATAACTTCCCTCATCTGATGAGAGGTCATCAAAGGGGAGGCAGAACAATGAGTTCCTTATTGCTCTGTGTCTTTGCTTGTCTACCATCGGATAGACGGGGCCTGTTCTCTCTCTACCACCCCAGTCCCATCTGCCACTGTGACCACAATCCCAGGCTGATTGACTCACAGGGTCACAGTGACTGTGCATCAGTAGCCAGCTTCTGTAGCCACGTCATAACATCAACAGAGACTTGGATATGATGGGGCCATGTGGTGCCCTGGGTGTTGATAACCCCATCACCTCAATTAGACTCTGATAGTAGGGGGTTTGTAGTGGCATGGTAACACACATGCCCTATGACTAGGTAGGAATGCGAACTTTCCCACCGGGTCTTAGTAACTTGGCGACGCCCCCTTCTGTGATGCACGCGGAACTGCCTCTCATATGAGCGGACCGCATTAAATAACTCCCAAAACCTCTGCAATACTAGATGTCCCCGTGGCTTGCAACGCTAAGCATTTCACTTCCAATCCGAGTGCCTAGGGATTGAATCTCTCTCCCGGTGTTGCTTATTTATCTTATCTAAAATGCGTCGCAAATCATTTTATTGGGATTAAGGTTTAGGCATAGTTTTTGTTGACCCCAGCGAGGCAGACCACTCGGTCCACTTGATGAGAACAGACTACAGCAGTAGTTCTAGTTAGGCAAAAAACTGTTACAACGTCTGAGTCGCCATGCCGAACGGTGTGAAGTCCGCTAGAGCCGACTCAGCGCTGTTCGAGGTATACCGATAGGGACAGAATCGTAAATCATCAGAAGGGGGCGTCGCCAAGTTACTACGATCCGGTGGGAAAGGGCCGGTCGTGGTAGGAGTAGGTAGGGGTGGGGCGGGGTCATGTTAGCAATTAGAAAGATAAGGTGAAGGAAGTAATCTTGATTAAAGACACTTAAAGTTATTTTCTCTTCTTTCTTTCTTTCCTTTTTTCCTTCTTTCTCTCTCTCAATCTCTCTCTCTCTCTCACAGCTGGAAAGATGGCTTGGGTTTCTGTGCTCTCATTCATCGGCACCGTCCAGAGCTCATTGACTATGGCAAACTGCGCAAGGTGAGTGAGTTGTCCCTCATTGTTATGACAGCAGCACATACTGTACAGCAGCCACCACACCGTGAATTACAAATATTGACCTGACTTATGGTCTGTGCTGGTTAGATTCCTCACATATCTGAATCTGAATTACTTCATGTAACATGTACCGATTCTGTGCAGGAATGTCACTTGGACAGAACATATTGACACACCTAAAAACATCAGCCTATAGATTACCAAAGTCCTGACTTCAAAACAAACGAAAAGAATAATCATGTAATATAAGAAATGTCAGGGAGGTGGCTCTGTATCGTTTATGATACTTAGTTATATTTGGGTTAGGTCTATTCTACTCTATATACTGATAATTGGACCTTGATGCAAGATAATTCAACAGATACAATATTCAATAAATGCACATGTTTAATTAACATCAGCAGAATTAGTAACACTTTAGTAATCACTGTTAACAAACTTGTTAATAAAGTATTCAATCAATAAATCAATTAATCAGTTAGAAGAAACAAACATGGAGTGCTGTTGCACATATTGATTTACGCTTGTTTTAACATGCTTGGAGTACCACATGGGTGGGTCTTGCGGCATCAACACAGTTTTAATAGTGGCATGTAAGTTGTCAGTCATAGAGAAGTTTGTTAATCTATTTCAAATATTATTCTGTGATTGTCTAGACTTTACTGGCACGTATTGTGTTGTCCTATATGACATCATAGATCTGGCACTGAAGTAGACAAAAATACAAAAGTATTTGCCACTTCTGTTTGACCCAGATCTAATGGTCTTGTTATTGAAAGATAGTATTGGCACACAGCGTGTTCTTTAACAGCATGTTGCCTTTAGCTGTAATAAAAGGTAGAGAAACAAGGGCATACTATGTTGAATGTCATCTGGTCTTGACAGATATATAATCAGGGCTCTGTGGAGATAATTTTCCAAGGAGCACTGTTAAATTAAAGGGATATTTCACTTTCAAACATGTTTGGTGTCATTTGAACATCTAACTCTGGCTTTTGTGATCACCCCAGACAGTTTTTAAGTTGCTTGATTCAGTATTTAGATATTTGATATATGTTTTAACAGAAATGCCCCCTTCCTATACAAACCCATTGTAACTTCAAACTCCATTTTAACCATGTTGGATTCATTGAAAACATTTCACTGTCTTGTCTCGCTAACAGGATGATCCAATGACCAACCTGAACACAGCCTTTGACGTGGCAGAGAAATACCTGGACATCCCCAAGATGTTGGACGCAGAAGGTGAGCAAGTTTGAGCTTGATAACACAGTACACCACACAGCCTTTTTTCTTAGATATGTTTCACAGGTCTTCAGGCCTCTGCAGCGCGCAGATGAGCTTACAAAGGTGAACCTATAACTTCTTCCCTTTTAAAAGTGGTTAGGTATCCATTTAGGTGTGTGTGTGTGTGTGTGTGTGTGTGTGTGTGTGTGTGTGTGTGTGTGTGTGTGTGTGTGTGTGTGTGTGTGTGTGTGTGTGTGTGTGTGTGTGTGTGTGTGTGTGTGTGTGTGTGTGTGTGTGTGTGTGTGTGTGTGTGTGTGTGCGCGCGCGTGCGTGCGTGCGTGCGTGCGTGCGTGTGTGTGTGTAGGGTTAGTCTGTCTGTCTGTCTGTCTGTCTGTCTGTCTGTCTGTAACAGTGTTTACTTATTTGATGAAATCCTGCCCATTATGCACATCTGGAAGTCTCTTTTTCCTCATTCAGTGTTGTTTATATGAAAATGTAAACCCAACTTCTCCTCCATATGCCATGGTTTCTCACACACATGCTCTGTTTAACACAGTGTCCCATCCTCCCCCCTCCCCCTCCTCCCCTCGTCCTCTGACTTCCTCTCTCCCCCCTTCACACAGACATCGTGGGCACTGCCCGTCCTGACGAGAAGGCCATCATGACATACGTCTCTAGCTTCTACCATGCCTTCTCAGGCGCCCAGAAGGTATCCCAGGATGCAACGTGTGCCGTCTACACCCCCTCCCACCAGCACCACCACTTTTCTTCCTCTTCCTCACTTCCCTTCGTACCACAGCTTCACCCAGTTTCACAGCTTCTCTCTGTCTCCTAACGGGGTTCTTCTCTTTCTCTATGCAGTGCTCAGCCCGCGCCCACAGGCGTCACTCTCCTTCACTTTCCGCATGTTGTTCATGCCACCAAATGCATGATGGGACAGCAGCTGGTCTTTAAAAGAAAAACAAAAAAAAGGCAATGGGCACAAGTGCATCTCCAGTCTCCTGTCCGCCCCCCTCTGTTGTAACCTAGCAGCTTTTACAGTCAGTCACCACTCTCCAGCAGCCTCCTTGCCTTCATCTTTCATTATGGTTTGGTTACACTGAACAGAGTCTGAACACAGAGCAGGAAGTGCCGGAAAGCTTGTCTGCAACACGACAATGATTGGATATGATAAAAGCCACGGGTTCCTGAGAGAGCAAATCAAATTACTGTGAGAGTCTATGGCAGGAGAGATGTAATAGCTTAAGGGGCGGTTTAATGTTCAGCCTTGACAAAGTTGGGTTTAAATAGAGGCCCGGAAGGAACGTACAGAATGAGATTAAACACAACAGTACAAAGCTTGCGCAGTGCGCCGTCGTTTTATTATAGCAGATAGATGCAGTCTGGTTTGAGTGATTAGTCCGTTTCGCTGTTTTCTCCATTCCAAGCGTTTTGCTCAGCACAGGTAGTTTCTCTATTCGATAATGATTGTTTGTCTGTTAGTTTTGACAGCTACCTGCAAGCCTCCACCTCTTGGCTTCGTCTCAGACACACAAAACAACCCTGCAAGTAACAAGCATCACTGTGTGTGTCTTGTCTCCCCTCTGACAGTCAGGGAGCAACAGAGCATTTCAGAGTGCTGGTTATATAAGGTCTAATTTCATTGGAAAAGCCCAGAACAAAAGGGTATATTTTGCAGTGCAGCTGTGTTTAAGCAACCCAGATCAAAAAATGCCTCTGTTTATAATTGGAGTGAGTGAGCAGGCGTGGCTCCCTTTATGGCAAGCGATGAAACTCCAGCTGGTTTGGATTGCATCATGGATCTAAAAACTGTGGGATGTGTTCCAGCAATAGTGGGCCCTCAAATTGCATAGGGAGAGCATATATAGGGAGAACTTTCAAAGTGAGTAATTAATTGGAAAGGTTTTTGTTTAGAATATCTGTCTGTAAAAGTTGAGATATGATAAATTAAACTGTTTAAATTGTTATTGATAATTAAACTCATTATCATACAATAGATGTGAAATTCACTTTGACCCTTAGTGAGTAATTGATCACTACAAAGTGATGTTGGAGATGCAAATTACTCTCGCTCTGTGGGTTGACCTAACTCCAAAAATGTACAGCTGTGCCTGTTGGTCTTTAAACATACTGAAACTTTTGTGGTTGTTGTTAATTTGAGGTTTGGCAGCTAGTACCACCATTGATTTTGCACTATGATTAGGACAATTCTAAGTAGGGCTGTCAAAATTGTAGACCTCTCTCTCTGTGCACTGTGGTTGGTGCTAGAGTGAGAATGCGATGTCTCTCGGAGTGAGATCAAATCAAGAATGATTTGTAAATGTATTTGGGGAAAAAGGAATTAAAGGTCCTGGCTCCTGTCTTAAATATAGGCTATTTACACTCAATGGTTGAAGGAAATAAAAGCCTGGACTCTTAATTTAAGTTTGACAATATATAGGACAGATATTCAATGTTCTGAACAAGCTGTGCTGTGATAAACATGGAACAACAATTATCTTTTCCTTGACATGTAATGGAAAATTACAATCAAAAGTAAACCATGTGAAGTTACTGACCAAAAAGTATTTCCAAAGGCTTTGTTGTTGAATTATTTACTTGTTGTCAACTCCCAATCAGGAAGCGAACACAGGTGTCTTTGTCATCACAAAACAGGGTCAACAGTGTTTTTTTATGTCTCCGTTTTAGGGTTAAAAAACGAGTAGTGTGGAAGCTACCTGCAGACATTCAGAAATACATTACCGTATTTCACCCCAGCTAACACACCTCAATCTTGTTATTCCTAAGAGGGAGACATTGTCTTTTCTTACCAATGTCCAAATTTAGAACATAAATAGAACCCGTGCCCTTTGGTAGACTGGAGATGTCCTGAGCCCAGCGCTGCTTCCTCTTGTGATTTTGCCCCCTGCTGGTCCTTTTGTTTCTGCACACTTTTACTCTGCGCATTTCTCTTTCTCTCTCCCTCTCCCTTTCCTCTGTTCCTTGGACAGATATCATTAGTACCTTGAGGCCAGATGAGAAGGCCATCATGACTTATGTATCGTGTTACTACCACGCATTCTCAGGCAAACAGAAGGTGAGCCCCATCCCCTTCAAATCCCGCTCATACTCACTGAACCTTTCATCCACTAGCCATAGTTTTTCACTCTTCATCTAAAGTTGACTGGATATGGATTCTCTTATACAGAACCCTCCACAACACCCTGCACTCTTACGCACATTATATTCTACTTATGACTTAGCAGCTACACAGAATCAATCAATTTTGGACTAAATTACTTTCTCAAGGGCATCGTGGTAATAGTTGCTGGAGTGGATGTTTCTCATTATATTTCCCCACCTAAATATCTCTTAAAATCTATAGATTTTTAGGATAGAAAATAGCCTCCTAACAATGGGTGGATATGTGCCAAAGTGGCTGGCAGAGCATCAGACTCGCAGACCTTCACTGGTATTTGGCTAGTAGCTGGAGTTAATTCCACACCAATTGTGGACTATGCACGGCAGCATCAATGTCAATATTTTACCCTTCAACCCTGTGAAGTTTATATCGAGAATGTGACTACTGTGACAGTACACAGCAAAACCCTCAGTGTTCACTCTGAGAGTGTAAAAATAGACACATATGGGACAGGTCCATTTTTACATTCTCCGAGTTATATTAAGGATTTTACTGTGTAGTACACAGTACTATTATCCCAACATAAAAACAGCTAAAGCTGTTTATTTATTAATATCTAGCTAAAGATTGGAGCAGTCCAGAAAAGTTGGATCCAACCACTTGCACAAACTTGTCAGCAAACCAACTTTGGCAAGTTGGATTGCCAACTTGCCAAAGTTGGCAAACTTGCTTGGCTTGTGAATAAAGTGTGATTATTGCATTTCTTTGGCGAGACAAACTGCTGTCCTGTATGGACTCTAAATTTGGATATTCTTGTATTTCCACACTAGTGTACTGTAGTAGTGTTAAGAAACTGATTTAAAAAGCACTAAAAACAAATGTATTTGCATGTTGTAAACCATCTTGCAGAGGCAGCCAGCAGCCAATCAGTGAAAAGCTTACCTCACCTGACCCTTGACCTCAAACCAATAGGCAGTCACCATCCAGTTGTAATGGAAGAAATGTAAAACAAAGCAGTCATAGTGGGATTCTGAGTTGCTCTAAGGCTAAGCTTATCTTATCTTACACACCCTTCATAACAAACACATACTGTGCATACATTCACATAACATATAATAATAACATAGGATATATGGCAACCTTTCTTTGTCCAACTCTCTATATAGTGCATACATTGTTAGCATTTTTTTCTGAAAAATGAACATTTTTCATGTTTCAACATAATGTATTGATAAAGAACAATACCAAAGGAATTCCTTTTTATAAAGACCTTTTATTCAATCCCCCTGCCCTGCCCTGCCCTGTATTAGGATCTACTCCCTGATATTGCATTAATGAGCATATTCACACAGCGGCCATTTTGATCTTACGTCATACGCAGGGGGTGGGAAACGCCAGTTGATGCCCTGAGGTACAGTAAATCAGCAACTCCCCCTGCAGTGTGGCTAGCGTTCAGTTTTATGAAGCTGGCACGGATTAGCACGAGGAAGCAGCAGCCAGGGGAATAGTTCCACCTCCATATAATAGATTGTTACCTCATGGTAGAAATCCCTATAAACATCATCACTCTTGCATCGCATAGCCGTCTAGACTTGGCCGTGGAAAACCTAACTTCGACTTCACCTTGCATGGTCCAAGTTGGGTTCACGAGTGAGCTGTGAGATAATTATTGTCATACGTTATCCACTGCAACAGCAGGCTGTGTATTCTACTCTTTCTCACCCTCTATTAAGTCAGGGCACAGTAATTCACAGTGGGATTTTGCTGTAAGAGCCTGGCTGTCAGGGTCTTGCAGTAACCAGGCCCAGCGTGTGCTATGAGCATTTCACACATCGTTCACGGAGGTGCGACCCCGCACGTCCTGGCTCTTCCTTTTAAGGCAGCCGGCCCTGCTGCTCCTTGGCCCCCCAGAGCATGTCTCACAGCCAAGCATGATCTCTCCTAACAAAAGGAGAGTGGAATGAGTTCCTCCATGTGGGATGCCATTCTGAGAGCCATGGAATGAGTTGGTGGGAGGGACATTCAGGTCTGTCTCATTGTGTCCTCAGCCTAACAAGTCTTTTGACCTTCCAAAAAGGACATTGCTGACTCTGAGATGTTTTGCTGTATTTCTCTTATGTTTGCAGCCAGTACGGTCCACTACTGCATAAAACGTAAATCATGCATCTTTAAAAGAATGATCTTATCAAAACTTTCTAGAGGAAAATCAATAAGGACACAGTCATCAGCCTAACCCAATAAACGCAATAATAGTTTTCCTTTGATTTAATTGTCAATACAATAATATCCCCCCTCGGTTTTTGCTTTCACTGCTTTTCGAGTGGGCTACCCAGAGCTTATACTGTACGTAATACACAAATACTCTGTGCATGTCGCCTAAGCTTAGTCTTTTTGCTGCCAAAATCTTTCCTTCATGTAGCCCTTTGCTCTTCTACCTTCGAACTAAGACGGTTAACTGAAAACATTGTTGTCATGGAAACCCTACTTTCTTCACGCCCTGCCCATTTACTTTTGAAGACAGAGAGGCCACATTAATGATGCGTTGTGTCATGGAAGTGCCTCTTTCTCTCTGTTGGGACGAGCTTTCCTGATGGGAGCCGTGCTCTCTGTCTATCCAGACAGAGCTCTCTGCTCTGTATGTAGGTTGAGAATGAGAACTTAGAATAACGGATGCTGTTCTATAAAAAGACAGTGGTGCAGAGAGAGATGGGAAAAGGTGCCCCCCCCCCACACACACACACACACACACACACACACACACACACACACACACACACACACACACACACACACACACACACACACCCCTACTTAACGATAGGTATGACCTGTGTCAGAGATCTGTACTTGTTAAAGATTAAGTAATCTGGTCCGTTGGTCTCTATCTCTCTCTGTCTCTGTGGAGTCCCCTCTGCTAGAAAAATACATTGGATTATTAATCTCAGGACACTGGGGTGACATTCACGGTTTAACACTTGACATCAGAGGTGTAGCCGTCACACAAGTCCCACTTTTTACGTTGCTGCTGCAATATTGCGGCTCTGTTGCTCCAGCCCCCGCAGGATTTGTTTGGAACATCCTGCAGCATTTGAGGAGGCTTTAAACGGTGTGGAGGGAGATCCTACAGTACAATGGCTCCCATACTGGAAACAAGCCTATGGCTGCATACACAGTAAAATCCTCAGTGCTAATTGAACTCTGGGAGGGTAAAAAATACGTCAAATCAAAATGACTTTATGGATACATACACTGGCCACACTCAATGTTTTATATCATTCTTATGGCAGAAGTCTATAACTCCTGCATGTCAAAACTACAGGTAAACCAATTAATTACATTTCCAATTACTTTATAGAAACTATGATGACAGTTTGACTCAAGTTATACCTTTCAAAATCTGGTTGAAGTTAGCTTTGACCACTTAAAGCCTATTTACTTCGTTGTAGGTCAATTAGCAAAAATAGCTGATCTACAACCTCACAAAGCGTGTGACACGTTCTGAGCTTGTAGATATTTTCACCAAATGTTCACCTTTTTTGCCGAATGGTCGCCTATTTCTACCAAATGTTCACCTATTATGACACGCCCAGAATAGGGACGTTAGGGCTCATGTCGTTAAGTTGAAGACTCAACCCAAAATAGGAAATGTTTTGCCGCAAGGGATAAAATACAATTAAGAGACAAAAAACCAAGCTTAATGGTTAACAAACACATCCTGAGGCACAATGTCCAGCAAATAATGTAAAGTGCAGGAAAGTACATGAGCACACATTAAAACATCTGAAAACTGAAAACATCATTAAGACACCCGGGGTGAACAATGTAAAATGCAGTGATGCAAGAATGATCAAGGAAAGCAGAGAGAGCTTTCAGTCACTGCTGAGTCTCATGCTGTCTTCTTCCCTCCCATCCAGGCAGAGACAGCTGCCAACCGGATCTGCAAGGTGTTGGCTGTCAACCAGGAGAACGAACAGCTAATGGAGGATTATGAGAAGCTGGCCAGTGATGTGAGCACATCCCCCTTTTTGTCCTATATTGGTCCTGCATTCTTTCTATCGCACTACCTGTCCCATTCTCCTGACCCCCCCCCGTCCCCCCCCGTCCCCGTCTCCCAATCCCAGGGGTAACGTGCTTTGTATGCACAGAACAGTTTAGTATGTAAACATACTGTTAGGAACTGAGAGCTGAACTGGTGACAAGGAAGATATGGTTGCCTTGTGTTTTTAAAATGAAATTGTTTTTGAAGTGTATTCATCAATGCAGTCAATCAAAGATAGTTGGAATCACATACAACACATTCTTAGTATTTGTGTGATTTTTATATAAGATGGCAAGTAATAAACGACTGCACAGTTAGCTAACCAATTATCTTATTCTGTTTTCCCCCTTTTCGATCACATGACCATTCATTTCACCACCGTAATTACGTCCTCTCCCCCCCTCTCCTCTCATTTATGTTCTTCCTGTTTCTCTCTGCCCCATCTCTCTCCCTCCCTGTCCTTTACCTGCGCTGTGCTTCACTCCTTCCATCTTTCCTTCTTAACCTGAATGTGGTCTTCCATCTTTTGCCTTGTGCATGGCACTGCCTCTCTCTCTCTCTCTCTCTCTCTCTCTCTCTCTCTCTCTCTCTCTCTCTCTCTCTCTCTCTCTCTATCTCTCTCTCTATCTCTCTCTCTCTCTCTCTCTCTCTCTCTCTCTCTCTCTCTCTCAATCATCACAACACTTCCACATAATCATTCACGTACCAACACACACACACACACACACACACACACACACACACACACACACACACACACACACACACACACGCTCCCCTCATGTAGCTGTTGGAGTGGATCCGTCGTACTATCCCTTGGCTAGAGAATCGTGTTCCAGACAACACCATGCAGGCCATGCAGCAGAAGTTGGAGGATTTCAGGGACTACCGACGCCTCCACAAGCCCCCCAAGGTGCAGGAGAAGTGTCAGCTGGAGATCAACTTCAACACCCTGCAGACCAAACTGAGGCTCAGCAACAGGCCCGCCTTCATGCCCTCTGAGGGCAAGATGGTGTCGGTAAGGACATGTGGACAAAAGAACCTGAGTTCCATTGGATCCAATGTAGTTATTATTTAGTCACAAGCTTTTGTTAATACTTTTAATTGGTTCAATATTTATAAAACACACAGACTGACTAAACCACTGTCACTGTCACAATCTATTTTAATTAGCGAAAAAAGCAGATAAGCTAACAACGCATGAATTGCAACGCGTTCTTAGCCTGTAGATCAGCTTTTTCCCACTACTTTTGCGCCACCCTCTTGTAAGACGAAGTAGGGCACTAATTGAAATATGGAGGTTTCTGCCAGACGGTAACGATATATATGTTAAGTTGAATGTGTAGTCTCATGACTATGTTCTTGCATGGATAGAAATAGCATTGCTAACATGCACACATGCACTTTTATTCACTCCAGTTTGCAAACAAGGCATGCTGTCTCTGAAATTTTAGTCGGACCAATGAACAACAGAGATTATAATAAATTAAATCAAACCCACTGGAGCCAACTTCCTGACAGAGAATCAGACTCTGTCTCACCATCTAAGTCTGTTCTCAAGACCCAGTTATTTGGCACAGCCCACAACCTATCCTGCAAAGTAAAATACCCAGTGTTAATGTATCCATTTGTGAGTCAGAGAGCGTATAAACATATAACCAAATGGACCTGTGTGTATCTTCCTCCATATCGACCATGCACCCTTCCCTTGTTTAAGCGGCCTTTTGAGCACCTATTGGAACTTTAATATTTGATTCCTCAGTTGTATACCTCCTGCACTCTTATTCATTTGTTTGTCTTTCAACTGAATTATGTACAGTTGCTGTATTGCCTTGTAGGCTATTTTGTGACAAACTGTTTTGACGCTTTAGGAAACCTAAGCCTGCCCTGTAAAACCTTAAGTCTGTTAATGCACCAAAGTGACCTTTGTGTAATTCTTTTATCACATACTGTAGGAACATCTTACTGCCAGGAAAGATCTCAGTAAATATGAGACTCTGTGTCTGACTTTATTGCCTGTTGGCCAGGCACATTACTCGTCTATTGTACATAGCCCAAAAGATGACCTAATGTACCACTGACCTTAGGTCTGTGGTTGTTGCGAATCAGTCAACTCACTATGATTTAACGATAAAAGGATTTATTAATACAATGGATAATTTCAATGTCCAAAATATAATTTCCCATTTTCTCTGCACAAAGGACATTTCGAATGCGTGGGGAAACCTGGAGGGAGCAGAGAAGGGCTATGAAGAATGGCTCCTCAATGAGATTCGCAGACTGGAGAGACTCGACCACCTGGCAGAGAAGTTCCGCCAGAAAGCAGCCATTCATGAAGCCTGGACCGAAGGTACTGACGTCACGTGTCCAGAGGAGCTGATGTGGAAATGATTGAAGTGCGATCTGACTTCTAGTTTGTTTTAGAGGCACTGCTTTTTTATTTTGTAGGGCTTTTTCTGCCTTTTTATTGATAGGATAGTAGGCTGACAGGAAATAGGGAGAGAGATGGGGGGTTGACACACAGCAAAGGTCGTCGGGATCGGGAGTCAAACCTGCAACACGCTGTCAAGCTGGACTACCAGCATATGTGGTATGCGCCTGGACCGCTAGGCCAGCGGGCGCTCCGAGGCACTGCTTTTTTAAGCGTTCTAGTTCTAGGTACAATACTTGTTGTAGTAGACAGGTCATAGTGAAAGCCAGTGGTTCTCAAAGTGGGGTCCGGAGAACCCCAGGGGTCCTTGAGGGGGTTCTAAGGGCTTCTGAGTAAGATTTGTTTATAATAAAGCATCAAAATCTGTTTAAGAACTTTAACCTTCCGGTACCGATATGTGGCCGATATATCGGTGCATCCCTACTTATAATGGCTATATAACGTGTTGTGAGTTTGCTATTTAAAAAAAAAAAATCTTATACATACATATATCGTGTATGGGTGTCCCTGGCACACAATCCTTTCAAAAGGGGTCCACGGCCAAAAACAGTAATTTGGGGGGTGAAAAATATGAGAACCAGTGATTAAAGCAACTGAAGCAGCAGTAATAGTACTAGAAGTAATACTACTAGCAGGAGTGGTGGAGATGAGATGGTACAGTTCTTGAGTAGTATTTTTGGAATATTGATTTTACAGACATTTTTCTTTGATGCCATGTGTTCTCTGTCTCCCTCTGCAGGAAAGGAGGACATGCTGCAGAATAGGGACTATGAGACGGCCTCTCTCTCAGAGATCAAGGCCCTGCTAAAGAAACATGAGGCCTTTGAGAGTGACCTGGCCGCACACCAGGACCGCGTGGAGCAGATCGCTGCCATCGCACAGGAGTTGAAGTATGTGTTAGTTCAATTTACATTGAAAGACACCAGGTAAACAATGAGCCTAGCATCTGTTTATATAACAGGCTGTCTAAATTACATTCTTGATGTTGTGGTCAAGAAAAACAAGCCTAAGTAACAAAAACATGATAACGAATGACCAAGATATGTCTGCATGGCAGCCATATCTCAGCTAGCATCAATCGAGGCAGAAGGTGGAAAGAAGGAGTACAGGGTGAGTGTTAGGGGGTGAGGCAATGAGGTAGAAGAGTCTGGGACGTGTGGAGCGTTGTCCCGGGTGTTTTAGGGAAGGTTCAGACAGCTTTCCTGTGTTGGCTGATCTGAGTGAGCGGGAGGGGTTGTAGGGTTACATCAGGCTTTGAAGGTATGGGGGTCCCATGCCTTTGGTTGCCTTCAAGGCCAACATCAGTCTTTTGTACTTGGTGTGGGCAGCAACTGGGAGCCAATGGAGGGAGTGGAAAATGTGGAAGACATGAAAAGTGTACTAAATAAATCCAATCATTCAATCTCTCTCGTCCTATGTGGTGTTGGTGTATGTTGCAGCGAGCTGGACTACTATGACTCCCCCAGTGTGAATGCTCGCTGCCAAAGGATCTGTGACCAGTGGGACGCTCTGGGAGCCATGACCCAGAAACGTAGTGAGGCTCTGCAGGTGAGACTAAAGAGAGACACTGGTGTGACCCTCAAAGGCTCTACTCCTGTTTGAATATAGAAAGAAATAGGACATAGAAGTGCATTTTCTCCTGAAGAGTGATTGAGTTACTGGAGCGTTTAAATTCAGAATTTACATTTCTTTTTATAAACCTTTCAAATGTACTGCCACTGCATAAAAAATATTCTCTGTGATGTCTTCAAATGAAATTAGTTTTAGGGTTTTTCATGAATTCATTTGAATGAAATGCCCATGTGGAGAGCTGTCACAACGCTAGTCCAAAGCAAATCTGTTTTCCCCTCAGTTTTCCCCTTGTACTTCCTAAACAGAGTGCTGAAAAGCTTCTTCTTACAGCCTCTGATATTTTTTGGCATACAGTGGACTAACTGAACAATTTTGTTTCGTGTTCAACAGAGAACTGAGAAGCTGCTGGAGACCATTGACCAATTGTATCTTGAGTTTGCCAAAAGAGCGGCGCCGTTTAACAATTGGATGGAAGGTGCTATGGAAGACCTGCAGGACACCTTTATTGTTCACACCATAGAGGAGATCCAGGTGAGCCCACAGGCTTTCTACAAATGGATAAATGAATGGACATTTTACAGTGTACCATGATCCTGTAAGAACCACTGTAACATCTAGATCTGCTATTTTGTTAGAATGTTTGCCTATTTCCGACTAATGTTCACCTATTATGACATGTCCTACTGTATTTTACAGATGTGATCATGAGACCTATGTCAAATAGTAATATTATATGAATTATTTCATTAAAGGTAGGGTAAGTGATATTTTTTGGTTAAAACAAAAAGTATTTTGTTAAAAGGTTAAAACACTATATTCTGATAGTAATCATTGCTATAGAGTGTTTTTTCAGTAACAGGAGTCTCCCTGTCTCTCCAGCTCTTTAATAAACAGAAAATACATTTTTCGGTAGGTGTCAAAATCTCAACCAATCAGGAGAAAGTACCCATTTTTAAGCTTAATTTGTATTGTGTTCCAGTTCCAATTTTGCCTGCTCATTTCTTAGTGTCATCACTTCCAATTTTACTTGTTTAATCTGTATCCTGATTGAGTTCTCTGTCCTGGTTGGATAAAATTGCAAATGAAACTGAAACTGAAACGAAAATGTATTTTCTGTTTAATAAAGAGCTGGAGAGACAAGGAGACTCCTTTTACTGAACAAACACTCTATAGCAATGAGTACTATCAGAATATAGAGCTATTTAACCATTATTTTAACCAACACAAATCACTTACCCTACCTTTAAATGTACAGAGAGTAGCTGATTGGTGAAAGTTATGAAGTATACAACATGTATGTGAACATAATTTGTTATCATCATCTAAATGTACAAATATACTGTGGCAAACACACTATCTGGCACCTACAGTAACTGAGCCGATAAACGTATTACAGATACTATTTGGCTGAGGTGTGGTATTTGTGTGAGTAATGTAGGGTGTTAAGAAAGCATGCTTCATTTACTGTATAGGTATATTCACTGGTATTTTCAAAGTACTTCTTTACAGGTCCATTTTTATACTTACAGTTAAATTAGGGGGATTTTTACTGTGTACAGTGGGTTAAGGAGGAAAAGAAGGCAAGGCAGTCTTAATGCTCACAAGATCCTCTGGCATTGTGGCGTGATATTTAAATCTCAAGCATTTGCTTTGTCTGTGTCTCAGGGATTAAGCACAGCCCACGAGCAGTTCAAAGCCACTCTTCCAGAGGCGGACAAGGAGCGCCAGGCCATTCTAGGCATCCACAATGAGATCGCCAAGATTGTCCAGACCTATCATGTCAACATGGCGGGCATCAACCCCTATACCACAATCAACCCCCAGGAGATAAACACCAAATGGGACAAGGTAATGAGAATCGATTAAGAACAGTCTTTGCCTCGAGGCAAAACAAATACAAATAAAAATTAATATTTTTGAGTGAAAAAAGTTTAGGATTTGATTTAATCCAATTCTATAAAAGTGTAAAATTGTAATCTTACTATTATATGTTACCCTCTACTATTAACCGTTTTCACTTAAGTTCACATTTTCCAATTTAAGCATTAAGGTAATGCCTGTGTAATGAACAGTTTGCAATGAGTGCAAGACTGGAATAAGCTTCAATTAATATGTTGCCATCATTATACGATGATGTTTGATCATTATAAAAACGATGATGTTTGAAGGTCTGAGCCACAGCATACAGGCAATAAGTGTAACATACTGTAAATGAGTAAAGTGCATATCTTCCTTTCTCACCATCCAGTGCCCACACTTTCCTGTCTGTCATCACTGTACTGCAAACTGCAAATATTTGTCTCTCAGATTCACCCATCATGTTGCACTTAAAGTAGCATTAACGTGTCTTATTAATTACATTGATTTCCCATGATCCCCTCCAACAGGTGAGGCAGCTGGTGCCTCAGCGTGACCAGGCCCTGATTGAGGAGCACGCCCGGCAGCAGAATAATGAGCGCCTCCGTAGACAGTTTGCCAATCAAGCCAATGTTATCGGACCCTGGATCCAGACCAAGATGGAGGTTGGTCTTAGTCGGACTGGACATTCAAACAACTATAATACACGTAGACAACGGAGGTCCCTACATTTTACGCATGGAGGACTGAATGTATGCAAGTTATCTATCCAACCCAACACTGCACCAGGTGATTTCACTAATTGGTGAAATCTGTCAGGTGATTTCACTAATTAGTGAACTCCAAACACTGCATCAGGTGATTTCACTAATTAGCGAAACCCCAATTCTACACCATGTAATTTTACTAATTGGTAAAATCCCAGCCCTCCATGCCACATGATTAGGGTCCTTTGCACTACAAGTATATAATTGGAGCTAATAGACTTCCTCAACATAGTCTGTATAGGCTACTATGAATATATCTATATAGATTCTGTGCATGTCACACATATATATATATATGTAATACACTGTACAGACACTGTATGCATTGTTTTTGCTCAGCATTGTGTGTGTGTGTGTGTGTGTGTGTGTGTGTGTGTGTGTGTGTGTGTGTGTGTGTGTGTGTGTGTGTGTGTGTGTGTGTGTGTGTGTGTGTGTGTGTGTGTGTGTGTGTGTGTGTGTGTGTGTGTGTGTGCGCGTGTGTGCAGGAGATTGGCCGTATCTCCATCGAGATGCATGGCACCCTGGAGGACCAGCTGACACACCTGCGTCAGTATGAAAAGAGCATTGTTAACTACAAGCCAAAGATAGACCAGCTAGAGGGAGACCACCAGCTCATACAGGAAGCACTCATTTTTGACAATAAGCACACCAACTACACCATGGAGGTAAAGCCTGAGAGCTTCCCAGTGAAACATACTGTTACACTGTTGAGTGCCCTGCTTAAGGGTACTTCAACAGTGGGTATGGATGGGGGGTGGGGTGAGTGTTATTTACCCTGCCTTTTATTTCCCGGCCCAGGTTTTTTCTAACTTCTTGTTCCAAGGACACCGCTCTAACCCTTTAGGACACTGCTGCCCTTCCATTTATGTTTAATGCTTTTTAGTGTGACTGTCACTTACACATAAGAGGCCAGGTAGGGGTTCAGTGTCCTGCTCATGGACTTTATGGCTTTGATGGACACACTTTGCCCGTAGTAGGAACTAAATATGTGACCTTTTGTTTACAGGATGGTTTCTCAAATCACACAAGCAAATGCCAATCAATAATGAAAACATAATTGAAAAACAAAAATATATATTTTTTGCATACAATTTCAAGCATGATTTACAACCTAAACCAAACTTTGTTCAAGCTGTATTTTTCAACAACAAAAACATACACTTTGTTGCCAGAAGGGTGGAGCTTTTATCACACTAGAGGTTCTGGCCGATATGCAGCCGATTCAAGTTCTTTTTTTTTTTCTGATGTCATGACAACACGGTTTGTTTGTTTGGGTGTGATGTCATGCTGTCACAGTCAACATGACACATGCCATATTTGGGTGTAGCTGCAGTGGGAACTCTATATATGGTTATATCTGAGTCATAGTGAACTTTATATGGTTATATCTGAGTCATAGTGAACTCTATATGGTTATGTCTGAGTCATAGTGACGGGGTGTTGGTCCGCCCGCCCGCCAGCACACCCACGCATTAGCCAATTTCAATATAGGATGGAGCAATCAGTTAGATCCAGAAAGTTTGGATGATCACAGGAAAGTATTTCAAAGTCAGTTTCGTCTTACTTAAAAGTAGACTTACTTGTCTGTCTGTGCTGGCAACCTACGTGGTGCTAATGAAATTGTTCTAATGATGGAAACCCCACCTACCTGGTAGGGCAAACGCATTAAAACAAAAGCAAAATAAATCACTACTTTATCCACATCTAGGCAGCTGAGGCTGACCTTTTACACTACGCCTTAGCTTTTATTCTCTAATTCCCACAGATTTCTGCGCAACTAGGGAGCAGAACTCTTAACAGCAAATCTGAAACGCGTCTTTCTAGTCTGAGACAGACCGTTACTTGAGGTCACGTGATCACCCACTTGCAGCTTGCTGCTCTAGCTGACTCAAATCATGCACAGCTGTTTAGAGTTAAATCAGCTGTGCATGTTTCAGGCAAAGCAGCTTTGCTCCCTGAATGTGCAAAAACCCAGTAAGGTTTGTAAACAAGGAACTCGTCTATCAAACAGAACTTTATCAGACGCCACACTGACATTAGACAGGCCTTTCACGTGCAGGCTGAATAAGGTTGAATAAGAACCAGACCACTCATAAGATATTTGTGTCCGGGTAGCTCAGTCAGTAGAGCTCTCGCCATTGGGCCACAAGGTCATGGATGTAAAAGTCGTTTTACTTTTGAATTCATTCCATCACACTTTCAGCTACAGTTTGCATCTCAGTTTGGGAATGTACTGTCACCTCTCCTTCATTCATATACTTCTTTGGTTGTGTGCAAGTGATTCATAAACAAATTTTCCTCAAAACCTGCCCCTAATCGCTGTGATTGGCTGAGATGCACGGCCTTCGGCTGCTCATGAGCCTCATACGCAGGATGTTAAGTGAACCAAAATGAGAGCTCTTAAAAACAACTGTTTTTTTTATTTTATTTCTCTCTGCAACCTATATGCGCAGTCTCAATGTTTGTATACCGTATAGATAATTGGTCTATTGCCTCTAAAACTTCTCCTTTCTCCATACCCCCTCCTCCCCGCCGCAGCACATCCGTGTGGGCTGGGAGCAGCTTCTCACCACCATCGCCCGCACAATCAATGAGATTGAGAACCAGATCCTGACGCGGGACGCCAAGGGCATCAGCCAGGAGCAGATGAATGAGTTCCGGGCTTCCTTCAATCACTTTGACAGGGTTAGTAATGCTGAATTACACTACAGAGAGTTGAGGTGGGCAGGTAAACATTCATGCAGACTAAACACATCTCCAAGTGCAGTAGCTTTACACGGAAGTGACTTGGTGAAGAATCTTTGCATTCTGATAAATGTGCACTAGATGTGTATTTAGATTTTAGGCAATAGGCATTCAAATCCAGAGTAAGTCAGAGTAGGTACTGCTTCAATGCCATGTTTGGCAATTTGGCAGGACAGACTGTCAATCGACAGACTGTCAATGGGTTAACTCTTGCATGGTAAGTTTCTAAATGAATAGGAATAGTGTTCTGCACGGTCCTCTCAAGAGTTAAATGAACAACAATTAACTTTATCTGACAATAGATACAACACTCAACAGTTCAGTCATATCATATGAATGTCTTGGGCTCTTCTCTGCATATTTAGAGAGCATCGACAAAGCAAAGAAGCTGAGGTGAGACTAGACTATTGTGAGTCTTGGATCTTTTACATCTTGTTATGCTAACCATGGTGTGGCTAACAGTAAACATTTTAACAATCCTGTAACCAGAAAAAAAACTGCAGAATGTAGTGTATACAGGTATGTGTCTAATGCATCATGTTGGAGTGATCTTTCCTCTTGGTTCAAGGCTGACTTGCTGTACAATGAAAGATTACTCAGGCCCAGGTTTCATTATTGAAAGAAAATGGATATCAGAGTCAGTAATACCTTTATTAATCAAGTGCATTGCGTGCAAAAGGAATCTGACTTGCCATATGCATGCCCTTCACATTAAATATTGCATAGGCGTAATGGATGTCATGCCAGAAGCATGGTTTGACAGGACCCTTAGATACATGTGCAGAAGGCCTTGTTTCACTGCTATACCAATCTTATTAGTGATGTATGTATATTAAATGTTGCTTTCCATTGATGGAAAGCAACATTTAATATACACATTGATATAATATACATATATATAATATACAATATACATAGTGATGTATGTATATTAAATGTTGCTTTCCATCAATGGTTGCAAACCTTGGATGACAGCAGGCTCCCCCTGTAGAATGACTTGCTCCTCTCAGCCCCCTTTTGTAATCTCCAGAGTGTAGTGTTTACACCAGGGCTCTGCATGTCACGAACAGCACCAATTATGGATGAGTTTTTATTTAGCTCCCTCTCCCACGTCTCTTCCTCCTCCTCCTCCTCCTCCTCCTCCTCCTCCTCCTCCTACTCCCCAATGCTCCTGCCGAGCTTCTGTACAAACTGCCATTACCTCATGCATTTTTCCGAAGCCGCTAGTGTTAATCAATACAGCCTGTCAAAGACAGGAGTCCCACTGGAGACTAAAGCCTAAAATAGTTGCTCGCTTAAAAGAGCGAATCTTCAGGCCTATGACGACAATGCATCGCATGGTGTTAACCTGAGACCAATGAGACCAGTATGTTTCAGTGAGAAATACCATTAGAAATGTACAAAATGATCATCCAGGTTTTTTCTTTGACTTTTCTCTTCTCTTCTCTTTGGCTTACGTTATTGGAGGAAAAAAAGTGCGGTGCCTTGTCAGACTGCATTGGTATACTGTAGCATAGCATGTAGTCATTGTGGCAATTCCTGATTCAACATCATGGCCGTCAAGGTTGAATTAAAGAAAAATATGAAAGAAAAGAGGAAAGGTATAATTTTGCATTCAAGTAAAGTGCTCATTGAAAATGAGCATGTTAGAAAACGTGTGTCATTGTAGAAATGCAGGAAAGGACTCATGGTTGTTTCTTATATTTTGGCTGGTAGAAATTATGTCTTTGTGTCCAAGTAAAGCATCAGATTAAGAAGTACATGACTCTGTCAACAGTGATGTGAATAATAACCTTCTCACTACAAGGCCGACGACGCAACGAGTACTGTAATTTGCCTGCCACTCTGCACATTAATGCCTGTGGGAATGCCCTCTGCACCGCACAGCAGCAATGCTGCCACCGTGTGTTCACCCCCTTTTTTCTTTTTTTTTGGCCAGATCCTAATGTATATGCACTTGTGTTCTCTGTGTGTTTCCTGTCTCTTGTGCATGGCTCCCCATCCTTCACCCCTCACCCCTGTGCATGAAACACTCCCCAACCACCCAACCCTCCCCTCCACCGTCCCCTCCCATCCTCACTGACCCACCCCCACCCCCCTATGTGTGTGTGTTTGTGCGTGCGTGCGTGTTTGTGTGCTGCATGGCCTGCGGCCCCTCGTGACGCCTCGCCTGGCCTCCAACACCCCACCGCCCCCCCTCAGGATCACTCTGGCACTCTGGGCGCAGAGGAGTTCAAGGCCTGCCTCATCAGCCTGGGTTTTGATATCGCCAACGATGCACAGGTACTTCACTGCAGACGCCCCTCTGTGGTGGCACAAAGACGTTTAACTGTTTTTTTTTTCTTTTTTTCTTTCTTTCTTTACTTTTTCCTTCTATGTTTCCCATCCCCCTCCCATCTTTTCCAACTTCTTCTCTTTTCAAATTTCTCTCATGAATTTCCTCCCGTCCTGCAACATCCACTAATGTGGACACTTGCGGTGTTCCTCCTGAATCCTACTTCTGCTTTTTATTCTTAACTTGTAATACAACCCAACCCCCCCCTTCCTCACACACCTCTACCACTCCTCTATTATCTATCTTCTCCTTCTGGTTTCGTTTTTCCTTTGCTGACCTTGTAGAAGAGAACAGGAATGATGGATGCTGAAGACTTCAAAACCTGCCTTATCTCCATCGGTTACAACATGGTAAAGAACACCGTCCCACAACTGCTTGTGTGTCAACGTGTTACATCGCTGCATTATTCTGTGTATACTGCTGTACTGTGAAGTGAACACTGTGTGTATCTGATCAACACAGAAAGTGTTGACAATGACTGGCCAGAAAAGAGACATGAGCTGGTAATTATTAACAATATGAGACCTGTTATATAAAAACATGATCAGAAAATGAATAGTTAATAGGTCAAAAAGGGTTACCTTTACCAAACTGTTTTGACAAGGTATTATTATTGTAAATTATACCCTTTTGTGCTATAGTTAAATATTATACGCTTAAGTGATGTAGTACTTTAAATGAAATTATGAATCTCCGTAATGGTGCACCTGCAGTAATCTGTATGTTCCCTGTATGTGAAAGCTCCATCTTTGGGGGGCTGTGTCTTATGTATTTGCCGTGGGGACTATGTCCGTGGTCAGTCTGGTCGGCATGTTTAACAGGAACCTCTGTACTGCCCCCCCCCCCCCCCCCCCCCCCACCTTCACAGGGTGAAGCCGAGTTCTCGCGCATCATGAGCATCGTGGATCCCAACCGACTAGGCATCGTCACCTTCCAGGCCTTTATCGACTTCATGTCCCGTGAGACCGCCGACACAGACACTGCTGACCAAGTTATGGCCTCTTTCAAAGTCCTCGCAGGGGACAAGGTACCATCATCTTTCAAGCATTATTTGACGTTGTGGGAACGGAGGGAACAAGGAGAGAGGAGAACATGTGACACATACGAGCCTACATGCTTTAACCCATTAAGACCTGAGCCGATTCTACAAATGCATTTGTAATAAAAAAAATAATAATTACTAATTAATTATTAATTAATTAGTTTGAGAACCACTGATTTAATCAGTGGTTCTCAAACTTTTCCGTAATTCAACATTTTTCAAACAATTTCATAGATTTTTTTGAAAATATTCAAAAATAGCAGATGTCTAAAATGACACGGATGCTTTCCCGGTTTTAAATTTGGGTTAAACACAAGCTTTAAAAATATATGTTTTTAGAGCATATCCACAGTCATGAATTCATTTTTGTGTGTTTTTATATCAAAAGTCCAATATTGACGATATTGTCATATGGCCCAAGTGGCCAATGTGACATTTCTTACGTTACCTTGTGGGGCTGTGGCCGGCAGGGGTGCTGGTTTTCCGGTGTGCAGTTTGATTGACTTACGTTGGAGTGTTGACTCACTGAAAGAATACTACAAGTGACATGGCTGCCAAGTGGGGTCAACGCACGTCGCTACTTCCCTATTGGTTGTCGCCCGGTCAAGGTTCACCAATGTTGAACCTTTTTTTTTAAGATTTACTTTTCCGGCTTTTATTGATAGGACAGTAGGCTGACAGGAAATGGGGAGAGAGAGATGGGGAGTGACATGCAGCAAAGGCTGTCAGGATCGGGACTCGAACCCGTGACACGCTGTCAGGCTAGACTGAGCCTAGGTGCCTGGACCGCTACGTCAGCGGTCCAGGCCATAAATTTCACATATAAAAGTGGTTAACTGGCAGAGCCCCCAGGATAAACCTAAAGGTTTTTTTTCCCATATCTCATTGAAAGAGCTGTAGCACCACTGTGGAACAAGCTCATGTATCGCAAGGTGTTGTGAGCTTGTAGATTATCATTTGCATGACAATGTCATACAGCTAAGTATAAAATAGGGCATTCATTTATGAAAAAAATAAGGTTACTGTTCAACAGTGAGAATGTTTGACACGGTAACAGGGCTCGGTAGACAGGAACAGGCGACAGCAGGGTAGTATTCTAACTGCCTTTATTTACGGTGCCTCAGCATAACATAATTAAGCTGCTTGCCATGCGTTGGGTACAAAACCACAATAAAATACTGCAACACAGAATTCTGATGTCCCTATTAAGATTAATTAATATTAAGAATAATTGCTTTTTGAAACAAGGTCGACCAACCAAATAAAAGCATCAGCCTGTATGAATGCGGCATCACCAAATTAATATTTTGATGTGAAATATTCTCAGACACATTTGTTAATTAGTCATGCTTCTGGTGTGCAAGGACCTTAAGCATTACATTAAAGCAGAATCAAAGCCAGAATCACCGCCTTGCTGCAGCTGGCATCATAATTAAGATTGTATTATGCAATTTCAGTAGAGCTGCTAACAAGCTGACAAAGTAAAAACAGCGTGATGTTGCTATCTTACAACTTTTACTAAATATTTTTTCTTCTGCACTTTTTATCTTGTTGACAAATAAACTTTGATTTGGATTTGGTGACAACCGTCTTCCAAAAAAAAACAACCCCTAACTTTTACATTTTCCTTGCTCCTTACCAGAACTACATCCTAGCCGACGAGCTGCGTCGGGAGTTACCACCCGACCAGGCGGAGTACTGCATCGCCCGCATGGCCCCCTACACCGGCCCCGACGCCATCCCCGGGTCCCTCGACTACATGTCCTTCTCCACCGCGCTGTACGGGGAGAGTGACCTCTGAGAGACCCCACTGCCAGTCAGTCCTGAATCTGGGACCACCAGCTCCACCTGCTCTCATCACCCTCTGACTGCCTCCCCCTCACGTCACCACAAACCCTGTCCTGCTATAGCCCTATTTATACTCCATCGCACGACGTTATCGCTTACCAAAAAGAACCAATCTACAAACCAACAACGCAGGGCATCGTGAGCCACTGTTAGCTTGTAGGTCGGTTATTTTCGGCAAGCGACGTCATCATGCGACGGTATATAAATTGGGCATATGCTTTTTCTTTTGTATGTCTCTCTGGCCTTATCTTTTTGTCATAATCCTCTTCTCCTTCACCTCCCTCCTCCCTCCATACCTTCTCCATGCTCCAGCCTCGCTCCATCTTTCACCGCTCCCTCACGCCCCCCCCCCCCCCCCCCTGTCTCGTTGTATTTGCTTCCCACGCAATGCAGCAGCAGCTCTCCAGGTTTACAAAGAGGGAGAGAGAAAAACATTTTTTTTTGTTTTCTGTTTTTATTTTCTTGTCATTGTTTTGTTTTTTGTTTTGTTTTTCTTCAAAAAAATGAATAAAGTTAACATATTTTATTATACAGAACAAAAAAAAGAAGGTATTTTTCTTCACCTGATTGAAAAGAGAGAAATTGTAATAAAGGAAAAAAATCTATATGTTCTCCTCATTCTCTGTGTGGCACTCTAAAACGACTACTTCAAGAACATTTTCATTTGGGCTGACATACAAGAGAATGTATATGAGTGTATGTATTGAGAGATGCCTCCTTGCTTGGTGGTGGAAAGTGTATGAGCCTTATTACACATGGTAAGGACAGAAAGCATTATAGTAGGACTAGAGGCCCCTCAACATGACTCCTAATTGGATTTGCTTTCATTGTGCTTTTCTTTGTTTTCAGAAACAGGACAACACATTTGGAAGGCAATTACTGGCAAACAGTGGAATATCAAAAACCTGTTCGATGCTCATTGGCTATAGACTTGATGGGATAAGATGTAATATTACTCTCTGGCCAGCTGTAAGATGGACAACATTTGTAAAGTGTAATCCAGGCCTCTATTAGGTAAATAAATGTAACACTTGCATTATTCTCTGGGTGAAGATATCATGGTACAGTACAACTGTTAATCAGTGGCAGCTGGGTTAAAGGTAGCAGATGCAGTCAGGTGAATGGTGCTACAGTACCTCACAGAAGAGCTGCTGTAGGTCACTACAGGAAAAAGCAAGCATGAGGTATGAAGAGTTAAAGACCAGCTGAAATGAAAAATGTTTAAAACACTTTTAGAGCATATCTGTGTCATAGACATGGATAACAACAGATGGCAAAATGTGTATTTTAATATCAGGTAGGCTACTAACCAATTTCAACCAATAAAATGACAGTGTCTGTCAGTGTCAATACCATATAGCTCAACAGGGGGTCAATCCCTGTTCTGCACAAAGCTTCAATCAACAAAGACAAAGTCGGATGAAGGTTTACAAAAGGATGCAGCTAAATAAACGTCAGTAAGTATTTACAAACATAAACATAAATGTTTTTTTTTTGCCAGTAACAAACTTTATTCAGCGCTACCTTATTGCTTGAGCAAAGTTTGAATTGTGAAACTGATTTGCTGAGAATCAGTGGTGGAAAAAGTACTAAATTGTTTTAGTTAAGTAAAAGTATCAATACTGCAAAGTAGTAATAGTCCGGAATTCAAAATGTACTTGAGTAAATGTACAAAAGTATTGGTATCTAATAAAAATGTACTTAAAGTACCAAAAGTAGAAAGTACTCATTATGCAGAATGTCCCATTTCACAAAACTTCAAATGTATAAAATGTATGAAAGTCTTTTGAAAATAGCAGATCTACATGCTCACAATTGTGAGCTTGTAGATCGGCTATTTTCAAATGGCCGAAATGTATATAGGGCTGAAGTGGTTAATGTATGTTTTGTAATAATAATCAAAATCTACAAAGTAACTAGTAACTAAAGTTTTCAAATAATTGTAGTGGAGTAAAAGTACAATATTTGCCTTCGAGATGTAGTTGAGTAGAAGTAAAAGTACTGAAAATTGGAAATACAACAGTAAAGTAAAAAATACCTCAAATTGGTACTTAAGTACAGTACTTGAGTACATGTACTAGCTACTTTACACCACTGCTGAGAATCACCTTGCACCTGTCTCACTGGAAATATATCACGATGTGAACAAGAACATACAGTAGATACGAATGTGTCCATCTGTGGTCTAGCCCTATGGAATGTATGGAATGCATGTGAAAAAAAACAACATAATACTTCCTAAGGTTAATATGAGCATCAAATCAATATTTTAAATATGTTTTTATTTTCACATGCATTCCATAAGTTCCATAGGGCTAGACAACACAAATTACATCATCAACTCGCTAGGCCATTGCCCCTATTGAGTAAAATATTAACTATTTCTAAAATAAACAAAATATTTAAGGTGTTTTTAATTTTACATTTTAGTTATGAGGACAACTATAATGTATTAAGGCATATTTGGCTTATTAGCCAGGGATCCTCTTTTTTAAATTACTGTAAAAAAAAAGAAGCTTTTCAGCACCTTGGACAGCGAACAGGGGAATCCCTCATTAGTGGGATTGAAGGCACCCCAGGAACCTTGTTTTCAACCTCCTAGTATCTTCAAAGTGAGTCTTTCCAACAGTGGCAAAAGTACTCAAATGTTTTACTTAAGTAAAAGTATCAATGCCACAATGTAGAAATACTCTGTTACAAGTACAAGTCCGGAATTCAAAATGTACTTGAGTAAAAGTACAAAAGTATTGGCATAAAAATATACTTAAGTTCCGAAAGTAAAAGTAGGCTACTCATTATGCAGAATGATTTTTTAGAAAATAGCAGATCTACAAGCTCACAATGTTATGCATTGTGTAGATCTGCTATTTTAGGTATTGACCATAGGCTAGGTGTCCATTGTGAATTTGTAGGTCGGCTATTTTCAAATAGCCAAAGTTTAAATAGGGCTGAAGTGGATAATGTATGTTTTGTAATAATAATCAAAAAGTAGTAGTACCCAGTAACTTAAGGTTTCAAATTATTATATATGTGTGTCTGAGAGGTAGTGGAGTCTTAAGTAAAAGTATAGAACATTTGAAATACTCCAGTAAAGTAAAAAATACTCCCGGAGCCGCATGTTAAAGTAAAGTGATGATGAAGGTGAGGAAGCAGCTGCGCTCCCTGGCCCACGTGGTGCTGCTCTGACTTCTGGGGTTTCTTTCTCCTGAGCTGAGCTGAGGGTCTGCCTGCTCACTGGAGTCTCCTGGACCAGTCACGAAATGAAGGTCAAGATGTACCTGTGAGGAAGAGGCTGTCACCATGACACCACTACAGGTCCATGTACACTATCCAGGTACAGTAAAGCTGGTCATCAGCAGTGGTGTAAAGTAACTAAGTACATTTACTCAAGTACTCTAGGCTACTTAAGTACAATTGTGTGGTATTTATTTTACTTTACTGTAGTATTTCACATTGTTTGTACTTTTACTTCTACTCCAATACACCTTAGAGGCAAATATTGTACTTTTACTACACTACAATTATTTGAAAACTTTAGTTACTAGTTATTTTGTAGATTTTGATTATTACAAAACATACATTAACCACTTCAGCCCTACAAGCTCACAATGCGTCGCATGCCACGCATGTTGAGCTTGTAGATCTGCTATTTTCTAAAGATTTTTTATACATTTGAAAACTTGTAAAATAGGACATTCATCTATGAGTAGGCCTACTTTCTACTTTTGATACTTTAAGTACATTTTGATACTAACACTTTTGTACTATTATTCAAGTAAATTTTGATTCCGGACTTTTACTTCTACGTTGCAGTATTGATACTTTTTTAGTAAAACAATTGAGTAATTTTCCCACCACTGCTGACTACAAGGCGAACCTTGGCTCGAATCTACTGACATTACAGGCGGAACGAAAATGTGAGCTGTCGCCTTTCCGGAATGTTTATCGCGAAGGACCCATGCAGGAAATGCGTCCCAGCTGTGACCTGCTAATGTTAGCATTCTTGTAGCTACAAAACATATAATGATGACTTTCAAGGCTCTTCAAAGGAACAAAACGATAAGATATGGCGTGCCCATGATGGTAAATCTTCTGTTCTATTCAATCATCTTGTGCTTTTTGACGGAAATGTTAAGTGAGTTGGCTAACGTTAACTCTTTAGCTAGCCAATGTTACATACATGTATGTAACAGTAAACAGTATGCAGTATGTAACAGTAAACAGTATGCAGTATGTAACAGTATGCAGTATGCATGTAAACAGTACATTGTGTTTTTCTAACATAGTAAAGCTACGAATTATGTTCACTTCTGCTGTTATTGGTGTGTAAGTTGAATGAATGTATGTTAGCTTAATATGAACCTCTTGCCATTGTGTGTGTGTGTGTGTGTGTGTGTGTGTGTGTGTGTGTGTGTGTGTGTGCCTACCTTTTACTGTGTGTGTACATAAATATTATATATTACCTTATAAAATCTGTCTGTAAATGCATATACATATACTGTATATGCATTTATATGTTTATAACGCCTTAATATGTATCAAAACGTAACCTGCCTTATTGACAAGCTTTTAAAGATTAATACAATCAATGCAGACAAATTGGGGTCAATCCTATATTCCCATGGGTCCTATTAGGGCTGGGAATATACATTAATATGTGCTCCTGACAAATTCCAGTCTGTGTAATAATTAAGTAAAATCCACATTTAGTTTTGGGCCTATTTCGTTTTGTATTTCAGGTGCTCATCATTGGAGGTTCCTTCGGACTGAAAGAGTTTACACAAATCCGATATGATGCCCAGAAGATAAAAAAAAAGGTTTTCAGCCATTTTCATTGATTGTTATTTTATTATAAAAATGTATTTCAGACATTTGTTATATCGTTGCTGTTGAGCAGAAACCTCAAATCTCCATAATTTACTTTGTATGTATTTTTTAACAGTGTCTTACAAAAGTAGCCAATGAATTTATAAGCTCACAACGTGTTGCGATGTGACACGTTGTGAGCTTGTAGGTCTACTATTTTTGCTTTTTTTGAAACGATTTCAAGTGATTGTGGTTAAGAGTGCCTCTGGATTTTATAAATATTGAACCAATGAAAAGTATTAGCAAGAGCTTGTGACTATTTAACAACGACATTGGATCCATAGGTCCTTTTTTTCCCCATTTCCTGAAACGTAATGGTTTTTGGACATATAAGTTTTCCACCCAACAGTGACGTTCTTATCAGGGGTAAAATTCCCAGACTGCCACCTTGGCATGCAAGGTCACAAACACACACAGGACTGATGATAATAAACCATTAGATGGGTTACGTTTTGTCATAGTTGAGTACACATCTGGAGATGTGGGGTGAACCCCCAGGTAGACACTGTCATGAATTTCTAATCCTGTTCAACTGTGCAACTAGGCCTCCTAGTGGTATGACGACGTCATTGCTTCTAGACTAGAGAGTCACGATTCTGGTATCACTGAAACCTGACAGTATAAAAATAGCACACATGCTCTTACAGTCTGCCAAGACTGTATCACTGCAAAGGTTCCAGCAGCTGACGAAGGCCTAAATTAATTTCAAACATGACATGCGTTATTGCAGCTGCATTATTATTATTATTATTAAAATACGTATCCAACACTTAAAATGCTCAAGACATTACACCAATTCAGGCTTCATAGGTACTGACTTGATTGCGACCGTAGGTCGCACTTACTACAGAAAGCTGCTCCAGGTGTCCGTCCGTCACTCCGTCACTCCGTCACTCCGTCACACACGTCACACTTTTGCCCTGCTCATATCTCCGCACCCATTGCCCCGATCCATGCCACATTTTGCACACACACTCCTTACCTGCCAAACTACACCCTCCAAGGACCCCTGGAGCTCCAGGGACCCCCAGCTGCCTCGGGGACCCCCAAGTGTAAAAAATGAGCACATGTGGACAAATTACCAAATGACCACCCCAACGGGGCTGCTCACGGGGCATTCCCGGGGACCACCCACTCCTGGTGCTCCAGAACGGATGCAAAAGTGGTGGCGCCCCCAGTGGAGGACCCCCTGCCACTGCAGCTCACATAAAATGCCGTAACTCGGGGGCTTGCCCCCCACAAACAATCCCTCCTTTCCCCTATAAACACACTCTCTCTCCCACACCACACACACACACACCAACAGCTCTTGCCTGCACACCTTTACAACTAGGAACCAATCGCCGTTACAGCCCTCTTCTGTATACATGTGACCTACGGTCGCTTATCTCCCGATTAGGGAGTCTTACTGGTTATTAGGGTTAGTCAGATCAAGAACTAGAAGTGAGAGCAGATCGTGAAGACTTCATTAAAATTATAGAACAACCCCATATTAGAAGCCATTATAATCTGATGAGTAGGCTGTGGGTGTGGTGAGTACACAGTACATTTTTAATTTATCCATAATCCGTAACTAGGGCTGGGCAATATGGACAGAATCAAATGTCACAATATTTTTCACCAAATACCTCAATATCGATATTATGACTATCGTATTGTGACGACTTTTGACAATGTTTGAAAGTATTCAATTAGGGCTTATGTAAATATGGGTCCCTTTGGTTACTTTTGTACACTCTCAGAGTTAAATGAGTGAAATTGGCAGGGGCGGGGTTGATTGTTTTGTGCTATTTTACCGCGACAAATGCTAATGCTCGTCATCTGGCTGGGTGCCAGATGGCAAGGCATCTTTTTCTTGTTGCTGTCCATGTGAGCTAGCAACTACAGTGAGCAGGACATTGGGTGGAGATGGGGGGGGGGGGGGGGGCAACTGGCATCATGATGCCCCCTGGCACTTTTCCTGTCTGCTCCATACAGCTGCCCCCATGCTACTTGTTCTCTCTCTCTCTTATGCGGCAATAAAGCCCCCCCCCTCCCGCCCTTTGCTCAGCCAGCCTCTCCTAAAACCCTATGGTATGAAGACACTACTGTGACGTTTGTATGCGTGTGTGTGTGTGCAATGTGCATGCGTGCACTCAGAACACACATCTTTCAGTCCCAATACATACATCTTGTAACGAACCACACGTCAAACCACATGCAGCTAAAACCACTCATGCCACCCCCCCCCCCCCCCCACACACACACACGCACTCTTTGAATACATCACCATCTAACAGACTGATTCCTTTTTTTTCTTTACTTGATGGCCTCCGAGATGTTGACCCAGTTAGAGTTTAGTCTCTCAAGCCACTGTCTTGAGATCTAATGCTTAATTTATACTCGTCATATGATGGAGTTGGGCGCTGAAAATGGCAGATCTACAAGCTCAACACATTGCGATGCGACGTGTTGTGAGCTTGTAGATCCTTTTTAATAAAGCATTCAATTAGCTACTTCGGGGTTTAACACCTAGGTTTTCTTTGCCCCCCTTTCTTTTTTTAATTGTTTTTTGAACCCTCCTTTTTTTTTAGATGTTTTTTATTCTGTACTGTAGCACTTTGAGATTTGTTTCAAATGTAAAGTGCAATAGAAATGTTTTATTATTATTAGTTATCTTCAGCACGCAAGATAATCGTACTACGGCATATAAGTCAGGCTTTAGTCTTTGTAGTAGGACCCAATTTGCTTTTGCAGTGAAATCAATTCAACCCCAAGACGAGCACGTGTTTCCCCTTTGAGACCGGTTCCATCTCAAGGTTCCATGGGAGTTTTCCCCCTTGCCTCTGTTGCTCTGGGATTGGTATTTGGGAGAATGTAATATTAATAGTAACTCTGCAGTATTGGTTCTTATACTAATTACCATGGCAGTTAATTCCAGTGCACTTGATGCTGCATGATCATTTTGTAGTAGTTGCTTTGTAGTTGTCTCTACAGGGGGCATGTGATTGTTTCTTGGTGTGTGGGTGGGTGAGTGTGTGGGTAGCAATAAGAGGCCTATTAAAACAAATGACATGTTGAATATCGCCAGTCACTAGAGTAATTGTAACATTATTGCAGTGAAATATTATAACTCATTAAAAATAATGGATTCAAAATGGATACATTTCTATCCAGAGCAGAGGCAGACTCTATTTAAATTGCAAAAAGAAAAAACAATGGCAGCATTCCATTGGACGACTTCTCTGCAGGGCGTCTCTCGCCAAAGAAACCTCGTTTCACCAAACCGTTAGACATCCAAAGCCGACAGGGTTTTAGTGAAGCTGCCAATGTTTTGCCAAATCAAGCAGAATAATTTACAAGCGGAAAAATAATAATTTCACCACCATCCTGCTCTGACAAGGAAACCCTCCTTCATCCTCTGCACTCCCTGTCTTTCTTTCTTTCTTGCTTGAATGTTGCTTTCTTTCTTAATTTCGTTGAAACATTTTGTTTCTTTCACTCGCTGTGTGTATGTGAGAGTGCGCATTTTTGTGCTTGTGCATGTAAGCATTCGCCACCAAGCCATCCAGCTTAATCACCTCTTTCTTTCTCTCTTTCTTTCTTTCTTTCTTTCTTTCTTTTTTTCCCTCCTTCTTTCTTTCTTTCTTTCTTTCTTTCTTTCTCCCACCCACACTCCCAGATGGACCCTTCCCTGGAGGCCAAAGTGAACCTGGAGAAGCAGTCAGTCATTCTGGAGGAGGAGTTTGAGGTAAGAAGAGACAGGAAGGTTTAGGATGCCCTCAGGGTGGGATGCTGGATGAAAGGAGTCCAGTTGTCTTTGCTCTATTGGTGGGAAAATGTAACTGGTAACTTTATTCAATTATAAACACTTAAGACCTATTTTAAAGACGTAATAAAATATTTAAAAAAACTGATCTACAAGCTTGCAATGCGAGCTTGTAGATCAGTTCGTTTTGAAGGTTTTCGCATATGACGACTTGCCCAAAAATAGGGACACCAGTTTGAAAGTAGTAAAAAATCGGAACAAATCGGCTGAATAATTAACGTATCATAGAAACTTAAGGATAACCATTTGTGCGTGTACATAAGACTTGTACACGCAAAATAAGACTTCAATCAATAATAGGCTAAAGGGGAAGTAACGGAGAGATGATGAATTATTTTCTTTTACGCTCTTGAAAGATACAATAAATAAAAACTCTTTCGATGTCTCAATGTTAATTGTTCATTATAATGCATCCATGAGAGTCTGCTAGGGCCCAGTCCTGCTATCTCCACTGTATTTTAGTGGGACATTGAAGTCTAATCTACAAGCACACTGCAGGTGCACCTTTTCGTACAAGCGTTATTTTGTACAGATAAAAGCCAACTTGTTAAGACTTGACAAATGATCTGGTTTAGTTCTGGAATGTTAACACTTCCTGGCCACCGCAAGTAAAACCCCTAACCTCCTGCTGGATTATTTTCTCAATGCAGAAAATGAGGGACAAGAACTTAGACGGTTGGAAGAACATCCGTGGCCCTCGTCCCTGGGAGGACTCCAAGGACTATCAGGAGCAGCAGCGTGCCAGTGTGAACAAAGAGGCTTGATGCCCAGGAAAATACCAAACATACTTTACACTCTGCAGCCTGAGAGACTCTACAAAAACCAGGGGGGACTCTAGCAACAGCACCGTTGAGAGCCAATTATCTCTGACGCCGACAAGCCCAGGGCACAGGCTCCTATTGTTTTTGCCTTGGCTCACCTCGAGAATTTACACTTTGTAATTGTGCACTGTAATATTTTGAGCTCTCCTCTGACCTTGAGACTTGGGCTACCTGTGGGGGGATGTGAAGTTATACAATCTTGATAACTTTGATGCAGTTTTGGTGTTATAAGTTGAAAATTGTATGATGTATTTAAAGCTCCCACGTCCCACTCGGTGCTGTTTGCTGATTGTGGGTTTTCCTCAGCCCATAGTTTATATAAATGTCCAGTAGGCGGCGTAATTGAGTATTGGTCAGTGCCTTACACTGACATGCACACAGGTAGAGAGAGAGGGGATGATATTCAATCTCTGTATGATTTCTATGAGTCAATACATTTTGGATTTGTTTTAATTTGAGCCTTTGCTTTAAGCGATATTGTGTTGATTTACCAGTTGAAGGTATGTAGGTGTAAATAAAACGTCAGACCAAGGCTCTCTTACGGCTTTATAAGCTTCAACAGTAATTTCTTCCACTGACAGTTATTACTTTGCAATGCCACAGATTTATTATGCTCATTATGGAAATGGTATTACCTTCGCTTGCTTGTCTCACAAATAAGAAGTGCACAACTTTGGCTGTGCACCACTGCATCTCAATATTGATACATGGCTACAGATAATGACCATGAATGAGGAATTTAACCAGTGAACCCATTCAACTTGATATCTAAGATGACTTGATCCACAGGAATAAACGTACCTGAGCTCAATAGCTAAGTGGAGAATTATGAGGGCGGATTCTGCCAATGCATTTCAATGGGAATGGAGTGGTTTGCTGCCATTGAAATGCAGAATCTGCTCTCATAGGTAGAAGGGCGGTGTGACCATGCCCTAAGGGCCCATTTGCTTTGTTTTCTTCTTTTTTGTACTGTGACCGTTTTGCGTCTTAATATCTATTTCTTCAGTGTTGCAGTTTTAACAGTCTTCTTTTAGCTTTTGGAATTCATGACAAAGGCACAGATCCGCCAGCTTATACGTGAAGATTATTTTCAGTTTACCCAAATGTGGATCTTTCCTACTGAGCTGCTTTGTCATCGTTGAGGTTTTAAGCATTAGTCTGAGCTAGCATGCACTGGCAATCCTCCATAATCCACCTAATAGATCTGAATGACAAAATGGCAATCAAGAAACATTGTAGCTGGATTAACAGATCAAAGCAAGGAAAAGCAAAGCATTGTAGTCATTCTACAAAAAAAGAAAAATTTGCCCGCCCTGGCAGCCAGGTATCTCCAAATAAGTCCTCTCTAAAAATAGAGCATCCCACGTGCTGGGAAGTCTAACCCTCACACTGAATCTCACACACTTATCGTGGATCCTCCGCGGGCACCCCCTGGGCTGTTTTTGATTAGATATACTGTCTTAGAATCAAAACTGCTGCAATGTCTGGGCCCCCTCTAGAAAAGAAGGCTCATAGCTTAGAGTATTACCAACAACATTTAACACTATACTATAACAGATGTGCCATGTAGCCTACTGTATGTGCTGTAGAGTCGATTATACATGTTTATCATTTATCGCACATTGTCATGTGCAGCCTCACATTCAGGCTATAGGGTTGGCAGTAGATGGTATCAACTGTGGGCCAATGAATTGTGTCCTTGCTTGCTGCAGATTTGCTGATGCTTTTATCCAGAGACTTAAATGAGAAATTAATGATGAATTGTTTTGTTCGAAGAGGCTTTTGTGTGGGACAGCCTATCTAGTATCTAATCACAAGGTACCTCTACTACCAGACAGTATGTTGGATGGTTGTTAGATCAAGCCCCCTCTCAGGCAGCAGCACCCCACATCACAAGACAACAAAAATGAGGATCTTAGTAAATTGCATTAAAAAAAGACAGCACCCCACACTGACGAAGACCGCTTGAGCAATTGCTCTTAACCGTCATGTCTAACGTATGATTCAGTATTATTGGCAGTTTAGCTGGCAAATTACCTCACAGATACAAATCTCTGGTTTTGTTGGAATGGAAGTTTTTCCACTCCAGCTTTCGAACTGTGTTCAACACCAGCTCTGGAACTATATGTTGGCCTACAATGAATGTCCACCAGAGCCATCCTTTGGTGCCCTCACCTTTCCAGCTTACCTACTGTACCATTTATTTCAATAAACAAACCAACCTCTAAGCTAGAGGTCTGTCCCGCTCTCACCCTTTTTATTTTTATAACAAAAGAACCTTCCAGTTGGCTGCCACTAGGTGCTGCACAGTAAGGGACAACAGGACTCCTAATCATTTCTGACACCAGTTCTCCTCCATTAGCATCACTCAGTCTTCACATTCCTTATGTCTTCATTTGAATCCATCTATCTAGTTGCGTTTGAATCCTTCCATTTTTGAACATGCAGCTCTATAGTTGCATATTTCATCAATATACTAACATGCCCCTTCTCGACCCTTTCCAAGGATCTGTTATCTTTATAATTGTTGCTAAATCGTGATCCTATCATTGTGAGATTGGAATGATTGGCTATCTGCTCCCTGTCTTTTTTGCAGAGTAGAAGGAATTTTCTTATTTTTTGGCAAGTTTATATTATTTATTTTTTACTTGGCATCAGCTTAGACTTAATCCTCTTTTTTTTTCCTGTACGGAAGAAGTGTCTTTGGCTGTTAAGTAGCAATGATGTCAAGCTGTTCACTCCAGTGATATCAAATCTCTCATTTGAGGATTTTGTTTATTTTTTCGCTATCTGAAACAGTGGTGCGGTTTAAGCAGATCTTATCCCTGAGCTCTCAAGTCCATATTTATTTGTATTTCTTTCTCTTCTATTTTTGGTTCATCTCCCTGTTATATTTGTCCTGATCCTATCTGCTGATTTCAAATCTGCACAGTAAGATCCTCTGTGTTACCAAAAGGACCCATTATTTTGTGTGTGTGTGTGTGCGCGCGTGTGCGTGGGTCTATGGCGTGGATGCATACTATATGTTAAATCTGAGAAAGAGTTAGACAAATCTTCCTTAAGCACTTCAGGAGATGGAGAATTGGCTATTGTTTGTATTACAGTGTAAACCCCAGTTCATCCTATCTTTTCGTGTGTGTGTGTGTTGAACCAGTGACCGTCACCTTTCTAATTACCCATGCCATACAGCTTCTACTGTCCATAGACTACAGAGACCAAAATGGACCACACTTTCCAAGGGGCTGACTATCATAAATGTGTGGTCATGATGCATGACAAGTGCAGGGCCGTGGAGGGTAATTCAGGGCGTCTTCCACGTTCTGTTAAATTTTTCATTCCAAAATGCAAGAAAACGGCATCAAATATTCATAGCGCAAGGCTAAGAAAAGAAGAAATCAAATTCAATATTTACCACGCTGTTCTGCAGCTAGGAGAGCTAATTAATTCTGAGGGGGCGAGAGCCAAGTTTGTCCTCCACCGTCCTAACAGGATGTTGCCAGACCATCACAGCCTGCATGTGGAACGGCTCCACAGAACCACCAGTGATGTTCCAGTCCAATGTTTGTCAACCTTTTGAGGGGCCTGTAACTAACATTGAAGTAACATCTGTCTGCAGCTCTAGTGGTGACACCAGAGAATAGGATGAAAGCAAAATGCACTTACTACATGCCATAATGAAATAATAGATAAAATGGAAGAAAACACAGAGTCCTATTGGGACATAGACATTTGGAATCATAATATTGATAACAGAAGAAATACAAATAGAGCATAAAAGAAAAGCAACACAATAGCAAAAAAATAAATTGATAAAATAAAGGAGAATGGTGAAATTACTATCAAAAAGGCATCCATGTCTGCATCCTGCCCACATGATGTCACACATCACCTTTTATATAATTTTTTTGGATGAGTACACTTCTCCTGAGTCCTTTAAGTCTGAAATGTAACCAGCAGTTTGTTATTATTTATTTTGTATCAGTGATAATTTCTCCCCCCAGTCCATTTCTATAAACCCTAGAGATGGTTGAGTGTGACAATTTGAGTAGATCAGCAGTTTCTGTAATACTCAGACCAACCCGTTTGTGTCCAGCAGCCATGACATATTCAAAGTAACTTAAATCACCTATCTTTCGCATTCTGATGCCTGGTTTGAACTGCAACAGATCGTCTTCTCTTGATCATGTCTACAGGCCTAAATGCATTGTGTTGCTGCCATATGAATGACTGATTACAAATTTGCTTCAACATGCAGTTAGAGTGTGTGTGTGTGTGTGTGTGTGTGTGTGTGTGTGTGTGTGTGTGTGTGTGTGTGTGTGTGTGTGTGTGTGTGTGTGTGTGTGTGTGTGTGTGTGTGTGTGTGTGTGTGTGTGTGTGTGTGTGTGTGTGTGTGTGTGTGTGAGAATGGATAATACAGTTTGTCTCTGCAGAACCCAGGTTTTAAAAGTACACTTGCCAGGGAAATAGACCTGTAAGGTGAGTTTATTGACTTGCCCTCTGTGGTGTAACCAATTCCTTGCTACCTATTTCACACCTTGCCCCTGCTTTGGCAGGTATACTTTTTGTAGCGTGTCTGTCTGGTGACAAAACAGTTCTTCTGAAAGGAGAGAAAATACTTAAGGTTCTGTATGCCATCAAAGTTGACTTGTCATCACAAGTGAGACGGAATGTCTCCTGTCACTGTGTATTTGAAGTTTTTACGTACGTACAGTATGAATGTATGCATGAGGAATATATGAATGATAGTGTGAATGTGCATGTATGCATTCGTGCATACGTACTGTATACTGTGTATAGGGCCTTGCCTTTTATCTTTCCCATGTCACGGGGGGAAAAAAGCCCCAAAGCCCCATCACACTGGATTGTTTGACCACTATAACTCAGACACACACACACACACACACACACACGGAAATGTCCCTTATTTATTTTATTTCGTTCCTTCTTAATTTTTTTTCTATTTTTCCCCCCAGTCCATTTCTATAAATAGACGGACGCTTGGCAGCTGAGGGGGAGTCCACGCAGAACAAATGCACCCCTCGGCTGTTTCACTCCATTCACCACATAATGAGCCAGACGGAACGCACACAGATCGCCCCCGTCACTTCCACTCTCTCCGGGACCGAGCCGGGGCCACACCGTTGCCATGGTGACGTGGCTCTGGGCAGAGGTACCGTGAACGGGGGTGGGGTGGTGGTGGGGGCTGGGGTTTCAGTGCTGAGGCACGATCCAACGAGAACCCCCCAACCCACCTCACCCCACCGCGCCCACCTATGGTGGCCAGGCGGTCAGGCAGACATACAGCTACTTTCAAATGCACTGACCTCCCCTAGATCAGTTTCTGACTGTTTTCTTATCTCGTACTTCTCCCTCCCTTCCTCCTCTCCTCTTTTCCTCCTTCCCCCTTCCCTCTCTCTCTCCTTCCTTCTGTCCCTCTCTTTTCTGTTTCATATTCCCGTTTAGTACCATGAGGCGCGGACATGGTACAGATGAATAGATGAGCCTCATCTCAATCCCTTTGGTGCGAGCATGTGTGTGTCGGGTAATGAAGAGCCTACACTTCTGTGCAGAATACCCCTCTGATGCAATGGATTCAGTGTGGGTATTCCTCTCTCTCTCTCTCTCTGTCTGTCTGTCTGCTCGCGTGCGTCTCTCTCTCTCTCTCTCTCTCTCTCTCTCTCTCTCTCTCTCTCTCTCTCACCCATCTTCCTGCAATTCCAGCAAATGCATTCCAGACCAGTGAACCACTCAATGCTCAGCTCCAATGGCTGCTGCTTCTCTTGCTGCAGGAGTGGGACTCTCCAAAGAGCAGCTATATAGTGTGTTTTTGGAGGTGGTCTCTGTGGAGAACGTCTATCCAAAAGTACATACAGTTTGCTGCAGGCTTAGCACTGGGCTTCCTGCCATATGTGATGCACTGGGTTGCATGCTGTACATTTATAGGCTAATTTGAATACAAAAATCCCCCCAAGTGGACAAAACAGCAGTGATGTTGTCAGGCTTTTGTGCAGATATGTTGTATACCCTCTTGGTTTGCACATAATGGAGTAAACCTACTATATCAAGTTCTATGTACAGTTGTATATATGAGAGACATTCACACAATGGAAAATTAAATATGGGATTTTTTTTGGAGTGGAGATATTAATCTATTTGAGGCAAAACGTTATGTGTGGTGCAGCAGGTGGCTATCTTTGGGGCAGGATATCTACTTCCTTAAACCACCATTGTGTATCACCAACTTTGTTCAATTTGCTGCTAAATCCCATGCCCTCTGCATTGCTCTTTGCCTTACACCAACTGTTGGGAAATGGATGTGCTGCTGACTGGAGGTGTGGGGAGCAAGATTCAGCAAATGGCTAACTTGCATATTGGACCATGATAGGTTTGTGGGATTGGTGACATCACACAGCCGTTTCAGAGTTTGACGAAGTACAGATAAGCTCCCCACCTCCAGTGGAAGAATCTGAAAAGGGCGCTCTGGTGGCAAGTTCTACACACAACATTCTATATAGTCAAAGTCATGCTTCCAATAGGAGTTAACTGTAGAAAAAAAGCTTTTTTTTGTAGACAGAGACTTTAAGCAGCGTTTCTGTAGACTATGCCATTCTTGTGATCAGGCTATGGTTTTCTGAGCCTAAAAAGTCTCCTCACAAAAGCTGATCATGTCATCCGCAGTCTCTTTTTTTCTTCTACTGACGTTGTTGCAATTTAAGCCTACAAATTATCAGCACGTGCAGAGTGCCGAGCACAGCAAGGGGTGGGGTCGGGGGGTAGAAAGAAAGAGAGGGAAAGAGAGAGAGAAAATACAAATCACAAAGTGCAAGTGCAGCACTATTCTCTTGCGCTACTGTATCGCTTGCTGCCTGCTCCAGATTCTCCACTGCTGGCTGCTGCTGCATGCCAGACATTTTAATGAAACTGATCCAGGGCTGCAACTGCCATCAAGTGCACAGTGGTGAAAGAATGAAGAAAACGAAACTGGGAGAAGGAATATACATGCAGTGAAGAGAGAAATGGAGTTCCCTGTTCTATTCTCACATAATCAATGCAGCCAGTCAATTTTTGTCAATTTCAGAACTTTAAGTCAGTCCCACCTGGTGTTCTGGTCCATGGTTAACAAATGCAGGCCTGCTGTGTTGATTACAAGTAAAATCCATTAATCCTCAATTTACACATGGATGACTTTGATGAGAGAAGCAAGAACACATGGTGAATTCCGATCCCAGCATGCACTGTAGTGTACAGGCGCCTAGAGGCCCTGCAGAGCAAACTACTTAACCACATGAACCCTAGCATCCCTATTTTGGGCATGTCATAATAGGCGAACATTTCGTAAGAATTAATGAATGAACATTCGAGACAAATTGCATTGCTACAAGCTTGCATTATATTGTGATATGATGTGTTGTGACTGGAGCTTGTAGATCTACTATTTTCAATGTTTGGCATGCAATAAACTGAACAAAGAAGTAATTATGTTAAGTGGTTAAGTCAGATGGCATTTTCTCATTTCCTTGACCACTTTAGTCCCATCATCCCTATTCTGGGGGTAAACATTCACTGAAAATAGCAGATCTACAAGCTCAAGCTATTTTCCACAAAGAGATTTGGAGTATAGAGGGAAAAAAGAGAGCACCAAGTACAGTTGCAACTTGGGTCTGCTTTCTGTAATAGAGGGTGTGAGTGGTTTATGGCATTACATGGTGAGGAGACAGGGTAACATGAGGAGAGTGCAGAGCCAAGAGGACAGTTATATGGAACTTTGTATTGGCATTCAGGGAGGGGGGGGTTCTATGGGGCCTGATTGTGTTTTTTGAATTACACGTTTGATTTAACAAGGGTGGAAATCTGAACAGGCTAATAAGATTCTGTAATATAGTGCTGAGCTGTGTAATTAAAATCGGATCCAATTGATTTTTACTGCTGTGCATAGGCTCCATCCCCAAAGACAAGGGGTTCATCATCACACTGAGCCAGAAAGACTGAAAGTCTCCTCTGTTCTGTGTCTTTCTGCATATAGGCTAATGGTTATTCATTATTGATTCATTGATAATTGAATTAAATTACTAGTAAGTATGCCTTTATTAACATTACATGCAATTTGTCCCGGGTGTTTCAGTATAGATTTTTTTTCCCAAGTGCTTTGGGTTTATATTATCTAGTAGCTTGGGGTGGTGCACAGTAAAATCCTCAATGTAAATTGAACTCTGACCCAAATGGACAGTTTTTACACTCACAGTTAAATGAACACTGGGGATTTGACTGTGTGATGTGGTACTAGGTCAACATCCTCTTCCATTTTTGGTTTATTCTGTTAGGCAGTACTGTATAGGTCATAGTATTGTATCGGGGACTTGAGTCTGTGAACCTTGCTTGAATGCTCAGTGAGTACAGGGACAAGCCGATTATCCAATGTCCAGTAATTAATACCTACTGGGAGATGGTGACCTTTTTGCAATTGTAAGAAGGAGGATGCAATGAGCAGGACATTGAGGTGGACAACCCCCTTTAGTCAGTTTGTTTTTTTGTGAATGGAGATGTGAGGGATTCATTGACACCCGAGTCCATGAAATGCAGAATGTGGCTTTACCTTAACATTTTTGCAAGAGGTCTGTCTTGGTTTTGTGGTACCTTCACAAATTAAATGTCAATAATTGCATGATTATTGAACAGTTGCTTGCCATCTCCCATTAGTATAGCCCAAATTAGCAACTGTTATGTTAATGACAAATGCTGACATTCTGGAGGTAAAATAGTGGATACAAGAAGAGGGGGCACTAAGGAAGAGTGGACACCTTGATCTAAAATTGGCTATTTTGTCCAAAATGTGAAAACATGAAATATTTAAAAAATGCTCTGAAGTTGTGTAAAGTATACATAATTTGAACATGCATGGTACATCATTATCAGACCTAAATGTATCCTTCAACTTCTTGTAATGTTTGTATAAACATGGTTTTGTAGAAATGTGTTGCAATTGCAGAAATATTAGGCCTTGATTGGCGAATGTTCAAGAATGTTCTAATCATGTATACTTTACATTACTTAGGACCCTTTTCCAAATATTTTATTTTGTATTGTAACATTTTTGGAAGCATTGGCAATTTTACATCGAGGTGCCCACTTTTCCTTAGTGCCCACTCTTCCTGTTACCAAAAATAGCACATGTCTGCTATATTAATATAGGCTATTTCCACCTCCCTCCTCCCTTTAACAGTTGTCATGATAGAGCGAAGGCCTACATCATTTTCTCGGTTTGTGGTGCAGGTTTCTCCCAGCTGATGGTGACGTAGATGCGCGCCTAGTGTGTCTGACTTTTGGAAAAGGGGGGCGGAGGGGTGTAGGGGCGCAATAGCAATCGCACATTTCTATGTATGCGATTGGAATAATACTGCTATGTATTATCACAAGGATAAACCTATGTGCTCTTCAGACATCGGCACAAGCTACGGAAACTGACTTGCATCCCGCACCGAGGACCAAGGGAAACAGAAAACCCGTATAGCCATTCATTCCGATGGCGTGCCAAATGAAAATAGCGATATGCGCAACGAACTGACTCGCGTTTGAAGGGATGTAAGTGTAACGGTCGTGGTCATATAATATTTATTGTGCTGTGCCATAATAGCATCTGGAGAGAGAGGACACCCCAAAAGGAGATCACTTCGAAGGGAGCTTTCCGGCGGACCAGTGAGTTGAGGACCGACATCACAGATCTTCTTCTTGCGCTATCGCAGACGGGAGAAGAGGAGGAGGAGGAGGAGAAGAAGAGGAGGAGGAGGAGGAGGAGAGGCGCTGATTCACGGCTTGCGGGAGAGCCGTTCGGAGGGGCTCACACACAGGTTCCATCTCCACCACCAAGGCTGCGACCTTAAAATAACGACCCCCCCCCCTCCTCCCCTCCCTCGTCATTGACAGCTTGGCGACCGGTCTCTCCGTCAGACGGGGTAGATCCATAGAGTTAAAGGGTAGATCGGGGTAGAAGGAGAGGACGAGAGGCGATCACCTATAGAAGCCGGTTTGATCCAATACACTGGGGCTGAACGTCTCCGTGCAGGACAGCGATCACACCGCAACGGGAGAGAGAGAGGAGCACGTTTAGGCTGGAGAGACGTTCATAGAACCAATTATATCCAGGCGACTGTTGACAGACGAGAGAGCGATATAATACATCGGGTTGGAAACGGGCAGCCCAAAGCAGTCTCTTTATAAACTCTTCGGAATACAAATCCAGGTAGGCTAAATAGTGCATTGATGTAGCCTAAACTGATGTTAAATAGCCTGTCTTAGTGAGTGATGCGACCTGGCGTTTTAACCATCAGTTCAACAAATACCCCAACAGTCTGGCGAAAGGTTTATCAAGCTCACTTTTCACATTATAGCCTAGGATACCGAGTACAGAAATTGCTACTACAGCTGCTGTTGGATTTAAATGAGCCCATGTCGTTGTGAGTTGGATCAATGTGGGTTGCAATGTGTCAGTCCATCGCTCTGGCTGAGTGAGGGGGGCCGAGGGGGCGGGGGGCATACCTGTCAGTCTCTGCTCTTCATAATTGTGCAGATACATATGATGCAATGACATGGTGGGTGTGACATTAAGTAAGTAGGCTATATAGTGTGCCAAAAGCATTACAAAACTAATATAGGCCTTTTGATTAGGATAGACAGACGTCTATGATTGGATTTTGTATTATTGTTATTCTTTTTAATTATTATTATTATTGGATTATTATTATTACATTAGTATTATTTGTATAAGATTGGACTTGTCTTGGACGTCTATCGACCGGGCTATTAATATTGTAGCCTACATTTAAGAGGTTGGGCTTGCCGGTTGCCTTGGCGACATTTCCAGATGTTGACAATCAAGGCCTGTTAATGTTTTGACAAGCAGGGTTAGCCTAATCTTATTCAAACGCGCAGCCTATACTGTACGTGTGAAGTTGTAGCAAATGTCTATCGGTGATACAGTAGCAAGGGATTCCCCCCCTGCTTCAGGTATATAGGCAACACAGGGCCGCATATTTATTGTGCAGTGTTGCCATGTCCGCTTATTATAAGCTACGTTGGGCTTGTTTTTCTGTAAAGTTGCTAGTAAATATTGGTTAGTTGCGGGTTGCGTTTTTTTTTGGGCTTGTTTCTAAAGTAACTTTGCTTATTTGGGCTTGTTTCCCAATTGTTTAAACCAGTGGTTCTCAAACATTTTCATGGCAAGGACTCCCCCATATTAATATGTAGGCCTATTTGTCCACAGACCCCCCCCCTGAAAATATTACGTGCAGGGACCCCCCCCCCCCACACACACACACACACACACACACACACACACACACACACACACACACACACACACACACACACACACACACACACACACACACACACACACACACACACACGATCTGTGTTGTTAGAATGTTTCAAGAACGTTCCAAAATTGAATTCCAAGATGTTTAAAAAAAAAAATAGCAGATCTACAAGCTCGAGCTCAAGCTGAGCTTGTAGCTTAGTCGCTTCTTTTGGGCTTGGTTGCCCATTTCTCTCACTAAACCTGGCAACACTGGGAATCGGCCACTCTGTGTCTGTGATGATTTATCAGCAACAGCTGAGGTTGTCCTGTCCCCCACCCACCCCCGTACCCACCCACCCCGTGTTGCCTGCTGAGGCTATGTTTACGGGGGATCTCAAATAGCCACCTTAACTATGCACCTTAAACATAAGACTCTCTTTCCCAAAATAGGGAAAGAGATCCGAGATGGGCCTACGTTAGCACTCAGCTCATAGATGCCTGTCTCATCAAGTGTCGACCGCATTCTGACCAGTGTTGCCAGGTTCTGCGAGAGAAACAAGGAACCAGTCTAAGAAAACAACAAGCCCAAAAGAAGCGTCTAGAGGCCACACGAGCGTCGGATACTGGTATTTAAAAAAAAAACGAAACGATTTTTGCAAGCAACTTTACAGAGAAAGAAGCCCAAAGTCGCTTATAATAAGCGGACATGGCAACATTGATTTTGACCCTGTATCTGCTCGATGATAGGATGCCAACTTGTTTGGTGGGATATGAGCCTATAATTCTAAAAGAAAACTGAAACTCACTTGTCTACTTATCCACCTTTAGTTTAGCTAGAAACGCTGTTGCAGCAGCATGATACGTTATAAAGCAATTTGATTTTGAATAGGCTAGAGGCCTATTATTTGGTTACTATTGAATAGGCTTGATTAAATGCCAATGGCATATTCACAATGCACAACACATTTGCTTAAAACAGTAATTAGTATGCAAATTATTTTTGTGTAGCTCTTAATTGAGGAGTCATAGTTCCGCTGCTGGTTACACATAGAGAAATGAAATAATGGTCCACTATCCATTGCCTGTCCCAAATGCAATTTGTGGTGCAGGCGTGAAGAAATCAATACCTCACAAATGGTAAAACACTGATATATTATCAGCTGGTGACTAAATTTAATCACCTATGGGGTTTACATTGTTAACATCAGGATCTCATAATGGATTGCAATCAATCAATCAATCAACCAACCAACCAACCAACCAACCAATCAACCAATCAATCATTGAAATTGACTGTAGTGAAAAGGATTGGGTTGAAGGCATTGAAGCATTGTGTTTTTTTTCCTCTTCTTTTATTTTTCTTGTATTCTGCTGTATTAGACTGTTGTTGGTGGCGGTGGAGGCAGAACCTATACTTACTTACTTTGGGTGGAGATAGAACAGTAGGCGACAGTAGTAGAAGTACCATAGTTATTAGATGTGCTACAGTTGGACCTTGAGCACCTTGCATTTCAACAAAGGCATATTTATTAGACAGGTGAGGAATTCACTTATCTATTAATAATTCATTATTTTCTCTCACTATTAGACCTACAATAAAAAAAAACACATTGTTGTATTATGTAATGGGCATTATTAGAGGATCAGCATCTCCAAATCTGAGGCCATGGTTCTCAGCAGGAATCCGATGGATTGTGCAGTCTGGGTAGGGAGCAAGAATTTGCCCCAGGTGAAGGAGTTTAAGTATCTCGGGGCCTTGTTCACGATTTAGGGGAGGACGGAGCAGGAGATCAGCCGGAGAATCGGAGCAGTCGCTGTACCACACTGACGAAAAGAGAGCTAAGCCAGAAGGCAAAGCTCTCGATATACCGAGCAATCTTCGTTCCTATACTCTCACCTATGAATTGTGGGTCATGACCGAAAGAATAAGATTGCGGATACAAGCGGACAAAATTAGTTTTCTCAGATGGGTGGCTGCAGTGCCTGGCCGGCCTCCCCCTTAGAGATAGGGTGAGAAGTTCAGTCATCCGTGAGAGACTCGGAGTAAAACCGCTGCTCCTTGACTTGGAAAGGAGCCAGCTTAGGTGGTTTGGGCATTTAGTACGGATGCCTTCCGAGCGTCTCCCTAGGGAGATCCTCACTGCACGTCCCACTGGGAAGAGACCCCGAGGCAGACCAAGGACCAGAAGGGGGGATTATATCTCCACACTGGCCTGGGAACACCTCGGGATCCCCCAGGAGGAAGTTGCTAATGTTGCTCTGGAAAGGGAAGACTGGAAATCTCTGTTGGAACTGTAACCCCGTGACTCGATTCCGGATAAGCGGTTGAAGATGGAATCAAAACTAGTATATGAATGACGTGTCAAGTGTTTACAGTAACTCACTACCATTTCAAGATGATATTTCTTATGGTATTTTATAAAGATACAATGGCTGATGGATCAAGGCAAGTGGTTTTGCCAAGCAATTAGCTTGTTGTGCTCCATGCTACTGTAGCGTAGCCCAGACCTTTTAGATTCCCTGTGTCGATCTGGTGGTTTGCTTTTGGATTTATCTACATGCCTTGCGTTTGCCTTTTTGTTTAGCTAATATTTTTCAAGATTAGGTTGACTGCTCTTTTTCACCAATCCCCTGGTTCATTCTATTTCTACTTAAATTGACACCTGGGAGCTGCCCAGCACACCAGATTTCTTCTATTGAAGTACTGGGAATCACTACTAATTGGAACTAGCGAGGGCAATGTAATTTCAATACTGATAAATGTAGTAACATTTAGTGTCACACACATTGTGTTTAAATGTAACAACTTTATTACTGTACGTACACGGAACGCGTGGTCAGATTCAGATAAGTTCTTTATTGTCCTTTATTGAGGAAATTATTTTTTCCCAGTCTGTACACAATCAAATACCCAAAACAGAGTATAAACAAACAAGAACATCACAATAGCACAGTGTGCCCAGGCTATTTAATCACTTGAACTCTATAGACCGAATCGTCATGATATCACCTCAACCAAAAAAGTATTTTCGAGTAGATAACGTCATCACATTGGAGCAGTATTATTCATTAAGCTTATTTCTGAAGAGCAGGATTATGATATTGTTGACTATTATGTTGACCAACTAGACATAGCTAATGTTATGAAAACGTCCATAGACATTCTACCATTCAAACATTCTGATTTGGTCTAGCGTCCCGTTTCCGGGCATGTCATGATAGGTGAACATTCGGCAAACATTACGGAAAAATTCACGAAACTGCAGTGTAGTTGACTGTATTGAGGTGGTGGCAGACGTCATGGGCTATGGTCAGTGTTCTGTGAGTGGTGGCACACTGTCAAATCCTCAGTGTTCGTTTATAACTTTAATTGTATTATTATTATTATTCTTTTATACCTATCACATCACACAGGGGAACTTCACCCAGCTGAGTGCTGCCCACAGAGGAGCGTGGAGGGGGGAGCAGTTAGGGGTTAAGTGTCTTGCTCAGGGACACTTCGGCACATTGCTGAGAGCTGGAATCTTACCTGGGACCTCCGGGGCCTCCCGAGTCCAGGCGGGCTCAAAAACCATTCAGCCGATTTAAGTGTTGATGTCATTAACCCTGGCATCAATATTCGGGGTGTTATAGGTCAAGTTCAATGAGTTGCATGGCGACATGTGAGCTTGCAGATTGTCTATTTTATATGACAAATTATGTATAGGCTTAAATGGTTAAATTACCACTATGGATTTTACTGTGCACTGTCAATGAGGGCTGTCAGGTTGGGACTAGGGGAAGGGGGGGGGGGGGGGGGGGTCACATGGGAATCACTGACCTACAATATGTACCCGTTGCCAGCTGACTAGTTGGGTTAGATAAGATAAATCCACTGATATCTTAAAGCAGTAGTTCTCAACCTGTGGGCCAGGGCTACTGTTGATTTTCAGGTGTGCCCTGATCCAAAAAAGTTTGAGAACCACTGTCTTAAAAGAAACTGGCCCATTACAATGGGAAATTACAGACAGGTGAAATTCAAGGAGTAAGGATTTAGGTGCAGAATGTACACAGTTCCAACAATACTAAAAATAGAATATAGACGAAATCTAACAGCTTGAATCTCAAATACCAGCATGGGACGAAAATACAGCAAGTGTGCAATCTGTGTAATGTTCTGCTTCAGTAGTTGCTCCCCTTGCTTGTAACATGCTAAGGAACTCTCCTTTGCCTTTAACCACATGAACCCTAGCATCCCTATCCTGGGGTCGAAGAGATTTGGTGTAGCGGATAAAAAGAGAGGACCAAGTACAGATCCAACCCGGTCAACTAAAAGTATTAGTTTACCAAGTATAGAGGGTTTAAGTGGTTACATTTTGTTTTCCTCATTCATTGCTGCCTCATTGTAGTTTCTACCCAGCCATGAGAGAGAGAGAGAGAGAGGGGAGCTTAAATGTGGGCCATTATTATGAAGTGTGGGTCAAACGTGTGTGTGTGTGTGTGTGTGTGTGTGTGTGTGTGTGTGTGTGTGTGTGTGTGTGTGTGTGTGTGTGTGTGTGTGTGTGTGTGTGTGTGTGTGTGTGTGTGTGTGTGTGTGTGTGTGTGTGTGTGTGTGTGTGTGTGTGTGTGTGTGTGAGAAAGAGAGACACAGACAGAGAGAGGGAGAGAGAGAGCCATGGGCAAGGAAGCAAGGAAGACTGTATGCGAGAGAGAGATAAAACTGAGGTGTGTGCATGTATGTGAAGAGGGTTTGAAGAAGAATCCAAGAGGTCAGCAGTGCTCCTCTGACTTAGAAAAAGACAGAAGCACCTCCCTTGGGCTGACAAAGCCTTCAGTAACACTAGCATCATGGCAAAAACATGCAACTACAATTTTAGGTTTCCTTGGCCTGTAGTTGAACTGTACACAATAATTTCAGTCTTGAATGAGTCTTGAGCCCTTGTCTGTTGTTTAAAGAAACAAGAGTAATCAGTCTCCCGCCTTAGAGGTTGTGCTGTTCCTTACACCCCAAGTAGTAGTTTTCAACATATCTTATTTGGGACCAAAGAGTTGGACGGACGGACGTTGTAGGCCATTAGATTTTGAGATATATTGTGTGTAAAGTTGACATTTTGGTCTGAGGGCGGCACTAGCAGAAATTTCATTGGGTCGTTGAAATTGTTAGGTTTCAGCCTCTGAGTCTGGGCATCATGAATGTGCTCAGCAAGTTTCATGGAAATCCAGCCATTCGATTTTGAGATATCCTGTGTGTAAATGGAAGTTTTGGTCTAAGGGTAGCCCTAGAGGAAAGGCCCTGAGTTAACCAAAATCAGTATGGTTCATTAATGACGATCCATACATTTGATTTTGAGATACCTTGTGTACAAATGGAATTGTTCGTCTAAGGGTGGCACCACAGGAAAGGCCATGGGGTTCATCATTTGGGGAGAAAGAAGGTAAAACTGTTAGTGACATGGTCATGACATGGTCATCTTTAGAGCCCTGTCACTAGTGGGGCTGAAAATCCAGGCAAAATAAGGATTCATTCCTTCAGAGGAATCAGCTTTTATTTTTGCATGATTTGTATCCCACACCAAGTATTCATCTGCTCTCAGACGGAGAGAAAGTCCCATAACCAGTGTAAAAACCTTTGCCTTCAGAATCAAGTATTCTCTCATTAAGTCACAACTTTGTCACTCAATTATTTTCTCTCAGCTTGTTTTTGTTTGTGTTGCTGTGTCTCTTCTCTCGGGAATGGCAAAGCTGGCTCCTGTCCATAGAAACAGCTCTGCTGATTCAGTTATATTCTCATTCCATTCCTCTTTCCTTCTTTCTCTGTCTCTCTCATTTCCTCTACCCTCTTTTGTTGTCATCCCCTCTCCTCTACCCACAAGACCAGTATGCTTCATGATCAACGTCTTTGTTACTTTAGATCTTGTAGACTTTCATTTCCAAATGCTACAGACACCATTTGTGAGGGTATTGTTTAAAAAGATCTGTGCTCTAACTGAAATATCACAAGTTTGATCTCTACAACTGTCAGCGTATGTATCCATCAACAGCAATGGGCAGTTAATTTGAAGTGTCCTTGAGCAATATTATCCTGAATCCCTACCTCCTCCCTCGTAGTAAATTTCTCGATTGTGGCCTAAACCTTCCAATGTGTATCTAAAATTTTACACCCTCCCTGACAGCTGGCTTGAAAGCAAATCTCATTATGGCATAATGCAGACGTTATTAGCTCTCTTATGACCTTTGCTTATGAAATTAGAAAATCCTTTTGTGTAAGGAGTAACAGGTAACTGCTTTGTTCCAAAATGGAATATGAAAGAACTGGAAAATGTACTTATTTTTAGTGTCTTCAAAAACTCCAGCCTGAATATGCACACAAGACCTTGCCAGAAACATCAACAGCTTTTTGTAGACATTTCTATGTTGACACTACTCAGGACCCAGAGACAATATTTGGCACTTAAATTGGTGTGAGTCCTTCAAACATGCCAGGTTTTATTTGACTAGCCACAACTTGGCGGAAAGAATTCTTTCACAGGTCTGTCAAAGGACTTGTCAGTGATCCAAATTGGCTGCTCATGGGGCACAATGTTAGATATCCATTTTCACAAATTTTGTTTGAGAATATCAAGTAGTTCGTGTTTAAATATATGTAAATATAAAATTATATGTATTGCATTTGAGTTCATGTTGAGTTAACAGAAAATCTGTACAATACACATTGAAATGTATTGAACAAGATTATATTCATTAAAAAAAAGGAAATCAGTTCATTATTTTCTGTCAGAAATAAGAACACAAGGATGTGACTTTTGGCAAATCAAGAATAGAACATTTAACACTCAGGCTAATGAAGGTACAGTGAAGGGACACTAGCTTGATTTTAATACAATTTCTAATTCTCATTCTCTGGTGTGTTCCCAGAGACAGAATGATTAACTGTCACAGGATGTGGTGGTATATCTCTGAAAGATAATTATAATTGAGCTTAACCTGCCTGTGTGCCTTGGGAGCCCCAAGGTGCAAAGCCGCAACAGGGGCCCCACCTAACCTCCTGGCCCACTAAATGATCACAGAGCCAAGGAGGATAGGGCCCGTTCCTAATAAAATCCTATAGTGTTAGCCTTATAGCTGCTCTGAGCTCATAAGTTAGGGGTGGATAACTGTTCTCCTTGTTCTCATTGCCTCCCATAGTCTATCAGCATCAGAAGAATTCAATTAGAGTTGAATCTGTACAGATTTTCTTTTTTCTTCTTCTTTTTAGAAATTCTGACAAATTCCTTGTTTTTATTTAACCCATTAAAACAGGGCACTCTGTGCCACACTATGAGCTTGTATATCTGCTATTTTTGATTAGCCAAAGAAATCTAAAATGACACAGATGTGTTCCCGGCTATAATGGTTTAAATGAGTGTTTCTTGTGGGAGGATTTGGACAGGGCATTTGCACGCTTTGAGTTTGCCTCTTGACAGTCTCCTGCCTCCCCTCTGCTGCCCCCCACCCCTTTTGCCAATGTGACATTTTGGACAGTGCTTAGTTTGGCAACATTGCACACCTGCTGATCGAGCTGCATTACCCTGGAGATTTCAAGACAATCCCACCGTATTTCAAACTGAAATTGTTAGGGCTTTAGCCCAAATCTAAACTGCAAATACAATTTTATTTTAAGTAAAAAAAGAAAAAGAAAAACATTATCTACAAGGTTCACACAGTGGTTTACAGACCTGAACATTTTATTTTTGCTTTTTCTGAATATGGGGAAGTATTTTCAGGCCCGCCGCACGCAGATAACACAAAGGTCTCATGGTTATACCGTTTGTAAAATACGAGGCAGAAAGTCATTTAAGTTTCACATAATAGGATAATTTGAATACTTGCAGTCATCTTAATTCAGGAAAATTCTCTCTTGCGGCTGTTGCACTGTTTCTCACTGTAAAATGTATGCATGGTTTCACATGCCGGTTTGATAAGGCAGTTGTTACCACAAGAAAATTAGGAATTTAAAATGATTCGGTTAATAGCCTTGGGGATGAATAGCTTAACTATACATTGATTTGAGTTATTATGGGATTCAATATTAACACACAATAGGCTACTTACTCATTAATACATGCATAATGTATTAATATGAAGTAATAAGTGATACATATGTAATACGTAATATGTTAAACTAATAATAGATGTATTACATATTAGTGGTGTTAACCAGTGGTGTGTTCTACCGTCAGATGCTGTGTACGGCGTATACCTTGAGATTTGTTTTCGTCGCTACCGTATACCTTCAAAAACTGTTTCATCCATTGAAAACGCGAGAGCGTATACCCACGACCACGCGCATCGTATCGTAGCGTATACCTTCGGAAAAAAACTAGAACACAACACTGGTGTTAACTGCTCAAACATGTTGAAATGTGTTGTGTTCATCTGTTCAATCAACTCTGTTGTCTCTTTGTCTTTGTGAAGTAATTATCCCTCTGGCAAGAGAATCAATATTTTTTTTTTACTCATACAGGTACAAGCAACGAAATGTTGGTGAGAATGTTCCACAAAGACTGTGCTAACACAACAATACAACAAGATTATGACAATAATAATAATAATAATAATAATAGTAATAATAATAATAATAATAATAATTGATGTACTAAAAAAAAAGTTCAATAGTACAGGTAAGAACAGCAGGTATGATAAACCTCTTTCAAGCAGGTATGGTCAAATCTCAGCAATGGGGGATGTGCAGAATCACGTTTTAATTAATTTGACTACTTGCACTGGTTTAGGCACTCATATCACTTGTTTTGTCTCTTGTCTGTTGTGTGTTCAGGTGGCGTGTGTAGACTAAGCACAGCCCAGTGCTGGATCCCAGAGGGACTGTTAGCCCGGTAAGGACCCCTGAGACGAAGGAGGGTGCATGGAGGGCTCAAGACCGGTGAAGCCGGGTTCATGTACCTACCTCTGCTTGGGGCTGGTCTCTGTGGCTGTGGGCTTCGTCTGCGTGGATGCCCGGACCACACCGAGTCCTTCGCTCTCCCCCAACAATGGTACTTCTTGTGGGGGCAACTCCAAGTGCACGGAGGGCATCATCTTGCCCATCTGGTACCCCGAGGATCCATCCATGGGAGACAAGATTGCTCGGGTCATCGTGTACTTTGTAGCTCTGATCTACATGTTCCTGGGCGTGTCCATCATTGCTGACCGCTTCATGGCCGCAATCGAGGTTATCACGTCCCAGGAGAAGGAGATCATAATCAAGAGGGCGAATGGGGAGACCACCACCACCACTATCCGGGTGTGGAATGAGACGGTGTCCAACCTCACCCTCATGGCCTTGGGCTCGTCTACCCCTGAGATCCTGCTCTCCGTAATCGAGGTCATTGGACATGATTTCAAGGCCGGTGAGCTGGGGCCCTCGACGATCGTTGGCAGTGCTGCCTTTAATATGTTTGTCATCATTGGCCTCTGCGTGTCTGTGGTTCCTCAAGGAGAGGTCCGCAAGGTCAAACATCTCAGAGTGTTCTTCATAACAGCGGGCTGGAGCATCTTTGCTTACATCTGGCTCTACATGATCTTGGCAGTGTTTTCTCCCAATGTGGTGCAGATTTGGGAGGGTCTGCTCACACTGGCCTTCTTCCCCATCTGTGTGGTCCTGGCCTGGGTAGCAGACCGGCGGCTGCTGTTCTACAAGTTCATGCACAAAAAGTACCGCACGGACAAACACAGGGGCGTCATCATCGAGACAGAGACCGACCGTTCCAAGGGTATCGAAATGGATGGCAAGATGGTCAACTCGCACTTTGTGGATGGCGGCGCGGCTATCAATCTAATGACCTTGATTGATGGCAAAGAGGTGGACGAGTCCCGGCGTGAAATGATTCGCATCCTGAAAGACCTGAAGCAGAAGTACCCAGAGAAGGAGCTGGATCAGCTGGTGGAGATGGCCAACTACTACGCCCTCTCCCACCAGCAAAAGAGCCGCGCCTTCTACCGGATCCAGGCCACGCGCATGATGACGGGTGCTGGCAACATCCTGAAGAAGCACGTGGCAGAACAGGCCAAGAGGAGCGTCAGTGTGCAGGAGGTGCACGTGGACGAGCCTGAGGAGTTTGTATCCCGGATTGCCTTCGAGCCTGCCGTCTATCAGTGTCTGGAGAACTGTGGTGCTGTCCTTCTGACAATTTCCAGGAAGGGGGGTGACATCAACAAGACTATCTATGTGGACTACAAGACAGAGGATGGCTCAGCCAACGCCGGCGCTGACTATGAGTTCACCGAAGGCACGGTGGTGTTCAAACCGGCCGAGATGTTTAAGGAGATCAGCATCGGCATTATCGATGATGACATCTTTGAGGAGGATGAGCACTTCTTTGTGCGCCTCAGCAACTTGCGTGTCCTGGAGACGGAGGATGAGGTCCTGTCTGCCAACAGCCTCCCGTACCCCAAGGCCATGCTGGGCTTCCCCACCGTGGCCACTGTCACCATCCTGGATGATGACCACTCGGGCATCTTCACATTCGAGAGCAACACACTGCATGTGAGCGAGAGCATAGGCATTATGGAAGTGAAGGTACTGAGGACTTCGGGAGCGAGGGGTACGGTCATTGTGCCCTATCGTACCATAGAAGGCCTGGCCAAAGGAGGAGGGGAGGACTTTGAGGACACCTATGGAGAGCTGGAGTTCAAAAACGACGAGACCTGGTAAGAAAATTCCCATTTTTCTCATTCTTGAAGACTGGTTGTTGGGCCGGAAATATAAAATCATGGATTGGCTAAGAATATTGTTTATCAGTATTTACTTGGTTTGTTCACAGTTGTTGTGTGTTTTTTAAATCACTCGAGGCTATGGAAATTATATTATTTTAGGATGCATAAATGATTGATTTTCTAAGTGTGAACATTTTGTGTTTTTGTATATTAATTTGTTCGCTTTACTGTATGTAACATTTGCAGATGTTTGCAGATACATAAATGTTAAGTCTAGCTCAGCATTAATACTGGTGGTCTGCATGTTTATCCCACTGACTAGAACTTAGGTACAGCATTACTGCCGCTGACCCTTTTCTGTAGCATGCCATGGTTTATTTGATATTTGAGGGAGCCATTTGTTTCCATTCATTTCAATACGGTAAGAAAATCAAGACACAGAGACATTAAACTTGCTTAAGATAGGTCATTCAACACACTATGATTGTACCCTTATTCCTTTGTCCAATTTATGATTGATTTCTCAGATCCTCAGATTGATTTAAAAAGTCTTGCTGAAAGTAGTCACTGGAGAACAGAATTATTTTCAGACGAAATTCTAATATCTGTTGTTTAGACAACATTGACTCAATCAATGGACTATGTTTAGTTTGAATGACTATGGAGAAAAATGGTTAGTGCTGTGTGCCATATGTTTACATGGCAGTAGCTATGGCAATTACATGTATATATTTACGGCAGTATTTGAAAGGAGTTGGATCTTGGCATCATCAATAACAACGCTTTGGTAATATTTTTGTGACATTTGCACTCATGTCTTGGTGCATTTTAAAAGCTACAGATGGAACACTATTTCACAGTATTTCACCATACCCTCAGGATGAATGTCACACACGCGTGCATTTTCTATATGCTTGATTTTTCCACCCCCTGTCAAGAGATTCTCCCTTTCATCAAAGGACTCTGACAGTAACCCTGTGTATGTATTGCATGCAGTGGTGATTTGACTTTGGGATTTGTCACACAACTGTGGAAACAGGGAGTCTGTGTCCCCCGATCCCCCGCTGCTCTAATCCCTACTGCTTTGTTTTTTTAAGATTTATTTTTTGTCATTTTATACTTTATTTCAGATATGTAGGTCAGTGTAGACAGACAGGAAGCCAAGGGCAGAGAGAGGAGAGACATGCAAGACAAGATGGGGGTCAGATTCGGACCCGGGTTCCTTGCGCTCACTAGGAGCATATGGTCTCCGCAAAACAAAGGGATCTGTGCCAGAATTGCCACACGTTGTTATAATAAATAAATTATGAAAATATGAAATAAGTACAATTACAACAAGCTTGGACCCATGTGTGACATGATGCTCCAGCACTTCCTCTGATATACTCCCATGCGTAGAGACAGCAGTATGTGGACAGCACGGTGCCTCATAAGAAATATCGATTTGTTTATTTCACAGCTTGCATCTCAGACATTGGGACCCTCTGGCTCTGAATCAAAGTGACATGCGTCTGTAACCCCCCCCCCCCCCACCACCACCGAGGGCCCACTCAGGGCTGCATTCGCCGGCTGGCTGGCAGGCAGGGTCTGTGTTGTGCTCTGGGGCGCGAGCTCCGGAGGGCTTAAGCGGTGGGGGGTGGTCTCTGTGATCAGCATGCTCCTGGGGCCTCGCAACCTCCTGGGGCTTTGCTTGATTGGCACGACGAGAGGGGCTTCTTTGAGCCACGGCTGAAGTCTGTAGGGATGCGGAGTCTGTGTGTGTGTGTGTGTGTGTGTGTGTGTGTGTGTGTGTGTGTGTGTGGTGGGGGGGGGACTATTATTAGGAGACTGCTGCTGTGATGTTGTCGGTATTGTGAGGGAATGCTGCTCTATCGATCCGTTCGTTGTGTTGTGCATCGTGCTGAGAGTTAGGCGTTCCTATACGGCTGTAGCCGCACAAAGTCCGGCGTGAGAGTGCACAACTTGATTCATACTGGCCAGTATTTATCAAACCATCGTTAATAAACAAGAGGGATCCAATTTAGGCATGTTACTTTCTGCTGTCACCTATTTTACCATGACACTTTCTAGGAGAAGAATTTGAATATTTTAGGTTCAAAACATCAGTTGAAATCCATTGCCTTTAGGGTAGAAAGGGATGTGTTAAGTAGAGCTTGGCTCCTATTCCTGTCCAGTGCTACCAATTTTAGGTTCAAACCATGTGTCAGGAATACCAGCTATGAGGGAGAATTGGATCAAATAGTGACGATGATTTTAAACCATGTGATTTAAGCAGAGTGAAACAGTTATTTTAGGCCTCTCTCCATGTCATTCCATTACCCATTTGAGTTCCAGACCTTTGTGAGGGTGATTTATGTTTCAATCAAAGCTCTAGATGGAGATGAATTGGCAGGTCGGGTGAATGAGGTTGTGCCAAAGGTCTCACCTCTGACCCCTTCACAATGATGTAAAAGCAGCAATGTTTTTCTTACATACACAGTTAATATCCATTTGTAAATTCATTTAACACAGAGGATTTTACTTTGTAGCCATCATTGGAAACTCAGTCCAACGCCATGATCCTAGTGACATTGCAGAGGAGCGGTTGTGTGGTCATCATACTCAACGTAGGTGATATGATAATGAAGCAATCAGAGTCAGAATCACTTTAATCACAAGTACGATAAATGTACTGGGGTGACATTGGTGCGGGGGACATAGTATTGACAATTTACACTGCACGGCACATGGTACACACTGTGCAGACTAAGTGTACTGTACACAAGGGCAACGGGAATGTACAGTGAGACAGTGCTTTTGATCACAGATCTCACTCTACAAACATTCACCATTCAACATTAATGGTGATGATGAATGTATGTAATGACAAATGTTTTACAGATAATTGTGTAAAACTGCTGTGGGCTACTATTCAATTAAGTTGGCAAAAGATCAATTTTCAATGTGCATGAACATCCGCAAATATTTATGTGAATATCTCTTTCTTCTCCTCGTCATCAGGGCCTTCTGGGGTTTGTGGCAGAATGGCAAGCCTTGGCTGCTGTTATGGAACTCCCGACAGTCTCCCAGAAATTTACATAATTTACAGTCGGGTATAATGAATTAGATTCTGCGTGTATAAAAAAAAAAAGACACAAAAAAGAGAAACAAAGAGGGTTGTCAGAAGTGACAGCTTCATCCAGAAGCGCACTGGAAGATTCATGAGAACATTTCCATACTACAAAACAAAAGTGGAGGATGAATGCATAGAATTCTCACTTACGGTAGAATAGCGATGATGTCTCTCCTTCTGCTGCCTTGGAAGCTCTCCTCGGGGTCAGCCGAGCGCTCACCACATGAAATCCTGAATTGATTTAGCCTCCACTTCTGTCTCATTCATATTATGTGCCATGTACTGTATGGATATCGACAATGGGAATTTTGTTTTCTGTACAGGAACACCTGAGGTTTACCTGTTTGGCATGAGGCAGTTGACAGTTTTTTCTCTGGCAGTTAATTGCTGTGACTAAAGAGTGTGTATCTTTGCCCCCTGACTAAAGGCCAAAGAGCAGCACCTTTCTGAGATTAGTGTCTTCTTTATAATTAGTCCACATTAAACTTCACTTCTCTTTCTATGCCTTTCTCTCCCCTTGTTTTATGAGCCTTTGACTCTCAATCTCCTTTGATACATTTTGGACTTGAATGTATTACAGTCCTAATATGGCACTCTGGAATACGTCATTCCCAATTCCCAACCATTCTTAAATGTGCATTTTACGGTGGTCAAAAGTGACTCTGTAAAGTGACTCTCAAGCTGAAGAGAGCACCCAATACAGTAGGTTAGCTAAACATGGGTCAGATAACGCTGTAGTGCTGTAGAGAGAATGATTTTACCATATGTTTAGATGGAGAGGGAAATAATGAATGTGGAATAAATGTTGAAAACTTCTGTTTCCCTTTGACACAATGAAGACACGCAGCTGTGGGGAGGAAGAACAATGTTTAACCAGGCACTGCTAAATTCATAATCAAATGAGTGGTGTGCAAGTGCAAGCGGACAGACTAGATTCTGCTGATGTAATTGCAAGTGTCATCACGCCTGGTTGAGCATGGCTCTAGACGTGCACGCTTGTAAACCTACCTTGTATTTTTAGAAATAGAATCAGGTAGTGAGTTATTGGGTGAAGGGTGGAAGGGTAGGGTGTTGTTACCATTCGGTCACAATTCGAGGCGGGACAGTAACTTCTCCACATTCACACTGAGGCCTCGCCACCCTCGCCCGCCCCACCCCAACCTCAGTAGCCTATCCCAGGAATGAGTATATGTTGGTCAACCCCTCTTTGGCTTCATGAATGACAGAACACATGTCCACAAATACTGTACAGTACGTACAGTATCCTTGTCCTGCTGACCACTCAGCTTTTCTCCTTGTCAACACTATTCTAGACATCCGAGAATAGAGCCATGAGGCTTACCTTACCTCTATGTAGACCCTGCCACCCATCTCACACAGCCAGACAGTAGAGCTGCTTTGTAAAATTGGTGATATGATATTATGATAAGATGCAATTAACCACATGAATCCTAGCATCCCTATGATGGGGTAAACATTTGGCGAACATTTGGTAACAAGCTCAACTCGTAGTAGCGCACGTGTTTTGAGCTTGTGGATCAGCTATTTTTGGTGAAGAGACTTGATGTGAGCTTGTACTGTAGATTGACTATTTTCAGCGAAGAGATTTTGTGTAGAGGGAAAAAAGGAGGAGACCTAGTTTAGACCTCTGGGGGACTCCGGGCAACAAAGTATAGGGTTTATGTGGTTAAATATTGTCGGTCCCATTGCTCCCAGTAGACTGTAAGTCAGGCTAATGATCATGATTGGTAATTGGGACACAAACCGTATTTCACAGTTATCATTTTAATTGTAGAATTGTACCAAAACGGTGAAATCCACAGTGTTAATTTATCCATTTGTCACGTCATTTGGTTATAACTGTACAGTACACTCTCAGAGTAAAACAAACACATTTTACTGTGTAAATTATATACCAGGCTCACTCACTTTCTGTTTGCTGCTGTGCTGTATACATGCATTCAATGAAGCGTCTCTTATTCATTAGTCTAGTCCGTTTGCTTCTGTTGTTTTAGTGTACCCGCTCCTGGCCTATACACTTCCTGCTGTTCTCGTAGAAATGTGGAAGGTGAGATGCTTGTGCTTTATGGCGCTGCGCACAGGTCTTGCAGTAATTACTGGCTAGGAGATTACATAAAATGATTCTCTAAAGTTGCAGGGGCGTCTGAACTTGGGTCAATGGTTATTGAAGATGTTCCACATTGTGCCAGTTGGAGCTGTATCTAGGTAGCACCTATTCCTCCAGTGTCATCCATGACCAGCTTGTACAGCATACACAAATGTATTGACAATGAGCATGCTACACGCACATATAGTAGACGCTTGCATGCACACACATGCATGTACACACACACACACACACACACACACACACACACACACACACACACACACACACACACACACACACACACACACACACACACACACACACACACACACACACACACACACACACACAGTAGTAGTATAGTGTTTAATTATTTTCTGAGAGTGTAAAACATGGACCCGTGCATCTGCTTCATTTTTACACTCTAAGAGTGAAATGAACACTCCGGATTTGACTGCACAGGTTGAGTGGCAATAAATATGCTGCCCCTGTGCTTGTTCCTCCCAGTTGGGAGAATGCAATTAAGTTAAAGCTTATTTATAACACAATTCAGGGTAGGGCGTGTCGCCAGCTCTCTGACTCTCCCTGAGTGTCTGTGTGTAAATCTCAGTGTAAATCTGAGCAGGGATCTCATATATTCTGCCTCCCCAAAACCTTGACAGTGTCTGCAGCCTAATAGGGTTAGGATTAAGTTAAGTACATGAGTATGACCCGCTTAACAATGGGTCATGTCAACACATTTAGGTATGTGTTTTGACAAATGGAAAAATGACACAAGACACCACGTGATGTCACCTGAAGTCACAATTGGTTTTGTTTCCGAAATGTTTCCATCATTCAACCAGTTGAAATTTTTTTTATACCTGAATCCCACAAAATGATTGAGGTCAGAACTGAAATAAGATATGAGACTTTATGGTTATTTTTTTTTATTCTCTAATGGCATGACAGCACTTTTGCACCCTTGAACCTTTATATTGGAGACATTCGATATCCTTTTACTCATCACTTTGTTCTGTTGGAATTGAACACTGGATGTGTTCCGGATTCATTCTTAGTTCTGTGCATACGCCAGTGTAGTGCAAGGGAGATCTGTGATGCGTTGTGAGCTTTGTAGATGTGCAATTTTTGGTGCGTGCAACAAAGTACAGCATTTGAACTGAACTGAACTTAACAGAGGACATGGCTTTGTTCTTGAAGAGAAGAATGAAGGGGTGTGTGTGTGTGTGTGTGAGGTCATTGCTCTCATGTCATTCCCTTGCCAGCCCAGGCTGACAGTCACCAGTGCCAATGGAGGTGCCCTTCCTGGCCCCCAGCACCAACATCCTGCATCTGCATACTTTGATAAAGGTCACTAGCGCTCTAAGGCTGCAACTAACGATTAATTCCATAATCGATGAATCGGGCGATTATTTAAACGATTAATCGATTAATCGGATTATCGCACTTATTAAGCAATTACCTTATAATTTTGAAGTTTAAGGCATGTTTTATCTAAAAATAAAGACAATTTGTAGTTTTGTAGAAATATTAGACCTTAATTGTCGAATATTTAAGCATGTTCTAATCATGTATACTTTAATTTACTTAAACACTTTCCAATTTTTTTATTTTTTTTAACATTTTGGATAAAATAGCCAATTTTACATTGAATTAATTACATTCCATTATCGATTAATCGATTATCGATTAATCGATTATCAAATTAGTTGGCAACTAATTTAGTAATCGATTATTAATCGATTAATCGATTAGTTGTTGCAGCCTTATAGCGCTCCACGGCACCCTTCCTCCCTTGCACAACACCGCAACACAAGGACTAGAAATCAATATGGATCTCAGAGTGAAAGTGAGCTAAGGTGGCACAGAGAATGGCGTGTAGTGTGTGTGTGTGTGTGTGTGTGTGTGTGTGTGTGTGTGTGTGTGTGTGTGTGTGTGTGTGTGTGTGTGTGTGTGTGTGTGTGTGTGTGTGTGTGTGTGTGTGTGTGTGTGTGTGTGTGTGTGTGTGTGTGTGTGTGTGTGTGCGTGCGTGCGTGCGTGCGCGCGCGCGTGCGTGCGTGCGTGCGTGCGCGCGCGCGCGCATGCTTGCGTGAGTGTGTGCGTGCATACATGTGTGTGTATATGCCTGTCTGTATTTGTGCAAATTGTGCAAACGGAATGTGTGATTTCTTGGATTTGGTGATTAATGTCTGACCAGTAAATGAATGCCTCACTGAGCAGGCCTAAAGGCAGATGTCAGTGAGGGTGAATAAATGAACAGGCAGAGGACATTTTATTTTCAAATAAACACCAGTCTCTTGTCTTTTTTCATTGAAAGATAAAACACATTCGGTATATAAGACTACTGCTATTGTAAATATTGTGCTGTTGCGCTAGTATGAACTGTCCATGTAGTCAGCCAGTAGTCTTTCATTGAAGGAACATTTCACAGTTTTTCAACATTATCTCCATACATATCTCCATAACATTATCTCCATACATACAATCTTCACTGTATAGGACGGTAACATTTGTCTCAGAAGCAGGCTGTGGATAACTAGAAAATTTGCCAATGACATCATCGTTGAGGGATTTCAAACTTGATTAGAAATGTCTTTTTTAAATTGAACTGTAACAACTGTGGCTACTATTTCAGCACGCCAACATAATAGGAAGAGAAATGCTGTAGTATCAATTAGTGTGAAATCACCACCAGTGGTGTCGTTGGCAGGTACATTTTCAAGCCATCCACAGCCCTCCTGAGACAATTCGTTGTAAAGTGAGCATCAGTGGGGACCGATCTGGATGTATGGATGAGATATGGAAGGTGGAGTGGTTTGGATGTTGGGTTGTGACTGCACTGCAGGCCAAAGAGAAATTCTTGTATGAACCTCATACTTGATGATAAAGCATTGTATGTGATACTCCCCTTGAGTGTGATTCTGAAGGCCACATAGTTCTAGTGGTTTCAGAGGCAGCACTACACTTTACCTTTACCCTTATTTCTGAGCACCAGGCACAGGATTCTTTGTGCTCTTTTTTCGCTGCACATTGCACTTCTGTCTTACTTCATCACTGTGCTCATCTGGTCCAGTCAGTCAGCTGGTGTCAGGCGTGACAGCTGTAAACCCTGGGATGAGCCTTTCTTTGCCCCTTGACCCTAGTGTCTCGTCCTAAAGGAGCACTATGCCAATTTGCAACCTTACCTCTGTCTGTCTGTCTGTCTGTCTCTGTCTGTCTGTCTGTCTGTCTGTCTGTCTGTCTATTTACAGTATATATCAGTATATATTTATCAACATTATCTATCTACATATTGGGCTCAATATTCTAGTCTTGCTTCTTATAAGCACTATAAGGATAAGGGTATGCACTGTAGCCTGGTAAAGCCCCTCCCTCCGGAAAATCTCATTTCCATTTGATTTCAGGAAGGAGTCTGGCCTGAAGGCTTGTCTGGGCGTTTCTAGCCCGTTCACCAAATGGACGAGCCCATCAGCGTCGTCGCTCATTGTTCTGTGATTGACAGCGAAAGTTGGCCAATCAGGTGGCGAGTTTGAGTGAGCCCGAATGGAACCGAGTGCAGCCGACCAAAAACGAACGGCAGCAATCTTTTTTGACCGCAGTGTTTTCTACTCTCTTTTCAAAACGCTCTCAAACTTCTATTTTGAGGCACGGAATTTACTTTTAAGATATCGTTTGCATATAATTTGGTCAATTAATCATGACGGAGCCTATTTAAAAATAAAAATTCAGAGAACCGGCAGGGGCGGGCAGTGACACGCATGTATCCGAATAAGGCAACCTATTTTGGGCATGGCCGTCTCAAAAGTCCCGTTGCGTCACATTAGTCTGGAGGTGGTAAAAATGCACTGGCTGAAGGGGAACACTGCTGATTGGCTGAAGGGGTTGTCAGTCAACGATATTAATCCCGCCCAACTCCAGCCCACAGCCACATTTCCGAATGGGCGATCATGCCAGACTCACTCCTGAAATAAATTACAAATGAGATTTCCGGAGTTTACCAGGCTATATGCACTGAGGATTGTATATTGTTTTGATTGACTACACTCACCAATAGTGCCAAACCTCTTCTTTACAGGCTTTGGTTAGAGTGAAAAAAGAATACATTTTATTAAAAGTTGTTAAGCTCACAAAGCGTTGTGAGCTTGTAGACAGGCTATTTTTGCTATTTATGTGGAACACCGCTATACAACAAAGTATAAAATAGGGCTTAATATGGCAATCAGACTAATTTATTTTGTCGATTGCAAAAATATATTTTTTGCGTTGATTTGTTGATACATAAAATCTACAAAAAACATCCTTCTGTATTATTCCATTAATTGAACAAGTAATCGATAACAAAATAATCGCTAGTTGCAGGCGCAGCCCTTTCTCTTCTATAGTAAAGCCTGATGCCAGGTTCTGGCTTCTGGCTACCACTGCTACTAACGTTATGGAGCTGCATCTTTGTAATATGGAGTATGGTGATACCTAGAGAGATAATTGTCAGCTCTGCCTGATCTGAGGTGATGTTTTGTATTGAGTCATAAATTCAACAAACACCCTTAGTGCACATGATTTCTTTAAACCTCTGGCATCAAAGACAAGACTCCTTTCTAGCTCCGGCAGTAAATTATGTAATTGTCAGGAATAAACTGAACTCTGGGCAATATGCCATAATATATAACGTTTAACCATTGAATTATATAGCAGCAACCCACGATCAGCAAAACATCAAATCTTTATATTGACGTGATTAACTCTTTAATACCCACTTTAACTGTCAAGCCATTCAATTTGCATTAGTGTGTGTTTTTTGATCCAGCCACTAATGCAAGCTAGATGTACGTAGGCTATGTTTTCATTATTGGAAACATCTGGCATCAAAGACGTGTCTCTTTGCTACCTACACACTCCACAAGCCCGGGGCTGCTCTTCTCCATGTTTCAGGCTAGTCCAGCATGCAGGCATCAGCTCAGGGGACCTCCTTAAGGGAGGGGAGGCTGGTGGTGGGGGGGTTTCCTATTCCATATTATTCCCAGGGTGCTGCAGCAGAAAATGCGCCAGAATGCATCAGTAGTTCCTCACTGTAATACTACTACTACCCTCATCCCTATGCCTGCACCCTCCCCAAGTCTCTTCCTCAGCTCCCTGCTCTCCCTGCAGGGCCTCTTAAGCTCTGTGGGGTAAATTAGAACAACAGGCGTGATCTCGGCATGCATGTATCAGTGTTATTTAAAAGACGGCTTGAACTGTGTGTCAGAACCAAATTAACGTCAGCGCACGCTAGGCATGCCTCGCTGGAAGACTTGCATCACAGCGCCAGCTGGCATTAATTATGCCCCCGACTCTCACGCACCCCCACCTGAAGAAAGAAAGATAGTCTCATTCTATTTGTGACGGAGCGATGCAGTATGTACCTCAATTGGATGTCTGGTTTCAGATAACGTGCGAGTCATAAGTCGCACTCTGAGCGACATCTCCAGTCTGGGTAAGCCAATGTTGCTGATTAGCGCCGCTAATGACGCTTTGATGAGCTGGCGTCTCTTAAGGACAGAACGATGACACCAGAGAGACTTGACGAGATGAGGCCCGTAGACAGAAACAGGCGAGACGAGACGAGACGAGACAGGCAGCCCACAGTCAGCCGGCGGAAATCTTCACTTGGTCTCCCGCCTCCATCGTCCTCGACTTTGTTCTCTGCCTCTCTTGATGCTCTCCAACAGGCTGACCTTGGGAGATTTCTCGGCCAAACTCTCTGTCTGTCCAACATAGCAGGCCTCCAAGACACTGCTCTGCACTGCACACTAATCAACTCTACTGGATGTGTGTATGAGAATGTCAGTGCGTGTTTCCTTCTATACTCTGTGTGCATTTGAGTGTGTTTGTATCTGTGTTTCTGTGCGTGCGTGCGTGCGTGCGTGTTTGAGTGATTACACTCCAATGCATCTCCTCTGGTAGGACAGAAAGGCCTGATTTATTCTTAGTAACACGCTGGTACTGCGACGCATTGTAGAGCTTGTAGATCTGCTATTTTCAGTGCGCAACACCATGTGCAACCGTGTATAAATGGTATGGCAAAAGGCTCCCTCAGGAGAGGAAATTGATATTTTGTTTTCCCATCTTCCCCGTTGAGACTCAAGCAGCGGACTTATTAGTTATTAGCACTGCAGTGGGAGGGTTCTCCCAGCGCACTTGTCTGATGATATTCACATCAAACTACAAAGCGGAAGTGGTGTGTACCTCAGCATAGTAGTAGCCCCCCCCCTCACTCACTCACTCCACTGTCTCCCTAGGCTTTCCTGCTATTTAGAAAATGGTAAATGATGCATATAGCACCTTTATCCAATTTGAATTACATTCACCCATTCAACCATTCACACATCGATGGCATATAACTAAGAAACCATGCAAGGCACCAATAAGCTCATCAGCAGCAGTTTGTAGTTCAGTGTCTTGCTCAAGGACACTTCGACATTAACCCAGGAGTAGCTGGGGATCGAACCAGGAACTTTCCGATTCCCAACTGGCGGCTCTGCCACCTGAGCCACTGCCACCTCCAGCAAACGGAGAGCAAAAAATATCAAATGTACAACATTTAAAAAAGGAAGGGGAACATGGGAGGGTAGAACATCCGGAACGTGCCACACACGGTAAAATCCAGAGAGGTCATTTAATCTGCGTACTGTACATACATTCGTACATTCTCAGAGTTACACATCTGTAAAGGTCCATTTGGTTCCATTCGTACACTGTCAGAGTCAAATTAATACTCAGGATTTGAGCCTCCCTTAAGAGGCAGAAAAAATGCAAAAAAACACGGTAATAGCGCAGCGAGTCCCTCCCCCTTATGCTCTCGCAACAGTGGGGAACGCTGTCTGATAACTCGGAGCCCCGAGGATTTTGGCAGACGGCACAATACAAATCATTGCAGGGCTGAGAGCTTCAGCGCGGGAAGATGTTGGCGGCATCCTGACAGCAAGACGTAAGACTAGGGAGAGGGGAAAAGCTGCAGGGAGGGGGTGGGGGCGCCGCTGCAGGGAACCGTAAACAAGCTGAGGTTAAGTGTTGGCCCACATCCACCGCAGGGCCACGGGGAAGTGGCCTTCATACTAGATCACAGATGTATATTATTCCTCGCACCTTTATCATGGTACTGGACAACCTTGCGTTATGTATTTGTTTGTCTAGTAACACCACCCGTCTGACCACTTAACACGGCAGGCAGCCTGCCGGCGTGCATTTTCAGAGCATGTTTATTGTTTGTTTTAATGACCAGTCAATCTATTGTGTTCCAGCTTGGATCAATGGAACTAACGTAGTATACTTCAAGGTTTGAAGTATACTACTGGGGCCTACTAATCCCAATAGTAGGCCCCAGCCCACTATTGGGATTCGCTGGTATAAAGTGCTGGTGTGAACTGTGAAGTACTTCAAAATTGTACTCAATTGAGTGTGTGCGTGCGTGCGTGCGTGCGTGCGTGCGTGCGTGCGTGCGTGCGTGCGTGCGTGCGTGCGTGCGTGCGTGCGTGGGTCTCATGTGGTCTGAATGCAGTGTCTAGTCAGTCATATACCGGTACTTTCATATGTGTAATGTACAATCTATCAGCAGTGCCACCAGTAATATGAACATACATTTTTCATCAATATATGGATTTATATGTATGTACAGAATATTGATAGTGCATAAGAAGTAGATGTACAGTATGTACAGTATCAAGTGTAATGGACCACCACAGGGTTATTTGTAGAGGCGTTGGGGTGAGAATGTGGCCGGGGATCAAGAGTGGCCATGCTAGAGTCTGGGTAATGAGGGGGTGTGGGGTCAGCTTGGCAGCTACCCGGGGGGGCGGAGCATGGTAGAGCTGTCATGTCGAGAGAGTCGACCAGAGATAAAGAGTTTGCTGCACCGACGGGATCACAGCTCAGCCAAGGGCGCTCCAGAAGCTCTCCTCCTCTTCTTCTCTTCTCTTCTCTTCTCTTCTCTTCTCTTCTCTTCTCTTCTCTTCTCTTCTCTTCTCTTCTCTTCTCTTCTCTTCTCTTCTCTAATCTCCCTCCTCTATCTCTGTCTCTTTCGCTTCCCCTTCTCTCTCTTCATGTTCCACTGGCTCTTATCATGTCGGAGCCTGCAGTCTCGCTCACTTGTGTTTTTACTTACCCCCCCGACCCCCCCCCCCCCTCTCTTCTTCTGCTTTCTTTTCATTTCATCCCTGGGTTTTTATCTCTCTGCAACCAAATGATAATATTCAACTCAACCTTTTCTGATTTTTGGTCAGTTTTCATGACCCCTCCCCTGCCCCCTGCCCCCTCCCTTCTCTCTTTTATCTCATTCTTTATTTTGGTTTTCATTTGAATCGTTCCATTTCATTCCATTTTGTCTTTTTCTCTTTCCTTCCTCTATTCATATTTATTATTTAAGCCCCTCAGCACTTCTTCATTCTCTCTGTTTATGGGTGTTGGCCTACTTCTGTCTCGCCCTGTAATTGTACATTGGATTGAATGCTTCCCAGCCCTCTGTGGACAGACATCGCTCATGACAGTGTCACGGTGGACAGACATCGCTCATGACAGTAGTTCTCAACATGGGGGTCGGGACCCCCAGGGGGGTTCCCACATGTTTCGGCGGGGGGGAGTAAAGTGACAATTTAAGGACTTTTAAGACCTTTTTAATACCTCATTTTTTAAAGGTATTTTTTAGGAAAAAATTACCATTACTGCATCAAAAGTAATCAACAAACTATACTAACTGGTGAAACATTGGCCAAATTCTCAAATAATATAAGAAAAAGGCAAAAAAATGAAAATAGCTGCTATTTTTACAATATTTATCTGTGGAACCGAGTCAAACTAAATTGAATACCTCAACTCCTACAATTCCAAGTGCTTGTCAGGGTGGGGGTCCCCAGTTCAAATATGATTGTTTTGTGGGGTCACAGCCTGGAAAGGTTGAGAATCACTGACTCATGACAGTGTCACAGAGGACAGACATCGCTCATGACAGTGTCACGGTGGAGAGACATCGCTCATGACAGTGTTAGAGCCGTCAAACATCGTTCATGACTGTGACAAATGGACAGACGTCACTCATGACAGTGTCATGGCAAGTGGGGACAAGATGTTAGACAATTGGGTTAGAGAGAAGTTGGCTTTGAATGGTGATGGATTGCTGAATGTGTATTTGCGGACCGCATTAATCCCACGGGAGAAATTCAGTTTCAGCTTCATCCAGCTGATGGCTGCTCAGATGGTCATGATGAGATGATACTGGGCGGAGGAAGAGCGCTGACCTTCTGATTGCCAGACAGCCTCTCTATACCTTAGCTATGGCAGTACTTGTTTATGTTCATGCTTTATGTAAGGATGTGTTTTATTCCAACGAACCCTACAGTGTCACTATCACATAGTCTAGTCAGTTATACCCAGTCATCATTGCCCTGCCAACATGCATCAAAATTGAATAAGTGCTAATGGACATAATTACATAGCACACTGTCTTGTACAGCCCTCCGTGCACTGAATATGAGATCATGTTATTCAGGTAGCTACAGTGTGTGCCTGCTAGTTATGTTGCTGCATCAGTTGTCAATACGAACCCACACCAAGCCCTGCAGGACCGGAAGGGCTTTTTGAAGCAAAGATTTCCAAGTGGACAAATCTGGTATTGCAATTCCAGTTCAAAGCCCAGTTCATGGGCTCGACCAAAGCGCTCGACGCACGGGATCGTTCATGGAGGTAGTTTGTGACATAGATGCATAAAGGACACTAATGTGCATGCGGTTATGACCTCAGTGACCCAGAAGTAAGGTGTCCCCAGGGACGTAAGCGCTTGGTGAGCAACTTCCATTGGGGACCTTCCTCGAGATAATATATAGCTCTATGACTCACATGCAGTAGAATTCTCACTGTTCATTTATCAATTTGTACGCTCTCAAACGAGTCAAATTAACCAGTGGTGTAAAGTAACTAAGTAAATATATATTAACTACTCAAGTGCTGTACTTCAGTATTCACAATTTTCAATACTTTTATTTCCACCCACTTTCATCTCAAAGGAAAATATTGTACTTTTACTCCACTACAATAATATGAAAACTTGAGTTACTTGATACTTTGTAGATTTTGATTATTATTACAAAACCACTTCAGCCCTATATTTTGGCCAATGGAAAAGCAGATCTACAAGTTCACAATGTGTTGCGATGTGACACATTGTGAGCTTGTAGATCGGCTATTTACTTCCGTATACATTTTGAAACTTGGGACATTCTGCACAATGAGTACTTTTACTTTTGGTACTTTAAGTATTTTTTGATACCGATACTTTTGTACATTTACTCAAGTACATTTTAGTACGGGACTTCTACTTGTAACAGAGTATATCTACATTGCAGTATTGATACTTTTACTTATGTAAAACATGTGAGTACTTCTTCCATCACTGAAATGAACTCAGAGGATTTTACTGCGCAACAATGTCACAAAGATGAAATCCCATCCAGTTGTTGTGCTTCAGGGACGGCGTGACTCTGATTGTGTTGAATAGAATAATACAGCCTATCATCCTATGGTGTGTGTATGATGGGGCTTGGCATGCAATGTACTTTCAGACGCCCTTGGTCTCCCACTGACCTGGGCTGTCATCCTAGTTTGTCTCCCCTTCCGTATTTTCGTACTCGCTGTCCCATGTGCATATCAGAGAAAATGCTAAATAGGATGTGAAGTGTGAAATAAAACTACCAGGACCTAATCCTCTGGTACACACAGACGTTTCTTACTACAATAGGTGCAGGTTGTTGTTTTTTTTGGGGGGGGGACCTTATTATTTACATGGGAACTCAAGCTTTTTAGCTCCACACTCAAATGTCAAAAGAAACGAGAGGGTGTCGTTTTCTGCATGTAAACTCAAAAGCTACATTTGCCTCTGTGCTACCGTCGTGGCACCTGTCATGTTAGATTTCGTCCGACTCGATGTAGCGGCACTCCTCAACATGCCATCGACGGTGCTGGCGATGGGACAGCAGGGAGCAGCAGGAGGTGACATGAAACACACAAACCCAGAGAGATGGAGAGAGAGGAAGAGGACCAGAGGGAGAGAGAGAATGGAGGAGGGAAGGGCAAAGAAGTGAAGAGACAGACAGAGAGAGAGAGAGAGAGAGAGAGACATCAGGAGAGACTGTAGAAGAGGTGTAGAGAGGAAGAGAGTGAAAGAGAGACCTGAAGAGAGAAAACGATGGGAGACAAAATAAGTGAGACAGACAAAAATAGAATGAAATAGAAACACGGTTAGAGAGAGACAGGGAGCGGGAGAGAGCGTGGACGAGGGAGGAGAGGGAGTATAGCGAGAGAGGGGGGCAGACAGCTAGGGAGAGCAGGAGAAAGAGAGAGAGAGAGAGAGAGAAAATTATACCCTGTGTGTCAAAGAGAGAAAGAGAGAGATGGAGAGAAAGTGAAACAGGGAGAGAGAAAGGAAATGAGAGAGAGTGAAACAGAGAGAAAAAAACGGAGGTAAAGAGGGAATAAGGAATAAGAGAGAAAATGAGAGCTGAGCACTCTGGATTGTGGTGCTGCGTGTAGACAGATTTGATGAGGCTTGACCAGGTGTGGGGAGTATAGGGTGCTGGTTGCTGTAGATCGGATTGAATTTCCTCTTGACAAGCATTGATTATTGTACCCAACGGTGTGAAAATCTGCAGTCATAGAATGGGTGCAGGGAGAATAAAGGGCACATCTAAATCTATCAGCTAGATAGAATGATAATGTTGCAGCGTGAAGTGGGAGATTGTTTGCTATGTTGGTTGATCATAAGTTCGAATAGGGAGGGAGAAAACAGGATCCCGCATGCACTCTGGATCAAAGCAGCCGCTTTGATCGCAACGTGCCTTCGGTGGGCTCGTGTAGACTATTACAAAGCATGAGATGTTCCAAAATAAGATATTCACTCTTTGAAATAAGGGACCTCTAATCCTGTGAAAGGATTGATAGATTGCAAAATTACCTTTCAAAGTGTAGCAGGAAACATAATCCTATGGTTGGTGAAATAATACCAATATAAAAGTGCGGTTCCTCTGTATGTTATTAAAAGGTATGAGATGATGATGAAGTTTATCATGATTCGTTTTCTTCTCAAAAGGAATGCACACAGTTCTGGAGTCCAATTAGGCTGGACAATAATGTCAAGTGTCTAACCGGAAGTACAGGGCTACAGGAAGTTTCGGCAGGCTGGAAAACATGTTTCCCTGTACTTTCTGTACTTCCGGTTAGACACTTTCAGCAGATCTTTTCCAGGCTTTATCTCCGCGTGACATGGAGATAAAACTGTGAATGAGGTTAGAGCCCAATTAACATTGAGGATTTTACTGTAAAGTGGGTGAAGTATTGAACACACACTAGGGGGGAGCCAGGGTCTTTGGAACCCCAGCAATAGACAAGGCAGTATTGCATGTTTCCAATCCATTGTCAAGGATCCCATAGAAAACAGGCAAGGATGTGCAAGAGACAGCCTTAATTAAAACTTTCAAGGGTGCACAATCCGTTTGATGTGGGAGCACAGTCCCAGTAGGATACCAGCAAAGGGACAGGGTCGCTTTTTCTGTCTTCTCTTCTTCTTGTAGGCTTTTCACTCTCTCTTTCTGCCTTGTTTTATTCTCATCTTTTCTTTTATTGCTTTGTTCCCATTTTTTTTGTCAGTATGTCTATACTGTATATCTATGTAAATGTATTTCATAGTTCTATGCTTTTGTACTGTGCTTTTTTGCGGTCTTTGTTGCTTTATTCAGGGGAATAATGGCATAGATATCAAAGGGTTTCATTTTAATGGCATGATGGGAGCATTCTCTTCCATTCATTGAAAAACAGCTTTTGAATGTGCAAGAACAGAAGAACCGTGACGTACATATTGAGAGATGCATAAAGATGTATATATATAGTCTTATTTATTTTTTTAAACCAAATGTGGGCGGACCTGAAGATACTGATTTACTATGCCAGTGTTTAAGTGCTGTTCATATTGGGTGCTGTGTAATGGTTCATTCCTAAATGAGATATCCACCAATTTGAATAAAGTGACACTTAATCTTGCAAAATGATTGATGGAATGAAATGAGAGCAAGTCGTGTTACCTTTTTTAAAGGAGAGTCTGCAACTTAAAATGTAGGTTCCCTAAATGATGATACTCTTAGAGACCTTTTTTTTTTATGTATCAAAGAAATTGAATGATGAATATCAGGCAGTGATTTTCATTCCCCCAAAATGTAGCATTTTGGAAAAGAACTGAACCTAAAATTGCAAAGCTCTCATTCTTACTTTCCTTGAAATAGAGCATCAACGGAATGGCTAAAATGTTAAATGGGAAAGAACTGTCTTGGAGGCCATAGCTGAATGGGTAGAGAGACGACCTGGGAAGCAGAAGATCCCAGGTTTGATTCCCTGCCCCGGCAATGTGTCGAGGTACCTAACCCCTAAATGACAACTGCCGCCATTTGAAGATGGTCAATATTGTGGTATGCATGAGGTGCCAAGTTTGTGTGGTTTTCACCTAACGAGAAGTACTGTCTTTAATACTGTATATTCACATTATAGACATCAATTATTTCTCAAGGCAGTAATATTGGTTGTGTTCATGAAAAAAACACAAGGCTGCAGGACACGGAAACACACTTAAGAAGACAAGACAACACTTTCAGATATTATACACACTTTTATAGCAAGGTGGGGGTTAACCACATAAAACTTAGCATCCCTATTCTGCGGCGAACATGTAGTGAAAATATCAAATCTACAATCTCACAACGTGTCGCATTGTGATGTGTTGTGAGCATGTAGATAGGCTATTTTGGCAAAGATATTTGGTGTAGATGGAAGTATAGTCCAGTATAGACTCCTGGGATACTCCGGTCAATGAATTATATAGGGTTGTGGCCGGGTATAGGGTATACATTTTTCCTATAGGCTAGTTATGTTTGTATGAATAATTTTGCTGGCATGTCTGCTTTATCATAGAGAGAGACAGGAATAAGACTTCACAGCTCTGCATGTGTAGTGTGTGTACTAGGCTGAACCTCCAGGACGTTGTGTTTTGGACTGGAAAACAAAATAAATGCAATTCTGGGACTGATCTAATTGAAAGTGAATTGAATCTTGTGGCTTCATTCCATTACTAAAGGTAGAAACGGTTGTGACACTGTTCACCAGAGATACAGAGGAGACTCTAGTGACCTTGAGAGAAGGAGAAACAATCAACATTATCTCTAGCACTGTAAGGTGGATATCCACCACCACCGATGCACCCCATTCCACAGGCAGCTATCAATTATCTTTTTAGCAATTATTTTATTAATGAACTTTTTGATTAATCAAATAATGTTTTGTGCGCTTTATGTATTAACAAATTGACGTGAAAACCATTCTGGATTTTTTATAATTGACTAAATTGATTAGACTGATTAACCACTTGAGCCCTATTTTATAATTTGCTGCACAAATTAATGAAAAGAACCAATCTACTAGTTGTTTTTTTGCTTTTTAAAAAAAGGAGAAAGAAGGAGTAAAAATCTGTTATATAAAAAAATAAACAATTACATTATCGATTAAATCAATTAATTCGATTAACTGTTACACTCACACCCCTATTCCCATCCACAGACACACATGCTTGCATGCACACAATTACGCATGCGCACGCACGCACGCACGCACGCACGCACGCACGCACGCACGCACGCACGCACGCACGCACGCACGCACGCACGCACGCACGCACGCACACAACGCTTTCTGAGGTTAGCGCAACAGCATCAGTCTATTTGAACATTTATAATAGGTCCATTTGTTTTTCTTTCAAAGCCTCATGTAATTTTTTTTCATTTTCTTCCACGTTCAAAATTCCTCCCACTGATGTTTCAATGCCTTTGAAAATCGCTGCTACTAGCTGCTATTTATGAAAACTGTTAATTGGGCAATTACCCATACAGTATCTGATGTGTGAAAATGATGGTGACAATGATGGTGGTGTGTTTTGTCGTCTGTCTTTTTGTATGTTTGAAATGATCTGTGGCCTCATTGAGTTAACAATCAGCATATGATGACAAGGTAAATTGGAGTGGAGATAAAGAGTGCCAGAGAATACTTTGAATCTTTGTGTAATGTTTGATGTTTGTCCTGCTTCAGAATCAAGTCAGATTAAAGATCACTGCGTTGGAAGATAAATGTGTGTATGTGTGAGAGAGACAGACAAAGTGTGTGTGTGTGTGTGTGTGTGTGTGTGTGTGTGTGTGTGTGTGTGTGTGTGTGTGTGCGCGTGTGCGTGTGCGTGCACGTGCTCTCGCAAGGCAGACAGACAAAACGAGACTGATAAGGTATGTGCTTGTGTGTCTATGCCCGTGAAAGAGAGATGAATACTGTGCATGAGAGAGCCGGTGTGTGTCTGTGTGCGCGTACGTGCGTGTGTGGTCTGATGGCCTCCTGGTTTAAACATGGTATATCTTGTGTCCTGGAGAGCGGCTTGCTGCATGGCAGCCCCGGCTAATGGGAATCCGCTGGCTGTCATCTATGGCCACAGCCATTTCATCAGAATGTCAATAAGGGAAGGGGGAGAGGGGAGGAAAGTAGTATAGAATTTCTGTTGCTCGCTGATGAATGCTGCAATGTTGGAAATAAAAGAGGGAATGGAGGAAGAGCCGATAACTGCTGTTGCAAGGTAGGGGGGCAATTGACCATATTCACATGGTGGCCATTTTGCTCTTACTTCCTTCCTAGGGGGTGGGGGCCCTCCTGTAGGGGTGAGGAAGATGTAGATTGATGAGTACGTGGCTGCAGAATCCGATTTCATAAGAATGCTTAAGAGTGATATATAATCTGTTGCGCTGTAGTGTCTCGCACCAAAAAGTTTCAATGTGATCTTTATTGTTATGCCTGGTGTACAGCAGTGGTGTGTTCTACCGTGTTACGCCATATACGTACAGTAGTATATCACCCAAGATTTTTTTTTAAAAAGAGTATACTGTCCAGTAACCATCTGAGGAAGCGTATCTGATACGCAGGAGGAGGGGCTGGGGGCAGCAACAATGTAGACTTCAGTTCAAATATTGTAGACTTTTTCATGTGATAATATGCATTGGCGTCCGAGGCTTATGTGTGGCTATTGTCTTGAGGTGATAATGACCGCTGGCGCTGCCCATTGGAGTTGGGCAGCGCCAGCGGTCACAGCGCCAGCACACATTAACTTAACAATCGAGTGGTTATTTCATTCAGTGACCACACACGGCACGCGCATATATACTCGCGCATGTGTGCATGCCATGCGTGTGGGAGGGAATAATATCATGGTATACCTTCCGAAAAAACCTAGAACACACCACTGGTGTACAGGTACATAAGTGTAAAAAATACCACTGTTTGACCCCTCGGACTCTGTAGCAACATTGGTAACAGTGATAATACTAACAATAATAAAGATAGAAAAATCAAGCTGAGATCTGCTGTGGAGATGCTATTTTTGGTGCCCGACACAGCGCGCGACCAAGTATAAATCAGGCATGAGCATTTCTCTCCTGCATGAACCTCCAGCCTGCAGGTGAAGACATGAAGGAGGTTGTGTCATGGGGAAAACTGTGGTGTGATCCTCCTTGTCTCTATCTCTCTCTCTCTCACACACACACACACACACACACACACACACACACACACACACACACATGCACACGTACATGCACACACATGCACACACATGCACGCACACACACCCTGTTTGCTATTCAGCTACAGTATAGACACAACAAACAACAGGCTACTGGAGGGGAAAGGCAAACGTGTGTGTGTGTGTGTGTGTGTGTGTGTGTGTGTGTGTGTGTGTGTGTGTGTGTGTGTGTGTGTGTGTGTGTGTGTGTGTGTGTGTGTGTGTGTGTGTGTGTGTGTGTGTGTGTGTGTGTGTGTGTGTGTGTAATAGTTGATAGGGCTCTTTTTGCCTGTATGATTAATAGATACTAGACCATACCCGGTCGACGCATCCGTGGGGGGATATGCGCACATGATCTGGCAACCCAGGAGGCGACATTGTTTGACACATAAACGCTAATAAGAAGCTGAGATTTGATGAAATTGAAAAACGGGCTTCACAGTTAAGTTCAGATGGTAATGGTCAATGGCTGTGTGCAAAATCAGAGCAATTGGTCCAGCCAGTGAGGAGAACCGGGTAGCTTCACTCACGCACCACTACAGAGGTTACTAGAATTATAGTAGGATAAAAAGATCTGCAGATGAATAATTGATGTCTTATGTAATGCTAATTGTGGCCCATAAATAGGGATTCTCCCTGGGTAGAGTAAGTGGCTCTATTATCATGTGTGTCACCATTGTGTCAAAACTGATATTTAGAACCAATAACCTAATCTTGCTCATGTAGGTTAAAGGAATACTTCACCCAAAAAGAAAACCTCACCCCATGAAGCCTCGAATTCATGGAAATATTATTTTTTGTCGCATTCCTGAGCCAATAATCCAATATGTGTCTAATTGAAGTTAATAGGAAATCAATCTTAATATATTAAGTAATTAATTCATTATATAGTTTTGCCTTGGCCTCCTACCGCAGCGGACACCACAAATTATTATTATTATTATAGGTGAGGTGAGCTTGAAGATCTGCTATTTTCACTTTTTTATAATTGTTTACTAATCGTAATTGAAGCAAAAAGTTTGAAATAGTCGTGATATTGATTTGAAGTCATATCCCCTAGCCATACTTCTTTCAGTATTCAGTCTGTATGTCTCTCGCTGTCTCTCTACATCATGCTTGTCTGTATGTTTGTATGTCTGTCCTCTTTGACACCTGGTCCCGGAATACGTACGTCTCTCACTCTTTCTCTTGTAACATCACTGTTGCCTCTTCTTTCCTTTCACAAATGACTCGCATGTTGTTTTCCCTTTCCATCTGTAACATTCTCTTGTCTGTCTCTCTCCCTTTTTTACAGTGTGGCCCTGTAGGAGGTGAGCGTCTATAAATTAGTGTCTGTTAGTCCAGGGCTAATCTGGTTGTTCCTACAAAAAAGGGGGGTTGGGGCAGAGGATGTGCAGATGTTTGCCCACCCTAAGAATACACCTCTGATGAATCTCATTGTCAGTGTGCAGGGAGGTGATGATTGGGGGAGGGGTCTTCTAATATTTGTCATGAGCTGCAAACACGCAAGTTATTTCCAAGTGTTGGCTTTTTTTTATCTCTGCCATATGCATGGCCATTAGCTTAAGTGTTCATTTGAGAAGGCACTTCTCCTCAAGGCTAGCTTGGCCCATATATGAGATTAATGCCGTATTTTATGTTGCCTTTCTGAGGCTGTTTTGCTGTCCTTCATTTATTAGGCTATATTTCAATTCAAAATCAGAATAACTTTAAATGCCAGTCGAGTGTAAATGCACCGGAATTTGAATTGGATGACATTGATGATGACATTGTCAGTTTACAGCTTCATACAGATAACATGGATAGGACCTAACATGTAATGCAAAGGAACCAAGAACTAGAACAGTATATGATAGACTGTTCATTATTATACCAATTAACTGTTTCATTTAGAGAATGTGGATAACAATATAATATCACTTTTAGATGAACATATTTACATTTACAATAACAAAGATCCTTACTTCTCATTGAACTCACATTCAACTAGATAAAGTGCTCCTTGGAGCACAGGTCTCCGCCAGGTCAGATACGTTATTGTGGCCTCCTGGTGGCGCTATAATAGGCCAATGTGAAAAGGGTGCCATTTATTCTTAGGTCGTTCACGGCAATCGGACACTGCATTCATGATTTGAAGCATTTTGTTCCAAAAATGTGTTTTGCTAAATTAGACCTGCTGGTGGCGCTATAACAGGCCAATGTGAAAAGGGTGGCATTTCTTCCTCGGCCTAGTGGGAATGTGCGTGTGAAATTTCATGGAAATCGCACGCTGCGTTCATGGTTTGAGGCAGTTTGTTCAAAACGGACCAATCCTGCAAACTTTGGATGGCAACCTTAACCAATAAGGATGGAATATGGGAAATCGGACAGATCAGGGTTGATCACATGACTATAGAGATACTGTGTACCGATTTGCATGACGTTTGGTTAAAAACTGTAGGAATAATGTGAAAAAATGGGTTTTGCACAAATCGGCCTCCTGGTGGCGCTATAACAGGCCCATGTGAAAATTTTGAGGCAGAGGTTCTGAATTGGCATCCAGGGAGTGTGTGTGCACAGTTTCGCAGCGACCGGGCCAACGGTGCCGGAGATTTGGTGGTAACACACGGACACACGGACGGACACACGGACGGACGGACACACGGACGGAGGGTAAAACATACTCTCTCGCCATGCCTTACGGCCTGGCGGAGACAATAAATGATCCACGATTTGGGGGATTTCTCCTCTGCATGGAGCTTTGCATCTGATGTTGTAAACACTGCTGGAAGAACAAATGTTATATCCTATTCATCCTGTCCTCTCTCTTTCTCTCTCCCTTTTCCTCTGTCTCTAAACTCCCCATACTTTCACTCTGGTTGCAAATGATGCGAGCATGCCAGCACCCCCGCTCCATTCATTCCTCACAGGCATCAAAGTCGTTCTGGATAAGAAATGAATGAAAAATGAAAAGTGCAAAGTAGCTTTGTATGAGGAGTGTAGTCTTTTGAACATGACTATAACCGGGAGAGCTTGACAAAAGGGAAGGAGAGAAAAAGGGGAACATATGGGACTCTCCCAGCCTCTTGATCAGATTTTGAGACGGGGCTACCCAGGAAACAGAGAGAGAGGCAAAAACATGGAGGTATAGATGCCAATGGAGAAGTGGGCGCTAAGGGGTAACAATGAGCCAAGAAGTCATGCATAGAGAGGTACACGTTGTACTCTACACTACCCTTTAACCATAACATTTACATCACCAACGAACCAAATCTGAACATCTTATGATGATCTTATGATTCTAATGTGTTGACATGTACATCATTGCCTCGTCTAGTGTCAACACTAGAATTAGAATGAATAGCTTTGAAATGTTAATGGACGTTGAGACAAACTACCCCAAACGTCCCTGAATGGCCTGTTTCTATCTATAGCTACAGTGTGTGTACAGCTATAGCTGCTGTTTAAAGAGGGCTGTAGAGCACTGGCTCTCGAGTGGTTTAATACGAGCATTTTGCATTGACCATGAAGTCTATATATTAGCCACTTAAACCCTTTATACGTTGTTGACCGGGGTCCCCCAGTGGTCTGTACTTGGTCCCCTCCTTTTTTCCCTTCTAAACCAAATCTCTTCGCTGAAAATAGCCAATCTACTTTTTGCCAATTGCCTATTTTCACTGAATGTTCGCCTGTTTTCACTGAATGTTCTGAAATCTAGGGATCATGTTGTTATTCCACTATTGGTCTTTGTTCACCACCCAACATCAGGTCCAGGGACCACCCAGGGGTCCAAGTAGACCCTTTTGGATGTGTAACTCTGAGAGTGTACAAATGGATGTTGTGAATCCATTGCGTCATTGTGTCATTCTTTGTGTCTCTGTAGTTATTATCCACAGTGATATTGGAGATCGGAGGGTGCGTGGACACAAAACACGCTTTTGCATGCTTTAATATATAATACGTTATAACCTAACTGAGAATGAGCATGTGATTTGATTTGATTTGATTTATGAGACGTTATGTTACATGCTCCTCACAGAAACATCAGAAACATCAAGATTGAAATAGTGCCCAGAGGATTTTACAGTGTAGATTGGGGTCCAGAGATTAAAAAAAGAATATTTATCTCCATATTTAAATTTGTTATGTTTTTTGTAAATCAATGCCCTACTTCGTCATACTACAGTGTCACACAATAGAAGCAAAAATAGCCGATCTACAAGTTTTGATTTTGATCATCTATTTTTGAATTTGAATCCCGAAAAGCAACAGCTTTGGACATATGAGGTTTCCACCTGACAGCAACTAGATCAAATGCGACCCCCAATGCATATCAAACTGGGGGTCCGTCCTTGAAATGAGAAGGACTTGTGGAGGAGACTTTGGGACGAGTAGTAAAATGTGTCGACCTCTAGCCATGTGAGAAGCCCACTGGGAAGGCATCCAGCTCTTTTATTGGTGACGAGGCACGGACATGAAGGGGTCACATGTTAACAGTTACAGTCGTATGCATTACCAAGAGCAGGGTACATGACTGTATGTGTGTGAGTGTGTACTGTAAGCGTGTGTGCGTGCGCGTGTGCAAGCATGTGTGTTTGTGGATGTGGATAGGGGTGTAACAGTTAATCAAATTAATTGATTTAATCCATAATAAAAAAGAATCCATTTTAATAAAGCTGATTTATTTTCCTTCTTTCTCCTCTTTTTTGAAAATTGCTGATCTACAAGCTCACCTAGTATCGATCTGTTCTGTTCTCTATTTTGTGCAGCATGATGAAATAGGGCTCAAGTGGTTAATCAGTCTAATACGTTTAGTCAATTATAAAAAAAATCCAGAATGGTCCATGCACTGTATATGAATTTGTATACGTTTTACAGATCAGATGTGCACACACAGGCCAAGGCGGTGTGTAAAAGTGTAGTCCACCCAGTAGGGGTGTGCCGATACACTAATTTCACGATACGATACGATATTGGGCTCACGATTTCGATACGATACGCACTTTTTTATTATGAAAATATATGGGGGAGAAAAAAAGCAAATGTGCAAACAAATAATTCTGTTTTTGCATTATTCAGACATGCAAACTTGTAGCTTTTCAGCTACAATAGCCGTTTTGAATCCAAATAGGGCAATAGTGTGACACCTGACCCTATAAAAAACAACATGTTGTCACCCTTTTCACCTCGGGGCTGTTTGCATGCCTGATTATTATTATTGTAAAACAAAAAAAAAGTTTTTTTTTCATTTTTTTTTCCCAAAACGATACATATCGTCACGAAAACGTATCGCGATATATCGCGGGACGATATATCGGCACACCCCTACCACCCAGCACATTCTGCAAATGTAGGCCAGGAGCTGTGCTGGATGCTATAGAGTTACACACTGCCCCGTGACCAAATGTGGATGAGCTCTCAGTCCATATTCATACTCCAATTGCACTATAATATCGGGACTCTGTACTGTACCGTGTTGTGCCTTTACTCTATATGCAATAGAGACTGTATATGACAGATATACAGAGTTTTACACGTGACTCTATATGCAATAGAGACTGTATCTGACAGATACGAGTAAGACCTGTGATATACCATGATCTAAATCGTAGCTGTCAGGCAGAAACCTTGCATGTCCAAAACCGTAACTTTTTATTGGTTAAATATTTATAAAACTCACAGACAGACTAACGCCTTTCACTTTCACGATCTATATGCTGTAGTAGAGACTGTGTGTGATAGATTCCAGTAAGGCTGGCACTCATGTGACTGCGATATAAATAACCCCAACTCATCTATTCACATAGTTATATTATGTTTTTTAGCACACCATGCAATGTTTTTTCCAGTAGTTTGTTTATGTTCACTGTTCACTGTGTGTGTGTGTGTGTGTGTGTGTGTGTGTGTGTGTGTGTGTGTGTGTGTGTGTGTGTGTGTGTGTGTGTGTGTGTGTGTGTGTGTGTGTGTGTGTGTGCGTGCGTGTGCGATGTGCGTACGTGCATCTGCTTTACATTGTACATGGGTTGTCTGTGTGCATGCATGGGTGTGCGTGTGATTTTATTCTTTGAATGAACAAGTGTGTGTGTGTGTGTGTGTGTGTACTCCATCTGATATGTGACTATTAGTGTTGTTTTTAGAATTTGCATTAAGTGCAGGCATGCATGTAGGAATGGGAGCTCACACACCAAAACACATGGACAGACGCGTAAACGTGCCCCACACACACACACACACACACACACACACACACACACACACACACACACACACACACACACACACACACACACACTCTCATATCTCATACTTTAACACATCTTCCAAAATTACGAAAATAGCTCACAACGTCACAACATGTTGGGAGCTTGTAGGTCTTTTCTTTTGCTAAAAATACACTAAATATTTTAATTAAAATATACAGGTCATTTTAGGTTGTATGTTTGATGTGTCGCGTGTGTGTGGCGTGTGCCAGATTTTGTGAGAGAAACAAGCAACCAGCGTCATGTCGTTCTGCACGAACGGTAGCTCATGCGGCGCATGTTTGAGTATCATGAGACTCCACGATGAGTAGTAGTAGAAAAAACAACAACTTTGAATCGGTTAAAATAGACGATTTTCACTCTTACACACGTCTCCCATTATGCCGCTGCAAGGGGTCTGCAGAATGGACAACGGGCAGATCTGGAAATATTCAACGTTCCTTTGTATGTTGGTGAGTGATTAGCGACACATCAAACATACAACCTAAAATGACCGGCACTCTCCTTTAATGTGTGGTTGTCACAAAATCCCAAGGCACACATGGACTTGTCTCTTGGCACACCGTTTGGGAGCCACTGCCCGACGGTATTGGCATGCGCTCTGCCAGTGTGAGGCTTTACGCATTTTTGTAAGAATGCACTGGGGCTCAGCTTGAGAAGAGACCTATCACCTGAGGCTGATGGCGGCGTGCACACACATACAAATACACAGTGAGTGTCTGGGTCGCTGCTCTTTCCACATGGCACTGAAAGCCGGTGCTATGGATCACATCTTTTCCATGTCACAGTATGACACCCCCCCACACACACTCCACACATAAACATACAGCACGCATACACAAACAAACACAACCCAACAGAAACCACAATGTCTATTTCTCAAATCCTAATATAATTGTATGGATAGTTGGACCTCGCACGCACGCACCCACGTACGCACGCACGCACGCCTACGCCCGCAGCGTCTACACCCACCTGATTATCCACGGGTCTCCCAGCTCCCCGCTGATTGAAGCCGGCGTCATGCCGACATGGTTGCTTGGCCGCAGGAAGAGGGCCCCTCCTGCAGTCACTAAGAGGCCCCCATCCGTCACCCTGCCTGACTGCCCGCCAGTGGTAGACTGTAACTAAGTACATTTACTTGAGTACTGTATCCTCTAACACACCGCTTCTCAAAGTGGGGGGGGGGGGATCCAGGGGAGGGGTTCCAGCCAAATACTGTAGCATAAGAATCAGCTTATCCCTATTTCATACTTAAGCTATTGTAGCCGCTCTTCAAGATGTCTTTGTGTCACACAGAAACATTTCGAAAGAATTTAAATTAGAACAACACAAATTGTCTATTTTGCGAGTCCCTGGCACAAATTATTTTCAAATGGATATATCCATGACCAAAATACAAATGAATTTGGGGGTCCTTGTAAGTGTTTACCCCCCCCCCCCCAAAGTTCTGGAGCTCGGCCCAAGACTTCTCCTCAGACCTGACAGTGGGATTTATTACTAAGCTGTGTGGGTGGGTAGTGGGTTATCAAGTAAACACACACACACACACACACACACAATCAAAAACAAGGTAAATGAAATATTATGAGGGAGACCTTATAGGCGGAAATTATTGTGAGAGGAGAGGAGAGGGGAGGGGAGGGGAGGGGAGTCAGACGGAAAAAGCGAAGACAAGAGGGGAGATAAAAAAAATATAGAGAAGATTAAATACATAGGGAGGGGAGAGAAATGTAGGAGAAGAAGATGGTTGGGGAGGTGATGTGGAGCGGCTGGGCTCTGCTCTGTCCCTCCAGGAAGTCATACCATTTCTGCTCTCCATCTGAAGCAGGCTATGTCGCCATGGCAACCATGGGGAGAATCTGCACCCCATATCCCTTCCTACCTCGTCTCAGGCTGGGGCTGGACGTGTGTGTGTGTGTGTGTGTGTGTGTGTGTGTGTGTGTGTGTGTGTGTGTGTGTGTGTGTGTGTGTGTGTGTGTGTGTGTGTGTGTGTGTGTGTGTGTGTGTGTGTGTGTGTGTGTGTGTGTGTGTGTGTGTGTGTGTGTGTGTGTGTGTGTGTGTGTGTGTGTGTGTGTGTGTGTGTGTGTGTGTGTGTGTGTGTGCGTGCGTGCGTGCGTGCGTGCGTGCGCGCGCGCGCGCGCGCGCGCTAGCGCTAGCCTGGTTCCAGACGAATCTGCCTTTGCAAAATTGCATGCACTTTAGCCCTCGGCAGATTAGGTCTGGCCCCCCTCCATAGAGATTTAATTTCTCTCCCTCCGCAGTTGTGCGGAACCAACCAGGGCCCAGTATCCAAATGTGGGCGGGCTTAGCACAAGGAAGCACTGCTCTGATTGGTTCGTTCAAGGAAGCACTGCTCTGATTGGTTTAGGTCTAACCAATAGAGTCCGTTTGGATCTTTTTGTAACCGCCCCTTGGATTTTTTTTTACCGTTGATAGGGACCAGACTAATATCCACGCAGTGTGTCGTGTGATATTGTCTGGCCACGCGAGGCTATGCGTGCGTGCGTGCGCGTGCGTGCGTGTGTGTGTGCGCATGCCTGCGCGTACGTGCGTGCGTGCGTGCGCTCTCCATTTGATGTGTGACTGTCGTTAGGTTAGTGTCCCCAATATGCATCAAGTGCAGGCATGCGTTTGTGTGTGGGAGCTCATGAACTACACACACACACACACACACACACACACACACACACACACACACACACACACACACACACACACACACACAAACACACGTTTCTATTACTATACTTGTGAGGACATCAACATTTTAGGATGCATTGAAAATACCTGAAAATTGCAGCAAAATCGAAAATCTACAAGCTCACAAAGCGTCGCTCTGAGGTGTTGTGAGTAGATCGGCAATGTTTCGGTGCATGACATCGCGCACAACTAAGTATAAAATAAGAAAACTCAAACCCCTAAAACTAAAATCTAAATGTCTCTTTCTAATTGTCATCCTAATCTGAAACAACCATTTTCCTTGCAAGGACCAGGAAAATTGTCTTCACAAATGTCAAATTCTACTATACTTGTGGGGACATTTGGCACGTATAGTAATACACACACACACACACACACACACACACACACACACACACACACACACACACACACACACACACACACACACACACACACACTCACAGTGTACTGCAGGCTTTATTTTTAGCACGTGGCACTTATATAATCAGGGTGACACTGGGGGAAATAAAAGCAAGGGGAAAAAAACATCTCCTGCATTTCCTTTACCCACTATCTGCTTTTCCTTCAACATCTCTCTCTTTCTCTATCTCTCTCTCTCTCTCCCCCTGCTCCCTGCCTCATTATAGCTTTGACTCCACATCCTTTTCTCTTACTCTCTCTCTATATATATATCCCTCACTACCCTCTTAATTCTCTTTTGTTGGCTCTCTCTTTCTGTGTTTCCATCTGTTTCTCTTCCTTGTCATACATCTCTCCCTCCCTTGTTCCTAACCTCAATGCCTCCCTCTTCCTGTCTATATCTCTCTGCTTTCCTTCTTCTGCCGTGACACTCTGCAGAGAGAGAGAGATAGATAGAGAGAGAGAGAGATAGAGAGAGAGAGAGAGAGAGAGAGAGAGAGGTCATTGGGGGAGGGCATAAATGGAATGGAAGATAGAGGGAGGGAAATTGGAAAAAGAGAGCGGGATAGAAAGGGGAAGAGGAAGAACTGCTCACATATTTTTGCTTCTCAGACGTGACGAAGAAGACAGACAGACAGACAGACGGAAACAGAACAGAGCTACAAATAGAACGAAGACAGACAGAGAGCGTGAAATAGATGGACAGAGAAAGAAAGGACCACGGCGATCTGGGTCTGGCACTGCTCCGTTGTGAATCCATTTCCTGCTCCCGAAGTCTGGGGTGACAGGGCCCAGTATTCAAATATGGGATACTGTAATTGGTAGTTGGTTGTAGGTTTAACCAATTGCGTCCAGAGCCATTGTTCTGATCCCGCCCCCTTGGGAAAAAAACGTCTTCATCCAAGAACCAGACTCATATCCACGCAGTGATATAGTCTGGCTACGCGAGGCTAGTGGCGGGCATTAATCACTTGAACCCCAGCATTCATATTCTGGGGGGAACATTAGCCAGAAATTGCAGATCTATAAGCTCAAGCTACTTCAATTTCAGTTTTTCAACCTGTTGAAGCCAGGGATAATTCTTTTTCATACAACCATGTCACAAAGAATAGCTGATTTACAGTAAACAATCGCGACACCTAAAAAACGTTCTGCGAGCGGCGGTCATACAGGCTACAGCCATAAATGAGGCATAGTAGAGCTGTTGTGCGACTGTGTCCTGTGGCGAAGATAGCAGATCTACAAGCTCACAACGCTGAGCTTGGAAATCGGCTATTTTTGATGTGGGACACTGCTATACAACTGAGTATAAATAAGGCCTTAGACTCCCCCTGAGAAGGGGTCCTCCCTCCACCTGTGCAACTCCTGTATAATCTCCCCCCCCCCCCTCTCTCTCTCTCTCTCTCTGTGTCTCTCTCTATCTCTCAATCTCTCTCTGTCACTCTCTCTCTCTGTCACTCTCTCTCTATCTCTCAATCTCTCTCTCAATCTCTCTCTCTTTCTGTCACTCTCTCTATCTCTCTCCCCTGCTCCCAGGCGTTAGCCCATTCCTCAAGGTAATTTGACCGCAGATAGCATCTCAGCATTACTTAGCAGGATATCAGTAGAGAACGTCTTTCTGGATCACACAGGGGGGCAGGGGTGTGTGGTGTGGTGTGGTGTCGTGTGGTGGGCGGTGGGGGGTAGTAAGAGGGCCCAGGCTGTCTTCATGTTACAATCGGCAGATCTCAGTTCAGTTTGTAGACGACCTCTGGATGGATTAGCGCAACGCAACGGCGATGGCCTTTCTGCTTTGAAAAAGGGTGCACGTTTGGCCCTATAGCCATGCTCCTGTTTGATCATCACCGAGTGCTACACCAGCTGAATTCCACATCAGAGGAGTCATCAAAAAAAAAATGATGCCTACATGTATAAGGCAAGCCACCACCTCAGTGAAAAATTGCTTACACTATCGCCTCTAATTGCTGTGGCTGGACATACGCAAGTATCCCACGTGAAGTAACTGAAACTCCACAGTTGGAGAAACACTATAGGCCCAGTGCTGATGCACAGCTATTTCACGCAACAAGCTGTTTCCTGAAACAGAGTTGCATGTCCATTGCATGGTATAATACTTTGCCAATGAATAAAAATAACTCTGATGTCCCAGACCTGTGTTGTTTTAAATGAACAGGTTAGCTGGCACTGCTGCAGTGTGCTAGCTCAGAGCTCTTTAAATAAATGCCAGCACTACTTCGTCCAGATGGTCACACATACGGTATGCTGGCAAGTCTGCATTGGCACCTTTGCACTTGACTGTAAATGACATTTTGATTTATATCTACATTTTTGTTCTCAATTGGATCCTTTTCAGGTGGCAAACTGGTTAAAAGATTGCATTGCAGATTGCAGTTCAACCTCTTGTGGTCACCAAGTGGTATAAGTGGACCAAAGCGCTTGTAGGTTGTAACTCCAGTCGAACAAGCAGTGGATTACCACCAGAGGCTGTGGTGACTATTGGCCATACGTAATAGTCAATTTACTTCATATTTCAGTTCTTGAAAATGATCTTGTAATTGTCAACTGCAACTACAGTGTATGAATAGTTGTGTAAATAGTTGCACCATGCACTCTCCCAATGTAAAGACAATATTTTGTTATTAACCCCTGTTTGTCTTGTCTAATAAGTACAATCACTTAACGAGTGTATATTGAATATACCGTATGTATCTGAGAAGTATGTACACAATGTGTGTTTGTACAAATCAGTGGCGCCGGCGCCTGTTTAATTAAAGGACACTGTGTCCCCCCGCTATTCAGTCCAGCAAAAAAAAAAAAAGTTAAAATATTTTTTTTCAAGGTGTCAAGGTGGCGTCAAGGTGAGGTGAAGCTTGTTTGTGCGTTTCTATTGACCATACTATTCACACGGCGGACATTCTGCTCTTGTGCCATACTCGTCATACCCCATGGTTATGATGTAAGCATTAACCACCATGTGAATAATTCTTCTTAATTGTGCTTACAAAGTGCATTTGTGTGTGGTTTGTCCCACACCACATTCTGTAGCTCAGAGACAGAAATGTGTCAGCACCACAGGGAGTGTGCTTCACATTGCTACCCTAGTGGCTGTCACAGGCCTGGCCAACCACTGCCAGAGCACAGAGGGAGTCCTTGGCAGCAACCTCCATGTCTGCTAAGCCCACAGAGAACTGTGGTTTCACTGAACCCTGTGTTGTTTGTCTTATATATTTTTCTTTCTTTCTTGTGTTCCACTTATATATGTCCACTTGTCCAGCATTACACACATTCCTCTCACCAAATTCTCTTTTGTGCTGCTAACGTTCATCCCATCTTTTAATTGCCGGGTTTTAGGCAGCTATGGCAGCATAACAAAGATAACGAAGCCTGTAGCTTCATTTCCACTTACTTATCCTGTGTATTATCCAGTTGAAAACCTTCAGTCTTTGAAAAAGCACTTTGTTAGAGTTAACCATTGAGAGACTGACTGATGTCTATGGCTGTCAGCATAGGGGAGGGATACCATGGTTACCAGCCTTTCCATGGTTTCCCAAATCTTGTTTTTCATGCAGATTTTGTCCAGCAATGTACTAGCAATTTTTCAAACAATTGTATACATTACCAGGACCATTCCTATGTTAATTTCCACTGCGCCACTCCCCTGATATGATTGATTGGGGTTCAAATTCAAATCAGCAAACCTGAGCGTGACTGGACGGCAGACAATATAAATAGATGTTTTTGTCTGGGTTTTTGCTGATCGACCAAAAGGTCCCGCAGGATCGACTGGTCGATCTTATAGACATGGTTGCCCACTCCTGTTGTATGAGAAGCTGCTGAAGAAGCCCAAACAAAATTGGGCTGAAACACACACACACACACACACACACACACACACACACACACACACACACACACACACACACACACACACACACACACACACACACACACACACACACACACACACACACACACTCTTAGGCTGATGTTCCCCCTGCCGGATTTGCCACACTGGGGTTCAAGTGGTTAGGTTTTGAAGGGAATATTTTAGCCAGAACGTTTCAGAGCCATTTAGGAGAACTTACTAGGAGAAAATACTTTGGGAATATGGCTTCTGGTCTCCATTGCTGGTCATACAGTCTCCAAGCCTCCATGCACTGCTGCCTTGGCTGCACCTGCTCCCTTTACCATTGTTATCTTCCTAGACCTTATCTGCTGGACAGCTAAGCTGCATGCATGCATGGATGCACCCACCCAGCCAGCATTCAAATCAGATGATATGGGAAAACCATCACAGGTCTATCAGGAAATTACGTCTGGTATATCCAGGGATTATAGTTGTGGGCCTGGAAAAATAGGTGTTGTATTATTGTTGATTTTGGATTACAGTGAGAGAAAACAGGGCACTGCCCTATCACGTTATTGTTGATACAGGATATCTTTGCTGGCTGCTGCTATTGGCGCACAGTTATTGTACTTTTTTTGAAGGCGAGTGTGCAGTCCATTCACCTTTAGACAGTGGGGAGGCTGAGAGGGAGATCAAACTGTGAGAGGGAGATCTAATAGGGGAGTCACAAGCAGGACAGTTCTGGTGGGAGTTTGTAAGCAAACAGGATGTAAACATATTTACATCCATGGTTCTTAGTCAACCATTTGAACCACTACAGCAGTGATTCTCAAACTTTTTAATTTCCTGGACCCCGAGTTTAATTATGCATGAGGCCACCGACCCCCATGTGATTCACTTTTTTATCTCAGAGACCCCAATTTACATAGTTAAATCCTCTGTGTTTGTTACGGCCCTATATGGCCATAGTGGTTGTGTGTCTAACCCTCTGTCAGTAGTTTCAGTGCTGCATGATCAGTGCCATCTATTAGAGAGTTACGCCAACTCCACTTCTTCGGGCCAGGTCTTCTACATACACATACATTGGCGAATAGTGACAAATCCCTAAACCGGAAGTTCATGGAATGCATTGAAGTCGACGGCTCCTTGTCACTATTTCCAGCTACATGAACCACGTGACCGACGCTGTTTCTGACCACTCATTGGCGCAACTCTCTAATAGAAGGCTCTGTGCATGATGAATGAAGGTGGGAGTGGCCTAGGAGATTGGAGGAGTGGCGTGGAGATTGGGGCTCACCGGGACTTCATTCCCCAAATCAACCAGCCAGTATAAAGGGCTGGAAAGAACAACCCACAAGCCTCTTTTACCATTGCAACACCACATGCTGCTGATCCCTTTTTCTTTAGTTAGCTAGTGTTTAGTAGGTCTGTAGGCTGTGTGCCATACCTTCTGGCTTAGTGCGGAAGGTACCTCTAGATCTTATAAGGTCGTAACAGTGTTATTTGAACTCTGTGAGTGTGTACGGTATACTCTTGAAGTTACAGCGTCCTTTTGGTTCAATTATTTAACTGGGGACCACTTGGAACCCACTGAAGGACCCCTGAGGGTCCCCGGACCCCACGTTGAGAACCAGTCAATTATAGCATCAGTGGCTGTATTTAATAATTGTATGTAGAACTTTCTGTGGTTCTCTGAACCTTCAACCTGAAGGGAGGTTCAAATTCTCCCCACAAGTGATGACAAGAGCAGCCTGTGTTCAATCAATAAAGATGGTTTTCTCAGTGACAGTGAGCTGCTGTCTTTGGCGTACTGGTGTACTCTGGAGTATAACTGAAGCGTAAACCAGGCCATCATAGAGAAGGTGAAGCCAGAGTTGCTACATTGCTGTGTGCTTCTGTTGTACTGCACACAGTTGCTTTATTCTGTTCAGTCATTGTTTAAAGCCGGATTTGCTGTTCACTGTTGCAGTTGAGTAGAGACTGCCAGTCAGTGTGTGACTGAGAGACATGTTTGGCTGTGAGGTGGTGCACAGATGGGACTGTGTGTATGCAGGGTTCCATTTTAAAGGAACAGAGGGGGGACATTTTATTATCCACAAGCCCTATACTTATTCTTACAACAACTAGCGGAAATAGCTCACGTCGCATTGGTGAGCTTGGTAATCGATTTTCTAATTTTTGATGTTTAGCAGTTTTTTAATTAAAAAGAAAATTGTCAAATTTGGACAGATTTTGTCCAAATACGGATGCCAGGATTTGTAAAATTGTGATATCCAATAGAAAATGAAGATTTAATTCAGTCTGATCAGAAGCAGGGATAAAACACCCCCACCAGCCATACAAATGAATGACCTGAGGAGAGGAATATAAAAAGCAGAAGCATAGATCCAACCCCCAGCAAATCAAACTGTGTGTGTGTGTGTGTGTGTGTGTGTGTGTGTGTGTGTGTGTGTGTGTGTGTGTGTGTGTGTGTGTGTGTGTGTGTGTGTGCGTGTGCACGTGTGTGCAAGATGTGTGAATGAATAAGTGAGGTGTTAATACAGCATAGTGTGTTGAAAATCTGGCAATAGTATATGCAGCGTGTGTGTGTGTGTGTGTGTGTGTGTGTGTGTGTGTGTGTGTGTGTGTGTGTGTGTGTGTGTGTGTGTGTGTGTGTGTGTGTGTGTGTGTGTGTGTGTGTGTGCAGGTATGCACACATGTGTAACAAGCAGACTACAGTATTTGCAGGGAGCTGTGTCAACATAAAGAACATAATGCCTTCTGTATGTTCTCTGTATTACATGCATATGTTTGTGTTTTTCTTTTAGCTGACAGCGCTGTGTGTCAAGAGCTTGTACTGTTGCTGTGGTCAATGCATTTATAGCCAGCCAGCACATCCTCATAAACATTGTGTGTCTGCCATTTGTGTGTGTTTGTTGCAACTTGTTGTGAGCTTGTAGATCTGTTATTTTCGGCGAAGAGATTTGGTGTAGAGGGGGAAAAAGTAGGGGACCAAGTATAGACCCCTGGGGGACCCTGTGCAAAGAAGCATATAATCCTCTGGAATCATAACATACATTTCATCGCTGTCGGGCAGAAACCTTGTATCCCCATATTTCAACTTTTTATATGTTATCGTAAAATGAATGCCCTACTTCATCATACAAGTGTCGCACAAAAGTAATGGGAATAGCAGATCTACAAGCTTACAACGCATCACGATGCAAGCTTGTAGATCGGCTATTTTCACTATTTTATATATTGTTTTTTAAATTGTAATAAAAAAGGAATGGTTTTGGACATACGAGGTTTCCATCCAACAGCGACAATTTTGCATTTCTGTATACATGTTCATCTGCACATGCCTGTGATGGGGAGGCAGTTCGGTTCAGCCAGGCTTTTTTTAGGGCAGCTGACAGGCGGCCACTGTGAGCCACTGGGAGGGTTTTTCCAGTGGCTGCAGTTTTGAGGCTGACAGCTCGGTGACACATCATTACATATTGCTCAAGGCGGTGCAAGCAACAGTGACCTTTCATGCTGCTGTTGAGTTCTGTGTGTGTGTGTGTGTGTGTGTGTGTGTGCCTCAAAAGAAGAAAGCGAGTGGAGAAAAAACATATTTACATGCGTGCGCATGTGTATGTTTGCAAGTTGTCTGTATGGCCTTTTCTGTGTGTGTGTGTGTACATTGTTCATTAAGTCTCTCGGCCTCCAGCCTTCTGCTTTGAAACTCAGAGTCACCACTGCTCTGTGTGTGTGTGTGTGTGTGTGTGTGTGTGTGTGTGTGTGTGTGTGTGTGTGTGTGTGTGTGTGTGTGTGTGTGTGTGTGTGTGTGTGTGTGTGTGTGTGTGTGTGTGTGTGTGTGTGTGTTGCTTGTGAGGGGCCTACAAATTGCCGGCCTCTCCATAAGGAGGGCCACACAGTTAGCAAGGTACAGTACTGCTCAATATCAGCTATTATAGGAAGCCGCTCGATTTGGAGGAGGCGTTGTTTCCTTTACCCATGATTGTTGTGTTTGACAAGTCCAACATTATTGTATGTAACTATGTGCCTTATATGCACTTTGTAACTGGCTGTTTTCCCATGATCTGACTGCACTGGCAGTGTTTATATCCTTTGTACATTCTTGTACTTCTGTTTCTGTGGACATACATGAATATTTCAAATGTGAGTGTGTGTGTGTGTGCGCAGTGCGTGCTTTGTGGATGTTTTATGCATATCTACGCATTGGTATATTATTTTGGCAATTGAATCACTGAACTTTATTCTCGCCCTTTTCGCTGCTGCCTGCAGGTCACACTTCTAATATGCACACAGACACACAGAAATACATGAACACACACAGAGACGCATACAAGTGAATTTGTACACACAATGACACAAACACACACGGGCGGACAAATCATTATGCATGCACACACACAAATGAACACAAGCACTGACTCCCAAACAGTAGTTTCTAACCAGTTACCGTGTTAAATGTTAAATGTAGCAGTGTTTAGGGGTGCCTGGTGGCTCTGCCAGTTAGTGCACACACCATTATCGTTACTGTTCAGCAGAAGCCCTGTATGTCCATATTTCATCGTTGTTGTCGTTTTTTTTAATAAATGAATGCTCTTGGTTATTGTATACTTTGTCATATGTCAGTGTCACGCAAAAGTAGCTAAATCTAGATCTGTTATTTTCACAATTTCTGATTTATTTATTCTTGCCTACAATGACATTCCCCAAATATTGTAGGGACGCCAGATTGAAAGAGGTTACGTATGTTTTATAAATAACTTGAGACTAAATAATAACTACACTGGATCCAGAGGAACACAAGTTATGCAAATGATGCTTCTAGTGAGTGCGAGGACCTTGGGTTTGAATCCAACCCCTTTCTTGTCTTGCATGTCTCTCCTCTCTTTCTGCCCTTGGTTTCCTGCATGTCTCTCTGCACTGACAGACCTGTATCTGAAAATAAAGCTTAAAATGGCAAAGAGACTGTAAATCTTAAACAAATACATAAATGTAGTACGGCTTAAAAATATAACTGTTTGGTAATTCTGATGCAGTGGTTATATACATATGAGATGTTTTTTTCTTTGTTTGTTTTTTTCAAATTCGATTCATAAGATTATTGTGCACTTTAACCACACAAAAAAATGTCCCACAAAAATAAATTAATAATATAAAATACAAATGATAAATGATAAATGGACTGCATTTATATAGTGCCTTCCTAGTCTTTCCGACCAAATGCTCACAGTGCATTGCATTGCGATTTGTGAGCTTGTAGATCGTTTATTCGCTATTTCAGTTTTTTTTTCTTTTTATGTTTTAGGTTTTTTAAAGCCATTTCACAATAGGGGGGCCAGAGCCTATGGTCTCTATGGCCTCTGTTCTAATGAAGCATGCATAACACATGCCGTGTGAGAGACACTGTCCCACCTTAACTGTCTCTGTCACTTGCACACCTAATATCTACATTTTCACACAGAGATGTCATTATCCATTTTCTGCCTTTTAAGCCCTTCATTTCAAGCAGAGTTGACCTAATATGCAGGATGTGCCTGGTCTGGGGTGGTATACCCTTTGTCAGAATTCATTGTGCATAGTGTGTTTTTGCCTTCGTCCTCCTGGCTGTGAGAGACGAGGCAATATTGAGCGTAGAAAGTGTTGACTCAGGGGGAGGGACAGTGTCACATTAATAACCAAGATGGGTCATGCGGGGCAGTCATGGGAGCACAGGAACAAGACAGAGGCGTCCCTGTGGGCTCAGCGGACTGCAGCGCATTATGGCCTACTGGCTGGTGAACTTGTCACTGGTGTAATTTATTCTTTCATCTGAATTATGCTACATAATCCTATATTAAAATTGGCTAATTGGAGGGCCGGCCGCCGGGTGGGCGGACAGACCTCTGACATCACCCTGACTCGCAGCCATAACCCTATTGTTTTGTTTTGTATTGTATTTCATGAGATTATGAATAAAGTTAAAAAAAGAAAAGAAAAATGCAGCTACGCCCAAATATGGAGTGTATTGTCTTACCTCAAGGTGTCGTCATGGCATCAGACCGCAAACAAATCAGTAAGCTCCTGCTCCATATATGGGCACAAAAGGGGCGTTGCCCATAAATGGGCATATACTGATGACATCAGCGATCTCCATACAGTATGGGCATAAAATATATATAATATATGGAGTACAAAAATGTTTGCATCACAAATACTGTTGAATAATGACAATGAGTCATGAGAGACACGAATCTGTGTTGCGTGCCAAGCTCTATCTATAACTCTATATTACATAAGCAAAACAACATGAAAATATCAAAGTAACATGAACATATTAATCTTTAACAACAAAGATGGACTGAAGAAGCATAGCAAAGAGACGGGCCATTCCTTTGACATCAGTCACAGTAAAAATCCACTCTGAAATTAACACTCAGGATTTTTACAGGGCAGTACATATCAAGTGCTGGAAAATGTCATTCATCATCTTTCCTTCTCTCAACTATGCAGCCTCTGTTACATAATAAGAATAATATATAATGTGAGAGGGAAAGGGAAGAAGGGAGCCCGACAGAGGAAGAGACGGCAAGGAAAGGGAGGAGTGGGAAGTAGTGAGCCAGGAAAGAAGGAAGAGGAGGATAGAGGGATGAAAAAACAAATGGAGAGGAGAGGAGAGTATATGACACATACCATCAGACAGGCTGAGGGGAAAGCAAATGAAGTACATGACATGTCTCCATACATTATGCTAATCAGCCTTCTAATGCTGCTGTGCTACTGCCCATGCACTCACTCTCTCTCACATACACACACACACGTCACGCACAAGGACACGCATGCACGCACACACATACACGCACGCACAACAAACAATAAAACAGGCCCACGTTCCGTGCATGCATAATGGATGAACAGGCAGGCACGTACACTGACACACAAGTGAACTAGAAGGCGACAGGCCGGCGCACGCACGCACGCACGCACGCACGCACGCACGCACGCACGCACGCACGCACGCACGCACGCACGCACGCACGCACGCACGCACGCACGCACGCACGCACGCACGCACGCACGCACGCACGCACACACACACACACACACACACACACACACACACACACACACACACACACACACACACACACACACACACACACACACACACAGAAACCAGCAAGCACATAAATACAAATTTGTACAAACATTAGTAAGCACCCCTATGAAATACCAGATGCCAGTGTCTGTGCATGGATGTGTATGTGCATAAACAAACAGACAGACCAAGGCATACAGTAGCTATACTTACAAACACGCCCACACTCAAAAACTCAAACTCATGCACATGTGTGCACAAGCACGCCTACAAGGTTAAAAGGCGACACATTCATACATGGGCAGTCTTACATAATCACACACATGCATGCACATACACACACCTTTTCACGTGGGTGCACGCGAGTGCGGTCATGGCAGACAACACTCAGCCTCCCGGCGGCACTGGCTTCTGAAGGCTTTTTTGGCAAGCTGTCTCCCCTTGTGATTAGCAAACGTGTAGCCCATTACTCACCTCCCCTCTGTTAATAGAAAAGTCACAGGCACTGACATCATCCGCCTCCTCCCTTCTCCTCTAGCGCTTTCATCTCCTCATGCTTGTTACCATTTTGTAGCTTGATTACACGACCCTGTGTTGCTCCCTGAGTCAGGGGCCATGCAGTTAACAGTGTATGGATTCAGGAAGGTGTTGATGTTGTAGGTAAACTTGTGTGTTATGCTCGATAATGGCAAACATCCTGAACCATGATTCCTTTGGTTAATTGTGAGATCACGATTATTTAACATGATCACTTTTTGAAACATGCATTTATTGAACTTTATTTGAAAAATAATTCTTAACATTTAGAAATTTGATTAAAATTTGTATTAGGCAAAAGAATGTAAAACATTAAACAACACAGTTACATTTATAATACTTTTGTCTAAAAGGTCCGACCAAAAAAGTCCTTGCGGACTTGTTTCCGTTGGGGTCCTTGAATTAATTTCATAGACAGGCAGTTTTTCCTGAACTTTTCAGTTTTTGCTCCTTTATTGTTTGGTCATAGACCAATTTGTATTTGAATTTCTGATGATTAAACAATTTGGTCATATTGCAGACACCACCATGTAATAAATCTTGCACGATATTTGTTGTTGTTCCTCTTCAGACAAACCGCTGAATTGGTTTTACCTTTCTTATTGACCCAAGGCTCCCTTTCCGTCATCTTAGCTTTGGCTGAATTAAACATGCCACAACCTTTACTGAGACTAAGTCTGGGCCTTTAGGGACGGGCGAAATGCGAGCCACTGTAAAGGAAAGGTGGGAGAGCATCATTGTGAAACAGAATGCGCCACAATAACCGGTTTATCTACTCACAATTTCTGACATAAGAAGGATTGTTTTCTGTTCATCATCGGACATCTGACTCTGTGTCACTCTGTGTCACTCTGTGTCACTCTGTGTCACTCTGTGTCACAAAGTCTTCTGATGATGTGCAGTCCTCACTCAGGTCACTTTGTGTGTGTGTACTGGCGTTTACTCAGCTGTGGGAGCCCTCGCTTCCACACTGATGTAAATGTTCATTCATTTCTCGTTGGTCATATTAACAATTTATGGTGGCACTTTTCCCCCCTTTCCTCTCCCCTTTGCTTTCTCAGGCTGAAAAAGGCTGACATGAATATTGACGATAGGAAATGTGCTGTGTGTGCACTGGGGGTGAGCAAGAGAGTGAGAGAGAGAATTTCAGGGCCTTGTTTGACTGTTGTGGAGTGGTCTTCTTCAAATGTGTGTGTGTACTGTATGTGGATGTGTTTGTGGATGTTGGCACAGCAAAATCCTGAGTATAAATTTAACCCCTGAGTGTAATGGACCCATGAGGGTCACTCTCAGAGTTAAATGAACACTCAGCATTTTACAGTGTAGCCACTGTGCAGTGAGCCAGCTGAAGCCCCATCACAGTGGGAGGTTGAGAAACGGTAGATGGAAGCATCAAGCTGGTCCCATACTCCTGACAACCAAACATATGGATGGTTGTTTGGACAGGAATTTTGTAGGAAAGATGTTATTCGATTACTATTTATTATTGAATGTATTGGAAGAGAAATGTTTATGAGAGTAATCTGAGTATGATGAGTGTCAAAACATGGAGTGAAAAGAAAATAACATAATAACATAAAGCAGGTGGTGCCAGAAAACTCACAGGTTTGATGGCGCAACAGCCCAGGTGACCCTGAAATGTCCTTGAAAAAGATACTGAAGTAACAGAGCACACACTCACTCACGCATGCACACGCGCGCACGTACACACACACACACACACACACACACACACACACACACACACACACACACACACACACACACACACACACACACACACACACACACACACACACACACACACACACACACACACACACACACACACACACACACACACACACACACACACACACACACACACACACACACACACACACACACCTCTGTTCTAGAGCTGCCACTCTCAACTTCCCTGGGTTCTCTGACCCCTCAGCTATAGCATATTCTAGTATACAGTACTTGCCTGGATCCAGACCATAGACACAGCCCAGTCTTCAGTCTGTTATCAGGCTAATACAGTACATGCATGCGTGCCTGCGATCCTTTGTGTACAGCGAATATAGGAGAGTACTACTACTGTAGCAAGTTCCCTATGTAGTATTAGTATTGCTGATACTAGTGGTAAACGGTGAATAGTGGTACTGGTATCTATTGTATTACTAGCATTCATTGTGGTACTAGTTACGATTTATGCAAACTAGACCATACCCGGTGAAGTGTGCAGGCGAAAGTAGTTGCAAGCGTGGGGTTATTGCATGTCCTGTCGTGTGAGCAGTGTGCTTCCCCAACTCGTTTCACTCAACTTGCCTGTCTCTCCCCGCACCCGCCCCGCCTCGCCCCCCCCGCTACTGAGACCGGGGGTAAAAAGTCCGCGCTGTCGACCCACACAGGCTCGACGCATGCGCAGTTTGATGAAGAGTCCACCATTGTTTGACACATAAACGCTAATAAGAAGCTGAGATTTGATGAAATTGAAAAACGGGCTTCACAGTTAAGTTCAGATGGTAATGGTCAATGGCTGTGTGCAAAATCAGAGCAATTGCTTGCTCCAGCCACTGAGGAGAACCGGGTAGCTTCACCACTACAGACAGTCACCACTACAGACAGAGGTTACTAGAATTATAGTAGAATACTGTGGTATTAGTACAGTATACTGTACATGTGTTTCTGTGTAAAAGACAGAGAGCCACGTGGAAGCCGATCATACGACATCCATTTAAATCATGTCAGGCAGCATTTCCCCTGAGCCAGGCTTTTACCTGCCAACCTTCTTTGTCCCCCCCCCCCACCCCCCCCCCCCCCCCACCCCCCCTCCTTCCTCGCGTGTCATCTGTGTTTCTGTTGATTTACATCAGTCTACAGTATGTCTGGCGGACTTCCTGGCCAGATAGAACCTGAAGAGTAGTTACTGCAATGCTGGCCATGACCTTTCCCCCCCAGATTAAATTAGTGAGCGAAGGAAGGTTGTTTCAGAGCGTCTGGTTGTGTGCACCTGCCAGGCGGGTGTACTGTACTGTACTGTACTGTACTGTACTGTACTGTACTGTACTGTACTGTACTGTACTGTACTGTACTGTACTGGGCAGGCGTCCTGTGTTGCTGTCCAGCAGAGAGGAGGAGGAGGAAGAGGGGTGGGGTGCAGTGTTGCCGTTGCCGTGTCCGCTTATAGGGCAGAGCAGTGGCGGCCATTTTGTGGTGCCACAGATAGAAAACCCATTAATTTGACCTATAGAGATTTCCAAAAATATTTATATAAACTATTTTAAGCCTGGAACCAAGCCATCCAGGCTCCTGGTGAATCATGACCATAATACATTTGAGTCTGTGTCAAAAAATATTTCAATATTACTATATACTATATTTAATAAATACCCTTTTTTGCGGTTTTCAAATCTTTTTTGACACAGAATGAAATATTTTATGGTCATGATTCACCAGGAGTGTGGATGGCTTGGTTCCAGGCTTAAAATAATTCAGAAATATTTATGGGAAAAACATAGGCCTATGGGTTTTTCTCTGGGCTTGTACAGTAAATGTCGTTAGTTGTGTTGTTCCTTATTTGGCCTTGCTTCCTAATGTTATTTAAACTAGTGGTTCTCAAACATTTTCATGTGAAATACCCTCAAATTAATTATGTATTAGTCCGCAGATCCTCATCTGAAAATATTTTGTGTCAGGGACCCCCATACAGGATTTGTGTTTAAAATGTTTCAAAACTCTTCCACATTGGTGGATGGATAGACAGCTGCTGACTTGAGTGGGGAGAAGTGGGGGTGCAAGCCAAGGTCAGGGGGAGCTGGCAGCGTTGCACACATGCACAGTAAAAATTAACCCAGTGGTTCTCAACTTGGGGGTTCTCAACCTGGTGGTGATGATTATTTTGGGCGGTCACAGTCTGAAAAGGTTGAGCCTGATTTGTACACTTCCAGAGATAAATTAACACTTTCACAGGATTTCACTTCATACTCTAAAAATATATATTTTGTGCATTGGGTTGCACTTGCTGTATGAAATGTGCTATATAAATAACATTTTATCTTATTTGATACATCTTCAAACTATAAACTCAATGACTTTTGGACATCATTTGTGCTCAGTTCTTCTTGGTCTTCTAAGTGCAAGCCACACATTTCTTGGACTTTCAGCCCCTTTTTGCCTATTAAGTATATTTAAACACATGTCTCTTGCCAGTAGCTGCCTAGAGACTGTATTTGCATCTTCTAAAGCCTCAATGGGCGGTAGCTGGTGGGAGATTTCCTGTGCACTGTAGTTGGCAAAGTTTGACAGGCAGCATTTAGCAGCAAAGACTGGCAGCATTTATTGGTTGCAGTAGGCAGCTTATAAATTATAGGTGAACACACAGAGTAGAAAATAAATATGTGCAATTTTAGTACAGCATACAACAATTTGTAAAGATTTCTAATGTTGGTTAATGGAAAGGATTTGGCTTTTTCAAATGATATGGACTTTTATGAGCATATTTTACACATTAAAGCCATTCGGAGTCCTTTACAAACATAATTAACCACTTGAACCCCAGTGTTCATATTCTGGGGGGAACATTAGCCAACGGAAAAAGCAGTCAAAGTACAGTTGTAACTCAAGTCCAGTTCTCTAAGGCTACAGTGGTTTAAGTGGTTAAAACTACCACAACCAACATCCAGCAGGTCTTCGTCCCATTGATCTTGTCTAGGTGTCAGCTGTTTTGAGGCTTGGCATGGACTGACACAGCCTTGGCTCCGACCCTGGCAGCAGGCGACTCGTCAATCAGAAATAAGTCCAAATCTTTAAGCCTTTCTTCATGTTGTTCCACCGGTCCCCCCCCCCCCCCTCTGATTGAGGTTAATCCTTCAAGCATGCACACACGAAACGCCTCCCCACATGTAGTACCTCCTGCCAGAGCAGGTTTGCCTAATTTTTTCTTCTCCCTCTCTCCCTCCTCCTCTTCCAGCCACCCCCCCTCCTTCTCTTCCTCTTTACCTGCTCACACCTATCCACCTCCCTCTGAGCTGGCACACGGTGCACATGGGGGGGGGGGGGGGGGGGGGGGCTAGGGACAGGTGTTAACCCCCGCCACGGCCCTGTCTATAGCAGCATACCTGAAGGAAGAAATGGTGGGAATTAAGTTGGCTGTTTACGGCCAACTTAATTTGACTTAAATTAGGTCGACATCCCAAACGCACGCACGCACGCACACAAAGTGGGCACGGATGCACGCCCCCGTACACATACGCACGCAAGTTGGTACGAATTCACTCAGACACACATACCCACATAAATATGTAGACACACACCGCCTCATACACACACAGACACACACAGCCACACACACACACACACACACACACACACACACACACACACACACACACACACACACACACACACACACACACACACACTCTCACATGCACACGCCGCTGAGGGTGGCTAAAAATAACAATGTCGAGGTGGGGGGCGGGGGATTGGGCAGGAAAATAAAGTAAATGAAAGCAGAAGTGATTGGTTGAAGAGACTGCTTGTGATGAGTACACGGGTGGCCTGCAGGAAACAGATATGGGAGGGGTAGAAGGAATAAAGAGAGATTGATTGATTGATTGATGTACTTTATTTAGTAAGACATGAGAACAACAGTACATGGAAGTACAAATTCACAATACAAGGTCTACTAAACTGGAAGACTCATAAAAGCACAGAGCTTGTTTCAAATGAGTTCCCCATGCACACAAATCATGATGACATATAAGAGACAGACAGATATACACAACTACTATAGAATGTCATACAATCAGTTTACAGGTTACTGGTATGAAGAGTGAGAAATATGTACAAAAGGAGAAGGAGAGAGAGGGGGGGGGGGTAGGGGGGTAGGTTAGGTTAGGACTTAGACAGGGGCCATTTTCCAATTGCAGCCTCCTGAAGGTGTATCTTTAGGGCTGTTTTGAAAGAGAGTAGGGTTTTACACTCCTTTACTCCTTTTGGTAGGGCGTTCCACATTTTTGATGAATAGCATGAGAACGAGTTACTTCCCTTTGTTGAGCCAAAAAAGGGTTGGACAAGGTTTGTGGAGCTGCCTCTGGTATTGTGATCGTGGACATCATTAACATTTTGGAAGTATTTTGACAAATACAGGGGGATCCCAATGTTGTGATATATCTTGAAGACCAGGCCCATAGCAAGTTGCTGTACTCTGTCCGCAACCCTAAGCCATCCAATCCTATCAAAATGATCAGGGAGATGAACAGAGAGAGAGAGAGAGACAGAGAAAGAGGGAGAGAGATATATAAAATAGGGAGAGAGAGCATGACAGAGAGCGGCATTAAGTGGAAGAGTGAGAGAGGAACAAAAAGAAGATCGAGAGAGGGATTGCGGGAAGGGAGAAGGGAGGACATGGAGCAAAAAGGAGAAATAGAGGGCAAATAGAGTTAATTAAGACACAGTCTCTCATCTCTCATGACCGTGTCCCCTAGGGTAGGTACCCTCACAAAAACATGCTGTAATCCTCGTCTCTATACTGCCTCCCCCTGGTCAGCCGGGGCGCCTGATGGAGGGGAAAGGCACTGGTTGGAATAACGTGTTCCTTCCACGCGCTACGTCTAACCAGGGAACCTCCCCCTGTCAGGTGATAAGAAGCGGCTTGCTAGCTCTCATGCATTGAAGGAGGCATGAGCTCGGCTCTAGGCTCTCCCTATAGGCTGGCAGAGGGAGTGTAGCGCCCAGGATTACTTAGACAATTGGCACTGGGTGAAAAAATGGGTTACAAAATCGTGGGATAAAAATGTAAGAATAACACACACACACACACACACACACACACACACACACACACACACACACACACACACACACACACACACAAGAAAGATTAGCCGAGAGGGATATGCTGGTTTGAGGCGTGTGTGTGTGTGTGTGTGTGTGTGTGTGTGTGTGTGTGTGTGTGTGTGTGTGTGTGTGTGTGTGTGTGTGTGTGTGTGTGTGTGTGTGTGTGTGTGTGTGTGTGTGTGTGTGTGTGTGTGTGTGTGTGTGTGTGAGAGAGGAGGGGGGCTCCCTCAAGTCTCCCCCCTGTGTGCTGACACTGTGTTCAGCCACAAACAGACAGGAGAGGAATTGGGGGCCAGAGCAGTAACACATAGGACCCTCAGCAGCAGGAGGCAGGTCCTGCATTGTTGAGGCTGGATTACATGGTCACACAGGCTGGGCAGAGATGAAAGACAAAAAGCGAGAGGGGAGACGCAGTGACACACAGTGTACAGAGGGATTAGCTCTCAGCACAAAGGAGGGGCCTTGCAGGAAACAATCAGGCCTGGTTCAAATAGTATTTGCAAATAAATATGAATTGTTTCTACAAGCTGAAGAAAATAAGTGCCCTTAAATGTAGACGTGCACGTGATTGACAGCTTTCTTCACACCATTTGAGATGTCTTGATCTGTAAAACGCCCACTAGCCTGGCATTCCAAGTGCAATGAAACAGACGCATCAGAATTATTTGATATTATTATATAAGTACAGTACTCCTTGACCCAGGATACATTGGGAAAGAATGGAGATAGAGGGGTGGGGGGAGTGGAAAAGGAGAGGAGGGCCAATAGGCATGTAGGACTGTAGCACCCATCCTCCAGGGTCTCTCAACACATGTCATGGTGAATGAGGAGGGTGATGGAGGATGCCATCGATCTCCTGGGCTTCCTCCTCAATCTCCCCTACCTCCTCCTCTGCATCAACTCTCCAGGCCTGCCTCTGTCCCAGTGGACAGCACTGCAGAGCTGTACAGCCACAAGGCCAGAGCCCATTATGACTGGCAGCTGACTTTACTGGTTGAGTGACCAACTGGCTGAGTTGATGGTTAGCAGACCGGCTGTCTGGTTTTGTGTGGTTGGTTGACTTAGCTGGCTGTCTCACTGGTTAACTGTAACTGACTGTCACTGACTGGTTGACTTTAACTAACTCACTAGCTCGATGACCACATGATGATCATCGATCATGATAAATGAATAGCTCTGGACTAACTGACTAAGCTGAATGACTAAATAACAGGGGAGGCAGGGGAGAGCAATATTAGACCTTTTTTCTATTTCCTATTGCCCTGTTCCTCTGTGAATCTATGCCCTTGTACCGCTGCATGTCAGTGAGCCTTTTTGTGCACTTTTAATTTTACAGCAGCAAAGGGCAGGGCTGTAAATGCAGTGGAATTAGACTTAGGTTACATTGGGCCTCATTCACTATGCTGTTCATAAATAGTGTGTAAAAAAAGTGTGTAGAGTGGTGTGTATTTCCTCTAAGCACAAATTGACGTGCAATTCACAAAAGGTAGTGTACAGCCTTGATTTGTGTGTATCGCAGGTGTATGGTATGATGAATCTCAGCTGTTCGTATTTGAGAAGCATGTTCACAAGGAGATAATTTGCATTAATCCACACCCCATTTAATACCATAGGAAATATTAGGAAATATCCAACTTCAAACTGACTTCACTCAACGTGAAACCAACCTCTCGTCAAAAAGAACAGATCTCGCCGGCGTCACACCCCTTGACAACTTGTACCTCGATTGCACGATGGATCAGCTGAACGTTAATAAAGTAATGCTCTCATGTGTAATGAGAATAAGAAGTTTACAAAGTTTAACCCCACGACCAAAAGAATACTAATCCAAGTGGAAAGGATATTATATAAGCCTTTTCTACTGAACATTGCTCACCTTTACTGAGGTAAAAAGATGATGCTGAATCCAGGGCATACTGAAACGCTGCTATCCGATAGATTACGGACCAGAGCTTTATTGATTACTGAGGGGAAATTCGTATTTTGGATTAACATATCACTGTCCTACATCGGAATGGGGAATGGATCTACTCTGGACACAGCTAGATTTCATCCATACTGTATCCTCATCAGATGGTAAGACATAAGCGTGCTGTGATGTGGTCAATATTATAAATGAATAGCTGAACATATGGAGTTGGCAAACTGTGGCCACACTTGCAGAAACGACAGACACACAGAGGGACCTATAATTCAGCTCTAAATGCGTCAGCTGAAAATAAATGAAAATCAGTTGAATTTGCATCATGTCTATAATATGCATCCAAGGAATAGATCGTTTGACATCTTTTTTATTTATTTTTATATGTGTTGACAAATGTTGGGCACATAAATATTTTATTTGATGCTTGGCACTATTGTAATTGATTTTGCATGAAGAATGGCATTCTAATGACAAGCTTTGGTCCTTTGTAAGCCTGCCTCCGAGCAGACATGAGAAAGAGTGGACATCCATCACAATCCACGGTCAAATTGTTTTTGATTAATCAAACTCTTAATGTGGAAAAGTGCTAAATGCTGATAAGTGTGTGGAGCCGTAGTAGTAAATCCCATCATTGGAGGTCAAATTCACCAGCATCATACTGTATGGTTTGGTTTATGGTGTAATTGTTTTCGTAAATCAATGCCATACTTTGCCATTACTACACAGTGTCACACAAATGTAGCAAAAATGATTGGTCAGAACTTCAAGGTGGCCGTGATTTATTTCTGCAAGCTTGGCCGAGGAGGTTAGGAGGTACAAACACCTCTATTATCCTTCTCTGAGGGACTACAAACACAACCAGGAGACAATTAATTCATGGAGAGAGATAGCACACACTTTGGCCCAAAGAGAGAGTCTGTTGCCAGAAATGTCAAAATCTCAGAGACTGCTAAGCCTGTGGTTTAATGTCGAGTTGTCATTGCACCACACGTCAAAAACAAATTCCTTGCTTGCATGCATTTCTACTGTTAGACTGATGATAGATTCTGGGTTTACTTATATGATCCTACTTTAGATTACTATTTCTATGCATTTGATGTATTACCTTGTGTTGTCCTTGCTTACTGTAAATCGTTCTGGATTAATCGTCTGCTAAATGCCTAAATTGTAAATTGGCTAAATCGCATGAACCTGATGCTCGTCAACAAAGCTATTCTAATTCTCACTTGTCGATCGTTCGGTGGATGGCAGAGCGCACTTTGTGGCGCAGAATTAACGTGTGGCATCTCAACTTCTCCTTACAAGACAGCATCCCTTTTATCCTGTCATTATTGGCAGAGACAATGATGTGGTTAATCTTTTCAAGATAATGCAGACAGCTGACAGGGGGGGCAGTGGAAAGGGCGGGGCCAGTAATCTGATCAGAGACCAGAGGACACCCAATCTGAAGGAGGGGAGTTCCTCCCTTCAATGTAGAATGAGCCTCCTCCTCTCCCTCCCTCCCTCCCTCATATCCGTCCCTCCCACCCTCCTTACATCTCCTCTCATCTCGGCCCTCAGTTCCCTCTCTCCTTTCTACTCTACTCTACTGTATATTCTGCTGCAGCTGAGAGGTGATTCTGTGGAGGATTCCTAGCTCTCTCTGTGTGTGTGTGTGTGTGTGTGTGTGTGTGTGTGTGTGTGTGTGTGTGTGTGTGTGTGTGTGTGTGTGTGTGTGTGTGTGTGTGTGTGTGTGTGTGCGTGCGTAAACGCGTAAACGCATGTCTGCTGCCTGTGTATGTGCACATGATGCATGTGTCTGTATGTGTTTTGGCATTTGCCTGCGTAGTGCGTACTGCCACTTATGTATATTTTAGTGTGTATACCTGTTTTGTGTGTGTGTGTGTGTGTGTGTGTGTGTGTGTGTGTGTGTGTGTGTGTGTGTGTGTGTGTGTGTGTGTGTGTGTGTGTGTGTGTGTGTGTGTGTGTGTGTGTGTGTGTGTGCTTGTGCGTGCATGTGTGTGCATGTGCACGTGTGAGTGTGTATGTGTGTGTGTGTGTGTGTGTTTGTGTTTGCACTTGTGAGTGTGCTTGAGTGCACTGAAGAGTGAGGAAGTGAGTCAGGGGACTTGTCAGATGTATGTAGGGAAGAGTATAAAGGCTCTGTAGTTGAGTGAGTCGATGTACTGTACTAGAGTGGTGAATGAAAAAAACACCTTTAAGAGACAAGCACCTATAAATAAACACATAAACCAGATAAAGAATAGAATAGATGTGTTTTATTGTTATCATGCCTAAAATACATCATTCTTATATAATCTCCCCCAGTCTAATACTGCATACAAAAACTGTAGATATCATAATGTTTTACTGTGGCTAATTGGGATTGTAGATGTTCATACGCTGCTGTACATTACTCACAGTCAAATACCTGAGTGTTCATATAAAAATCGCACCCTGTGTGAAGGAAGCGGTGCCTTTGATGAGTGGCCTCCTGGTGGCGCTATAATAGGGTGGGGCGGGGCTTCAGCAATTAATGCTCGTCCCTATTGGTGGTCTGAGTCCACGTACCAAATTTGTACTCAGTAGCATGCTGTGAACTGGAGTTATGGCTGTTTAAAGCCCAGCCAATGGGAAGACAGAGGGGGCGGGGCTTATGTAATTACAGTTGGTCCCTATTGGTGGTATTAGTTGGACTTGGTGGCATATGCTGCAAACTGGAGTTATAGCTGTTTAAAGCCAGTGGCCTCCTGGTGGCGCTATAATAGGGCGGGGCGGGGCTTCAGCAATCAATGCTCGTCCCTATTGGTGGTCTAAGTCCACATACCAAATTTGGACTTGCTGGCATGCTGCGAACTGGAGTTATAGCTGTGTAAAGCGCTGTTTAAAGCCAGTGGCCTCCTGGTGGCGCTATAATAGGGCGGGGCGGGGCTTCAGCAATCAATGCTCGTCCCAATTGGTGGTGTAAGTCCACATACCAAATTTGGACTTGCTGGCATGCTGCGAACTGGAGTTATAGCTGTGTAAAGCGCTGTTTAAAGCCAGTGGCCTCCTGGTGGCGCTATAATAGGGCGGGGTGGGGCTTCAGCAATCAATGCTCGTCCCAATTGGTGGTGTAAGTCCACATACCAAATTTGGACTTGCTGGCATGCTGCGAACTGGAGTTATAGCTGTTTAAAGCCCGTGCTCAAACGGACATCCGGGCTCAAACGGACATAACGGACAAACGGACATACGGACGGACATAGTCAAGTGTAGAGCGGCTGGCACCGCTAAAAATGTAACAGTATGGCTGTGAAACAGTGTGCAGTATATATCATTTGGTATTTCTGGTACATTCGACTGTGACACTACTTTACTCACAAGCTCATCTGAACATGCATTGGTGCTTATGTCACCTATACCATCTCAATGTTAAGCTGGTACAGTAGCTTTGTCTGCTGACTAATATAGTGTTCTGACTCCATGGACTGTTGTTTAATGAATGCGAGTCCTTCATGTCTGTAGTCTATAGCAGTGGTTCTCAAACTTTTTTGGCTCAGGTCACTCCTGTAAATAACCTTTTCATCCACCGCACCCCTAAATGACATAGTTACTTTATTGAACCTTATATTTATATCATATTATGGTACGTAAATATATAAATCTTTCCCCCTAAGATACAGTATGACACAAGGAAAACTTGAGAGAATATCCGTTTCCATTATAGGACAGATTGAAAATAAATGTATACCCCAGCATCCTATTCTGGGGGGAATATTCACCAAAAATAGATCTACAAGCTCACAATGTTGTTAGCTTGTAGATCTGCTATTTCTGGCAAAGATTTGGTGTAGATTGAAAAAGAACGCGCCAAGTACAGTGCAACTCAGTTCCGTTTAAATAAGTAGCCTATAGAGTGTCTAAATGGATAAACTGAAGTGATATATCCATACTGTATATCCAATCCAAATATTATCAAAGTATTCTGCGGCACCCCTGGACTTGCGTCACGGCACCCTAGGGTGCCACGGAACCCACTTTGAGAAACGCTGGTCTCTATGAATGAGTGCTGCATGTCTGTGTACTTTGTAGCTCTTCATTAACTGTGAGTCTTGCATATCCGTGTACTCTGTCTACTCTGTAGTCCTTCATTAACGGCTGTTGGGGGCGGATAGGGGCCACAGCAATCGTGACTGGAAGGTATCTGGTTCGATTCATGTCATCCCTCTTTTTTCTTTCCTGGTTCTCTACTATCCTGTTCTAATCAAATAGATAAATGCCATAACAAAACTCAAAAGATTTTACAATTTAAGTGGAATTCTTGCATTAAATTGCACCACTTGTATAATCAATTGTTTCTGATACCGATTCTAATCATTGGGTAGATATGTCCAGTCATCAGTATAGGCAATCTCTTGTTTTCATTAAAAAAATACTTTGACCTAAATATTGTAAATGGATGAATATTGCATGTTCCACATCTCCTAATGTCTTGGGAACTAATGGGTCAATTATTGCTGATCAAAATCTGACATTTAATTTCTTACAGAAATCATGGTGCTCTTGTACGCTGGTCAAGCTGCAATTCATCGGCAAGCATTGGTGTTTTTTTTTTTTACTCTGGCTTCTGTGCAGTCCAAAAGACCTTCAATCTCAAAATAGCTCTGACATATTTATACTACTCATTCTGCTGTAATTAAGCATTTGTCAAGGGACAGTTTCACTATCATGAGATGTCATGCTGGGTCCCAATATCAAGGTTGGGAAATCCTGGTATAGGGAATGCACTGCTTTATACAGTATGTAGGGCAAACCTTAGCTATAGGCTGCTACAGTGTGTTTGTGTGCTGTTAGTTCAATGATATGTTCAAGTGTTGCTGTCCCTGTAGTGTAGAGAGACCATTATAGTATATTATATTTTCGTGTTCTGTGACTGCTGATGGCAATTTCTTGGTGTATTTCTGTGTGTGTGTGTGTGTGTGTGTGTGTGTGTGTGTGTGTGTGTGTGTGTGTGTGTGTGTGTGTGTGTGTGCGCGCGCTCGTGTATGTGTAAGTGTAAGTGTGTGTGTGTGTGTGTTGCCTGGAGGGCAATGGCTGTATGGTTTCTATGGCTGTCAAAACACCCATGCACACATACAACAGTACAACTGTATACAGTTGAGTACATACATATTAACACACATTAACACATTCTCTCTCTCTCTCTCTCTCTCTCTCTCTCTCTCTCTCTCTCTCTCTCTCTCTCTCTCTCTCTCTCTCTCTCCTCCCTCTCTCTCTCCATTGTGCATTGTGTGGAGATACTACATCCAGTGAACCCTCATGTCCCAAACTATTTTTAGATCTTTATGAGGCTTGTTTAAGCCATCCATCCGCTTCTCAATCAGTGATGCCAATGCATGCATGCTCAACAAAACAAACGGGATGCACAGCAATACGTGTACCGGCTCACACAAACTCATGCTCATAATGGGCTTTTCTGTTGCTTGATTAGAGCTCCAGTGAGGCGTGAGGATGTGTGCATGAGCTTGTGTGTTTTTCTGCTCTCTCCCCCTCCTCCATCTCTGTCTCCAAATGTAGAATTAATAGTGACTTCTGCACAGTTCAGTGCAGCAGATACTGTACTAACACTAGCAGTAGTACTGTAGTAGCATTAGTTAGAATGTAAGCTTATAGATAAGCTATTTACAATTTAATTTCTCACAATTTCATTGAAAAAAGTTAACCACAAAAAAATAGCGTTATTGTTTTGTGTTAACTTCTTTATTTTTTAATTAAATTGTAAGACTATCAAACATATTGTCTAAAAACTGTTACTTTTCAGGATTCAAATAAAAAAAACGCAAAATTAGCAGATTGACAAGCTCAAAACGAGCAGAGCTTGAAGATCTGCTACTTTTGATACTTTCGTATGACGCTAGTATGATCAAGTAGGACATTTTAGGACAATTTACGAAAAAAACACAAAAAGTTAAAATATGGAGATAAGAGGTTTCTGCCCAACAGCAACGATATCATAAATATCAAACATGTCAGAAAATATATATATTTCCCAAAAAGAAATGCATGTACAGTACGGTAGGCCTATACATGCAGTATGTATTCAGCCTGACCAGAAGCAGGGATAAAACATATCCCCACCGGCCAATATACTGTACAAACCAATGACCAGAGGGGAGATATTAGCAGAGGCATGGATTCTCCGCATCCGCCCCCAGCCAATGGAAATGAAGGGGCTGCCTACAGCAGTGTGGTTCTCTCACTTTTTCATGTCAAGGACCAAAATTATATGTATTATATGTATGAGTTACGCTAGCCTGTCTAAAGCCCGATTCATACTTTGACGCACGATGGTGTCCTATAAGCTCACGGCGCGTCAGCTAGTTTCGGCACGCGACACCGCTGTGCGACGGAGCATATCGTTGCTGTCAGGCAGAAACCTCCTATCTCCATATTTTTACTTTTTGTGTTCTTTCGTAAATGTATTCCCTACTTGATCACACTACACAGCGTCACACAAAAGCATCAAAAGTAGCAGATCCACAAGCTCGAAACGCGGCACGAAGCGGTTTGAGCGTGTGGATCTGCTACTTTTGCTACTGTTGAATTTGAATCCTGAAAAGTAACAGTTTTGGACATATGAGGTTTCCACCCGACAGAGACGATATATTAGGCTTAATGGAGCTGAAGATGTCTGTTTAATTCACTGAGCCCTCCTCGGTTTGAAATGGAAGAGTCTGGTTTCAAATTGAGATGTCTAGCATGTGTGGGGAGAAAAAAAGTGACACGTGCTGTTATGAAATGATTAATAAATGAATAAAATGACAAGATGAAGATTAGATAAGTGAATTAAAATCTATTACCATTTTTAAATTAAAGAATAGTACAGTAACTCTAAATTCAACACAGACCGGATCCTCTGTGTTTTGAAGCTATGTCATGAATTTAACCCATTTATTATCAATGGTTTAACATTATGATTTTCTTCATGGAGGTATTGCATTTGTAAATTAATTCTTCAGATGTACAGTACCTTTCTTGAGATGCACTGTGCTAGCTCAGTTAATTACTGCCTATACCACTGGTTCTCAATGTGCGGTTTGGAGACCCCCAGGGGTCCTTTATGGGGTTCCAGGTGGTCCCCAGTTAAATTATTGATAGTCAAGAACCAAATGGACCATAACGGGTCGGTTGCTCTGAGAGTATTTTACATTTTTTTAGATCCCAAAGATAAACCCCCATTTTATCAAATGGGGGTCTAATTCATATCAAACTTGGTGTTCATGAAATTAAACAAGTTGAGAATCAATGGCCTCTACCACATACTGTACGCAGACCCCATCAATGTCATCAAAGTTCAAACAAGCGCACCATGTGGCATATATGTACTCCTGTCTCACTCTGTCAACTCTGCTAACTTACAATGCAGACAATGTAACTGTAACATGCTTTTCTTTAGCACCATGACTGATCTAAGGGGATGCTTTTAGGCGTGTCTGCTGTGCTGGCAGCTACAGTATGATGACACTCCTGAGTATGAAACTATGAAGAGACTCAACACACGGGTCGTTGCTAGCATGAATGACACGACCAGTGGGTGTGTTCTATTTTCAGAAACAGCGTTTCCTTCAGCCATGTGCCTTGATCCTCAGTCAGGGGAGCTCTACACATTGATTTTTGTTTCATTTCTTTATTTACCAGTATCCCTATTCTGCTATCTACAAGCTCAAAATGTGTCACAACACAACATATTGTGAGCTTGTAAATTGGCTATTTTTGGCAAAGAGATTCGGTGTAGAGGTAAAATAGTGGACCTAGTATAGAGCCCAGTCAACGAAGTATATGGTTTAGTGGTAAAATCTTATTTTATACTTTCAAAAATGTTTGAAGGTTTTTTGAAAAAATAGGGATGCCAGGCTGAAAGTGGTGTGTGTGTGTGTGTGTGTGTGTGTGTGTGTGTGTGTGTGTGTGTGTGTGTGTGTGTGTGTGTGTGTGTGTGTGTGTGTGTGTGTGTGTGTGTGTGTGTGTGTGTGTGTGTGTGTGTGCGACTGTGCGTGTGTGCGTGCGTGCGAGCGCGCGTGCGTGCAAGTGTGTATGTAGGCGTATGGGTGGGTGGCTAGAACCACGGGTTGACGCTCAAGATTTAAAAAAAAAATTGCCCTCACCCCCCCAACACCACCACCTCCATCCCTTTCACCTCAGTCGGGGTGCTGCTACTGAGGCTTGCAATACGTTTCAGAGGCCTGAATGCATCCTTTTCTCCTTTCCTCATGTCTTCGACTTCATCTCACTGTTTTATTGCATTGTGTCCTTGAAGGAGGATGTGTGTGTGTGTGTGTGTGTGTGTGTGTGTGTGTGTGTGTGTGTGTGTGTGTGTGTGTGTGTGTGTGTGTGTGTGTGTGTGTGTGTGTGTGTGTGTGTGTGTGTGTGTGTGTGTGTGTGTGGGGGGGGGGGGGGGGGGGGGGGGGGGGGGGGGGGGGTTATGCACTCAAACACCACTGTCCCAAAACTATTTCCTTCCCTAGCTCCTATCAGAAAATATGGAGCACCTTTTTTCTTATTTTGTTCCTTTCCATCCTTAACCTTGCCTTTCTGTGTCCTCTCTGTTCTCATCGTCTCCCTTTGTCTTGTTCTCCTTCAGTGGAGGCAGTCAATATCTTTCAGACGGGTCTGAGACAGTGCATGGCCCCGTTCTCCTCCTAGACCTTGTTTGTTAGATCAGTGAGAGTTTTTCTTGCTGGTGTACAAGGTACTTTTCACTCTCAAGCCATACCTCTATGGTCGTGTTGGACGATACACAGTAACATTCGGAGTGGTCATTTAGTTCTGAATTGGTCAAAATGGACCCATATGGCTTGCACTTTGTATTCCTTGTTTATTATTACTGTGTATTACTGGTCTCTGGTGACCTATTGCCTACCGGCCATTGCTGAAAGGCCTGTGGCTGAAGTATAATCAGACCTGGGTCAAATATTATTGTTGCAGTTTTTGCCAAAAGGTGATTGTTTTGTGGTATTTACAGAAATTACAATCTACCATATACCATACAGTGTATATATATATATTTGTTTTTGATTGGCATTGCACTGATAATTATTATTGACTCCCGTGCCCTGCATGAACTAACGCGATGCTTCATTGCTAAGAATGATTTGCATATGCCTGCTGTATCCGGATGATTAGTTAGATACTGCATCTATCATCTGGGGTACAGCTACCGAAAAGTTGTAATAAGGACTACCATAAGACAAAAATAACTAACTAACAAACAATTGACAGACAAACTGTATGAATTAACCAACCATTGACCTACTACAGACTCCGTTCACAGCCCAGCCAATCAGGGGCTCACCCATAATAGGCCGCGCCCACCACATTTCACAACCCGGAAGAACGGGTGATTTAGGCCCATGCGCTGGGTGAGCAACTCAATGCAAGTGGATGGGAGGAGATTTCGGGTGCCCTCTCTATTATTTTTAACTCTATGGTCGAAACCCTGACATGGTAACTTGTGAGTCAGACCCTTCATAGCTCAAGTTGATGATGTAAGTCAAGATGATGGGTCTGACCACGTGAGACTAGGCTGTGACTGACCTCTATTATCCCAGCCCTAATAAGACCCTTGGAGTATTCATTTATGTGGCTCATATTTGTGTTAGCCAGCACCCATAGTACAACACCCAATGTACAGTACATGGAACCAGTGGTGGAAAAACATTTACACATGTACTGTCCTGTCTTATATTTTTACTTGATTTAACTTTATTATTTACAGTTTCAATGCTTCTAATACTTTTATCCTTCTACTCCACTACATCACAGAGGCAAATGTTGTAATGTACGTTTTACTCCACACATTTAAAAAAAAAAAACTTAATTACATGTTACTGTGCAGATTTATAGGGCCGGTACTGTCCATGCTTGTTATGAACACATTCATTTTGTATGGGTCACAGGCGTATCATCTTATTTGTTTAACCACAATGTCCCATTGAAATAAGGAATTTATTTTGATTAAAGCTGGCTGTGTGCTAGTGTGAAGTCTGATCCACAGCTACACAGTAAAATCCTCAGTGTTACTATGATTTAAGCTTAGTTAAATGAACATTCAGGATTTTACTATGTACGGATGCTGAGCGTCAGAAACAGCTCCCTTGGGAACAGAGAGATCCTTTTGTGACAGAACTGTGTTATCCATCTTCAGAGAGAAGAGGCTGTAGCAGCTGTTCAAAAGGTGCAGAGTTAAGATCCTTACACACCGGGGCGATTTTTCCGTGCGAATAATGCGTTTTTTTTAAAAAACCTTATAAAGTCAAAGGCTCCGTACATGGAGCGAAAAAGCGAAGCGAAAAAGCGTCTTTTAATTATTCGAAACGAGTCCGAATTTTGCGTATATTCGCCATATTCGCCGGTATGTAAGGACCTTTACAGTGGCAGGACAAAGGAGCCATCCTCTCTTTTCTGTGGTCATGTTATTGGTGTGTTTAGGAGAATGGGTTTTAGGGGGCCTTAAAAAGTGGGAGGTGTGTGTGTGTGTGTGTGTGTGTGTGTGTGTGTGTGTGTGTGTGTGTGTGTGTGTGTGTGTGTGTGTGTGTGTGTGTGTGTGTTTGTGTGTGTGTGTGTGTGTGTGTGTGTGTGTGTGTGTGTGTGTGTGTGTGTGTGTGTGTGTGTGTGTGTGTGTGTGTGTGTGTGTGTGTGTGTGTGTGTGTGTGCGTGTCCCCCCATGTTTTAAAACATGGGGGGGATAATAAAACCAGAGAAAATCAATCTTGTGGGAACATTGTTCTGGTCCCCATGAGGAGTAGTGTCATTTTAATGTTTACGAAGATGAGAGTTACAATTATGAAAATAATTCAGCGTAGCGATAGTTCATGTAGACACGGAAGGCAGGAGGTTTATGCTACGTTCACTTTCCCTGGACTCTTCTCATTCATTCGTTAACAAGGTAATGCATACGTACTCCCACAAGTCAGTATGTTCAACCTCACGTCATTCTCATTCGCTACAAGCTAACTCACACACGCCCTCATACCCATAGTGCATCTCAGGTGGTTAATTTAAGCAGCCTCTGTTCACTGCTCATTCTTCGTACTTAGCTGTCTCAGCTGGTTCTACAGCTGTTGGTTTTCAAATTCCCTCCACCTCCCCGGCCTCCTCCCTGTGGCATTTAGTTCATATTGTTAATGGGTTGATTCTGTGGATTGTACTGTGGTTCTATGGTAGTTTAATTATGCATTGAAGGTTCAATGTTATGTTCATGTAAAACTGTATTTTATGCTCTGCTCTGGGGGGGGGGGGGGGGGGCTTTGTGAAAACTGAATGCAATATCATTGTAGTGAATGGTTAATATTGCAGCAAATGGTTATATGCAATACATGGTAAATGGTTAATAAATGGTAATGTTTAATTCTGAGCTGAAGTGTCTAAATGAATTTAGGTTAGGATTACCGGTAGGCATTAGGTATAGGGCTAGTGAAACTGTTTTGATGTCCGCACGTGAATAGTTCAACGTGTGTGTGTGTGTGTGTGTGTGTGTGTGTGTGTGTGTGTGTGTGTGTGTGTGTGTGTGTGTGTGTGTGTGTGTGTGTGTGTGATGACGTAACACAGGAAGTGAGCTATCACAGTGTGATCTCATGGCTTTTACCATCAACCAGCTGTTGTGTGTGTACAGTATGTGCATGTGTCTGCGTGCGTTTTCTGCATGCATGTTTGTGTGTGTGTTTCGATTGCGACGCTTTATGAGGTTGTAGATCTGCAATTGTTTGGCCAAATCAATGACAGGCTGACACGTAAACAAAGAAGGGGAGGTTGATGTACTGTAGCTTTTAGATTTTTTTTTTTTTTAAAGTTTGATAAATTAAGAAATATTTTAGTACTTTTTACTTTGGTGCTGTAAGTATATTTTGATGCCAATACTTATGTACTTTTGATGACTTCTTCCACCACTGGTTACTGTATGTGTCAGCTTCACAGAGAGGAACAGAAGCTGGTGTTAAGACAACAGCTATTTTCTGAATTTTTGCCTCTTTCTTATATTATCTGACAATTTGGCCAATGTTTGACCAGTTTTTATAGTATATTTTGTTGATTAATTATGACGCAGTGATGGTATTTCTTTGCATTATATTTTATTTCATTTCTTTTTATCTTTTTCTTATTTTAGGTATTAGGTATTAAAAGTCCTTAAATTGTCACTTCACTGTCATCTGGAGACCCCCTCAAAATCATGAAGGGACCCCCCTGGGGGTCCCGACCCACAGGTTGAGAACCACTGCGTTAGATCCAAGGGGATGGGAGAGGGAGAAGTATCGCACACAGGTGCTGCATTCCACCGTTCCAAGCCGGCCCTACCCCTTCCTCAGTGGTTCCCAACGGTTTCTGGGTCAGGGCCAACTTCGAAATCTTGAAAGCAATGAAAACCCATTTTTATGTTATGTTATATTATCAATAAAATCATAGTGTTTTGCCAATTATGTGAGGGCCCACTTGCCTCACAGCCAGGGGAGCCAGATCTGCTTATTATAATTTCCCCGAAATATTTTATTTGAAAATAGCAGATCTACAAGCTCACAACGCATCGCATCGCAACGCGTTGTGAGCTTGTAGATCTGCTATTTTCAAATAGCTGATGTATATGTTAAAGTGCTCATGTGGCCCATTGTCGCTTCTTTTGGGCTGGTTTTCCTAGACCTGGTTGCTTGTTTCTCTCACAGAATCTGGCAACACTGCTCACGGCCCACCAATAGGCCCCAGCCTACAGGTTGGGAATCGCTGGCTCCCTGAACCGGCCCGCTGAGAGCTTTTACTGTTCCTCCGTTTGCTGTTTTAAAAACTGCAGAGGAGGAAGTTGTTCATGTGCAATAGTGTGAGGTTGTGCGTGTTAGTGTGGAGGGCCCGTGTGTTGGCTCCAGTGAAGAGCGACAGCTGCAGGTCTTTCCACAGGATTCAGAAAATGTGATTCCTTGTCACAACTCCAGCTTCGTGACTACCCATGATTCCCCACCACAGCGGTATTAATAATCCTGGCACCCTACAGAGAGCTAACTCTTCATGCCCACCCAGTTCCCTCAGAGAGCAGGCACCTTGTTATGTGTCTCACCGTCCCATCTGCTTGTTTGTGTGTGTGTGTGTGTGTGTGTGTGCGTGTGCGTGTGCGTGTGCGTGTGTGTGTGTGTGTGTGTGTGTGTGCGTGTGCGTGTGTGCGTGTGTGTGTGTGTACTAGTCAGGACCAAATGTCCTCACAATTATAGTAGAATTCTAGATTCTATTTTTCGGCTTTAGGGTTAAAAATGGCAAACAATTGTAAAAATTGTCTTTCATAAAATCGGCTGATGTCCTCACAAGTATTGTAATACGTGTGTGCGTGCCCGCGCGCCGTTTGTGTCCGTATGCACATTGTTAGACTTCGGGGTGTGGGAGTAGTATTCGTATGTGTGAATGAGTGAGCGGGGTATTAGAACAATGCTTGGCAGTGATACAACACAATAAAGAGCTGGCACACTCTGAAGAGGTGTTAAGTCATCAGAATGGTTTATTCTATATTTGGAGAGTTTTAGTTTCACGGTCTAAATGTGTTCTCAGAGGCTTTTCCAACCCCCCACCAAGAAAAATCCCTAGGGCTGCAAACATATGTGAATAGCGAGTCTTTGACTGTTTCTGTCCTGAATGAATGAGCCTTTCTATTTATTGCTGTGTACTGTGTGGGTACTGTAGGTGTTTGCTGCTGAAACAGAATATAGATGGGGTGAGTTTAAAGGACCATACAGGCGTCAATGCATGTCATTGTCTATTCTGAGCTTCGGCCACATTGTACATAAACATAGATAGTCATAAACATATTTTAATGTAGCATTATTTTTGGATACAGGAAGAGTGGGCAACTAAACATTGTGTGCACCTCAATGTTAAATTGGCTACCACCCCTGAGAGCAGAATCAGTCCAGAATTTACTGGTTGTGTATAACATACAGAGTCGTCTGCAACGGCTGATATATCCTGGAAAAGTTTCTGTTTATTATACATAAAGGTTAAACACAATGCTGTATTTTTTTCTCATTCCATCTCATGGTGGTGTCTGTTTCTGAACTGAGGGTGTGCATTGGCAGACATGTATTATTCAGGGTGCATCTGTCACGCTCTTTCCCTCGTAACTGTTGCATCTGGCATTGCTCTGCAGAAAAGTTGTGGGACTTGCGAGTTATTGCATTATTGTGTCCTTCATCTTTGTAAGATTCATGTTTGACTTCAGCAGGTCGGTCGCCATTTTTTGAGACGATTGATCTGCTCTGCAATTCTGTTTTGATTTGCTTACTGCAGTCGTCAGTTGGCTTTAATGCGATTTCATTTGTTTGCATCACTAAAAACAGAATGACGAAGGAGAGACAGAGGGAGAATGAGGTAGATGAGACTGAGAAGGGAAAGAGTGATGGAGGATCCGAGGAAGAGGTGTAGAAAGGGGAAAGGGGCACATGCCTCGCAGGCTTCAAATATTAAACCTGATGTTTGTCATCAGATTGGCAAGAAATCACTGACAAACGTGTTTACTGGCTTTTTTTCTGTGATTGCTGGGGAAAAGCAATAATCAGGAATATAATGAGCGGGGCCCATAATCCCCGCGCTTGGTGACAGAAACCAGGCCTGCTTAATTACGGTGCTGATTTCCCACGAGGCACTGGGGCCTTTTTTTCCCCCTCTGCTGTCCGCTTCGCGTCTTTATTGGCTCGACTTTTTGGGGATTTTGGAGTGGAAGCACTGCACTGATTTGACTGCAGGTGAATGGTGCCGGTGGTGGGGAAAATGAAAAGAAAATTATGCGTAGCCTGCAAGCTAGTTCAGGAAGATACACTGTACACTTGGGAGGTTTACATGCAAGTGTCTTGCTCAGGGACACCTCGACAGGGCCATGAATCGAACCCGGGACCTTCTGCTTCCCAGGTGGGCACTCTATACCCATTCAGTATTTCTAGCCCCCAAAATGTTCTTCCTCTTGTTGTCAGTGTCACGGAAGGTTGTTCGCTCTCACCACCACCCAGCACCACCAGTGGGCTCTGCTTTCCCAGAGATCTGTTTGATTGATTGATTGATGTACTTTATTTAGTAAGACATGAGAACAGTACATGACAGTACATAACAGTACATGGAAGTACAAATTCGCAATACAAGGTCTACTAAACTGGATAGCTCATTAAGCACTTAGCTTGTTTAAGATGAGATCCCCATGCACACAAATCATGTTGACATATAAGAGACAGACAGATATACACACTACTATACAGAATGTCATACAATCAGTTTACAGGTTACTGGTATGAAGGGTGAAAAATATGTAAAAAAAAAAAAAAAAAAAAAAAAAGAGAGGGGGGGGGGGGGGGGTAGGTTAGGTTAGGACATGGGGTAGGTTAGGACTTGGACAGGGGCCATTTTTGAATTGCAGCCTCCTGAAGGTGTATCTTTAGGGCATTTTTGAAAGTGAGTAGGGTTTTACACTCCTTTACTCTTTTTGGTAGGGCATTCCACATTTTAGATGAATAGCATGAGAAAGAGTTCATTCCCTTTGTTGTGCCCTGGGGGGAGTGTTATATGTATACTGTATATCTCAATGCTCTTAAATGGCTGTCTTCTAATGTGCTGAGCAGAGAGTAATATATAGCAGAGCCTGATTGCCAAGATTGTATTTACATTTTATCAATATATGTTTTCAATCTATTCATGAGTTATCTGACTGAAATGTTGGCCGTGGAACTTTTTTTGCATTGATGCTTAAAAATACATTTCACTATACATTTCACTTTAGTTTTGTAGGTGATGCTATCTTCTAGAATGACTTAGATCAACTGCACACAGCAAAATCCTGAGTGTTAACTTAACTCTGAGAATTAAAAAATGTACGCCTAAGAGTTAAATGAACACTAAGGATTTTGTCAGCACGGCTAACCTTCAGTTTCTACATCACCAACAACATTAACAGGCAGCCAATAGCCCACAGTTATCTACTACCATAGAATGAATTGTGACGCCTCTACTGAGTAACCTTTTATCTGCTGCAAGATACGGATGACTTCTCCCCACTAGAACACTGTTTAGGAACAAAGCCCCTCACACTCATCAGACACCATCAGGGCCTCCGCACTGCAGAGCGCCATTGGAGTGGAAGCGATATGTGTGTCGTTTTAGAGCTCTCATCTCTCTCTCTCTCTCTCTCTCTCATCTCTCTCTCTCTCTCCTCTCTCTCTTTCTCTCTCTCTCTCTCTCTCAGTTCCCATACTCACGTTAAAGGTGGTTTAAACGCCATCTACCGTAATGGCGGCCGTAATGGTAACATCTGAAAGGCACTCGGCAGGTTGACAGAAAAATCTCTTAAACACTGCACATTTAATGTGCAGAGTTAAAGAGATGCAGGCACACTGGGGAGGAACAAATCTCCCAAGCCCTCCCAAGCAGAATTGGATTGCATGGAAGTACAGTCTCCACACTCTCCAACAATTCACAAAAAAATGTATGAAGGATTCTGTAGGGTACATAGTCTAATTGCAGTAATCACAAAGAAAAATACTTGATTTTCACTTTATTTTTATTTTTATTATTATTATTATTTATTTATTTTTATCCCATGATTTTGTAACCCCATTTTTTACACCCAGTGCAATTGTCTATGTAATCCTGGGCACTACCTTCCCTCTGCCAACCTAGGGAGGCCAGGGCCGAGCTCATGCCTCCTTCAATGCTTGAGAGCTATACTGACCTTCTTGTCACCTGACAGGGGAGAGTTTCCCTGGTTAGACATGGCACGTGGAAGGAACACGTTATTCCAACCAGTTCCTTTCCCCTCCATCAGGCGCCCCGGCTGGCCAGGGGGAGGCAGTATAGTGACCAGGATTACTGCATGTTTTTGTGAGGGTATCTACCCCAGGGAACACGGGGAGAACATGCAAACTCCACACAGAGTGGCCCTTTCGCCAACCCCACCTAGGGTGTGGGCACTGTCTGACTGGTTATTTGACACACTGTTTGGATGTGCTTAAGCCTGAGGTGAAAACTTTGTACAGACCCATTTACAAGCAACTTTGCAGAAAAACAAGCTCAAAGTTGCTTATAATAAGCGGACATGGCAACACTGTCCCGTAGTAGTCGTAGCTAGATACTCTCGCAACTGCCATCTAGTGGATGAATAGGTATAGGCCTAAACGTATCGGACTCTGCTAGGAAGTGAAAACCCACCTACGTGTACTTTGAACGTGCCTTTGTTTACAGGACCATTTTGTTCCATTTGTACCCTCGAATTAAATGAACACTGCAGATTTGACTGTGAATGACCTTACTTCCCTCGGGTCATTCTCCATCACAAGGATGGACTTTGTATTTAATGTCTCACTGCTGGCCCAGTGATGGTGTTGTGGTTCAAAGCCCTGTTATAGTCTCTGTGCAGACCTACAGTTGCACCCTGCTCTTTCTTCATTCAGTGGTTCTCAAAGTGGGCTCCAGGCGGTTTCTTGAGGGGGTTTCAAATGGACCATTGCAACTCTGAGAGTGTGTACATTTGTGGGGGTCCTTCAAAGGTGGGAGAACTACTGCTTTAGATCATAGCCAAGCCTTCTGAGTCTTCTCTTCTGTCTTGGATTTTCCATTCTTTAAAGAAAGAAAAGAAAGAAGGAAAAAACTAAAGGAACGGACCTGCCTATGCTTTTCAAATGAATAGTTTTACTTAGTGTGTATTGATGGTGGGATGGCAAAAGAGAGTCAGAGAGGAAACTGGAAAGGAGGTCCGCTAGAGAAGATGAAGAATCCCAAATGGGAAGAGGTAGGAGGCAGGGAACTAAAACACATTTCAGAGGCACGACGGGCTTTGGTCACAGAACAGAGAGAAGAAAGAAATGTACACTTCCCTCCCTCTGCTCCCTATCTCCTTGTCCCACCTCTACTTCTTTCCACTGCAATCTCTCTTCATCTTTCATTCATTCATCCATTCATTCAGTCTCCCTCTCTCTCTCTTTCTCTCTCTCTCTCTCTCTCTCTCTCTCTCTCTCTCTCTCTCTCTCTCTCTCTCTCTCTCTCTCTTCTCTCTCTCTCTCTCTCTCTCTCTCTCTCTCTCTCTCTCTCTCTCTCTCTCTCTCTCTCTCTCTCTCTCTCTCTCTCTCTCTCTCTCTCTCTCTCTCTCTCTCTCTCTCTCTCTCTCTCTCTCTCTCTCTCTCTCTCTCTCGGCTGTAGCTGCAGTGAGCCCAGTTTCACTCACTGGAGGTGTGAACCCTCTAATTGTCTGCCATTATCCTCTGGTGCTTCCCACACATGGATACTTTTGATGCTAGACTAGAAGCATTACTCACGGATCAAATAAATCAGCGCAAACGATGAGTGGAATAGAAGGGAAGTGATAACAGAGAACTTTAAAAAAAAATCAGCTATGGACAGCAACTAACACCAGTGGGGGAAAGAGTGTGTGTGTGTCGGTGTCGGTGTCGGTGTCGATGTGCATGTGCCCTTGTGTGTGTGTGCACGCCCGTCTGTGTGTGTGTGTGTGTGTGTGTGTGTGTGTGTGTGTGTGTGTGTGTGTGTGTGTGTGTGTGTGTGTGTGTGTGTGTGTGTGTGTGTGTGTGTCCTGGGCATGACGTTAAACTGCCCCGTTGTAACTACCATCGTCAATGTAGTAGGTGCAGTGGATGCATTTGCAACTTCTGTGGACTAGTATGTAGCTTGCATACAAGAAGACACTACTCACCGGTAGAATCTACCAACAGCCGACGCTACCTGACGTTCAGGTGGGACTTCCAGGCCCATGAGAACAACTACAGAGAGCGCTCTAACACCAAGCAGCAGTGCAAGACTAAGAACTTTGTTTCCTCTGGTGATCCAGCCTTATAGGACATACACACGGACTGGTTGTTGGAGGGTCTCCACAACTTGGGATGCCCAAAGACGAGGCAGAAAGGCTGGCACAAGTATTGTGCTGTCTCTCTGCTGCCATGTATGGCTACTTGTGCCCATGGAGTGCTCAGTTTCACGCGTGTTGTATCATGAGGACATATCCATGAGTTTGTGAATGTAACCTCTAGCTGCACCTAAAATATTTGTGTCCCTGTATGCTTTCCCTGTGTGTGGACATAAATAAATTGTTAAACTGTGCGTGCATGTGTGCATGCGTATGTTTGTGTGGATACAGCACACGTGCCAGTTAGTGACCTGGTATGCCCACCATCTCACTCCTCCAGTCTCTGTCTCTGTCAACATCCCCCCAAGTGAAACCATTCATATTAATGCCAGCATCCTCCTCAGTGGTTGCTGTAAATACCCTGGTCTCCATGTGTGCTTGTGTGCACAGCAGGTGTTTGATTGTATTCCCATTACCAGGTTTCCCTCGCTCCGCTGTGATTGTCTCATGGTTTCGCAATGGCTTCCTGAGTCTTCGGCAGTGGCTGCCGCTGCAATCGTTTTTTTATAGATGGATGAATTATTGATGATCTCCTTCATAGATGAATGCAAATGCTGCTTAATGTTGGAACACTCACTGTTCGTGTGCAGATCGTGCAGTGTTATTGCATTGGACGTTTGTGCCTTTGCACAGTAAAATCCTAGCATTAATTTAACTCTGAGAGAGAATAAATGTAACCAAATGGACCTGTAAGGATAATTTGACATTTACTGTGTGTGTGTGTGTGTGTGTGTGTGTGTGTGTGTGTGTGTGTGTGTGTGTGTGTGTGTGTGTGTGTGTGTGTGTGTGTGTGTGTGTGTGTGTGTGTGTGTGTGTGTGTGTGTGTGTGTGTGTGTGTGTGTGTGTGTGTCTTATTTGCTTTGTGTGTATTCACCAAACTACACACACATTACATGTGTGTGTAGTTTGGTATCTGCACTAAACTGCATTGTGTCTGCACCTTTGCATGAATACACATGCATTCATTTGTGCATGCCTGTGCTGTGTAATGCCTTTTAACACAAGCAGTTCACGTGCACTTCTTTCTGCCGCTGCGAAGGAGATGGTATCCTTTGGCAGATCCTAGTTGTCCATTAGAGTCCATCACTTCCTCCCCTTGTTGAGTCATGCTGTCGACGGCAGACATCTCCCCTAGAGATCTGAGGAAAGCCCGACAACGATTCGATGAGAAGTAAAGGGACGGTGAGGGAGACAGAGAGAGCAAAAGGGAGAGTGGGCTTACGATAGTATAGGGAGAAAGCATCAGAGAGAGAGAGGAAAGAGGAATGGGAACTAGATGGATTGTACTGCTTGTGTTGTGTGCTAACAGGATCTAGATAGGAAAGCCCCCCACTCATCCACCAACCCCACTCTGATTCACAGAGAACCACCACAACTACATCGTGTGGCCAGTCAAAGAAAAAGGATTTAGTGATGCATTCGGGAAACAATAGGAAATACACGTTTAATTCCTTCATTTTTTTTATACCAGGATTAAATATTCCTGTGTGTGTGTGTGTGTGTGTGTGTGTGTGTGTGTGTGTGTGTGTGTGTGTGTGTGTGTGTGACACAAGCTGCAGCTGTATGTCACGGCAGGGTTCTGTAAACCAGCAGCATGTCAGAGAACAGAAACAGTCTGCTCTTCATACATGAGCTGCTATCCATTATGAATGCGGTCGTGCCACTTATCTTATTAGCCCAATGCTTGCTTGTTGAACATCCCCTGTCCAACCCCCACCCCTCACCCCCCACACTCCCACGCCAAATGTATTTTCCTGAACCAGCAGAGAAACATCACTCCATGATTAGTGAGCTATATTATAAACCCTGTTTCAGGGTTTGGGTGCGTGTGCGCACTTGCGTGCATGCATTTCACATGCATACGCATATAGGTGAGCTGCAGCATGGAGGTGATCTGCAGCATGGAGCTGCACGCACGCACGCACGCACGCACGCACAAAACACTGAGTTCAGCCATCTGAGGAGGTGCTGTATTACCCAGGGCATGATGAAACCCATGCATTTGCCCCTTTCAATTCAGCCTAATCTATTCCTTCAGGAGTTCAGACTAGGAGATTGTGAGCCATTTGGGTGCTGCTGCCTGCTGACCACTTAACTTGCCCCTGTCTCATCAATAACTCTTTAAAAGGATCAATTAGGATGATCAGTGGCATGAGAGCCGCTGGGGGCTTGCTGCGAGGGGACTTATTGAGCTGTTTGTTATGTGATGATGTCACGGTAAGCTCTGTTCTACAAGAAATAAAAGAGTCTGTCCCCGTTCTGACTTGATTGACTGGTAATTCAGAGCAAACTTTAGGTTACCCCGGCTTTATTTCAGTTTATTAACATGTGTATTAACGTTTGGAAAAGTCTCATGAAATACTACAAGTGCACTGTGCACTATTACGAGTGCTGAACATCTCCCTGATACTGTACGTAACATGCTTATAAGAGTATGCATAACACAATGCAAGTACGGGCTGTCATGTTTGAGCACTTTTCCACCTCCCTTTATGAGAGCATCATTGTACACTATAAGATCCTCAGTGTCAATTTAACTCTGAGAGCAAGAGTGTGTGTGCGTGTGCGTGCTCGCATGCGCGTGTGTGCATGCTTGCTTGCACACACACAGGATGTGTGTGATTACGTATGCGCAGTAGTATTGTGGTAGTGATGCTTGTAGTTATTGGTGCTTCTGCTTGCTACTCTCTGCTTTCAGCTACTGCTATCCTCTTTGCAGGAGGTGAAAAGAAGAGCAGAGTGCACAGCCTCTCCATTGCCAAGACTCCTGCAGTGGCTCCTCGTGGCCACACACGGTACCTGGGTACTTGGTGGTCCCAGGCTAAACTGTGGGGGATCTTGGAGCAGCTGTGGGCCCCAGAGACAAGGGGAACAGGCATACCAGTATGTGGGCACGCTCTGGCGCCTTTCAACCTCTGTCCCAGCTTTGGGCATTTGGGCAAATATGGGCAGATGGGGCTCAGTCACGAATGGCAACCCATCTAATTGTCTCCGCCAGGCTGAAGGCGTGGCCGAGACTATGTACAGTATTCGCCCCTGTCCGTCCGTCCTTGTGTGTTCTTGTATGTTCGTGTGTGTGTGTGTGTGTGTGTGTGTGTGTGTGTGTGTGTGTGTGCGCGTGTGCGTGTGCGTGTGCGTGTGCGCGTGTGCGTGTGCGTGTGCGTGTGTATTCATCCGTCTGTCTGTGGACAGCTAATCTCCCGCACCGGCAAACTGTGCACACACACTCCCTGGAGGCCAGAGCAGAACCTCTGCCCCAAACTTTTCACTTCGGCCTGTTGTAGCCTCACCAGGATTGACTTTAAAAGTTTGCAGGAGTGCCCCGTTTTGAACAAAATGCCTCAAATCATGAACACACCGTCCGATTGCCATGAAACTTTGCACGCACATCCCCACTCGGCCAAGGAAGAAATGCCTTTTTTTTGTCATGGTGGCACTATAACAGGCAAATTCATGTTTTGGCCTACAACTGGCCTGATCAGGGTAAAACTTTGCAAGCACACTCTAGAGGCCAAGGCAAAACATTTTCCCCAAATTTTTCTAGCACCAGTTGGACAATTTTTGCTAAACATTTTTTTATATCACTCCTACAGATTTTGTCAGACGCCTACAGACTCCAATCGGTACACATTATCTCGATAGTCATGTGATCAAGACAGATCTGTCCGATTTTTTGTTTTTGGAAAACTTTTGACATTTTTTGCCTATAATGATATACCCAAAATACTGATGTCAGGTGAAGTGAGGGCAGTGTAAAATTAAGTGTCACCGAAGCCACTTTCCTCTTATCTGTCTTTAGTGTGCTTCCAGAGGCTGCTGAGGCCTTCCATTGTCTGGCCGGCTGCCTGATGAAAAGCACCTCGATCGAATGTCTAAACCATAAACATCGATTTATATCCTGACATTTTTATCAGTTATCTTTCACTCACCTTTTGCCTTTGCAAAATGTCCTTTCTTCACATTTTAACACCCTGATTGATTGCAACGCCGCAGTTTTCAGCTTGCTGAGTTCTTAAGTCTCCCCCCAAAAAAATATCTCTCCTTTTTTGGATGTTTGTGAGAGAGAGAGAGAGAGAGAGAGAGAGAGAGAGAGAGAGAGAGAGAGAGAGAGAGAGAGAGAGAGAGAGAGAGAGAGAGAGAGAGAGAGAGAGAGAGAGAGAGAGAGAGAGAGAGAGAGAGAGACAGAGACAGAGGCAGAGAGAGAGAGAGAGAGAGACAGAGGCAGAGAGAGAGAGAGAGAGAGAGGCAGAGAGAGACAGAGAGAGAGAGAGAGCGAGAGTTGACTTTGCTGGTCTGTTCTACTTATATCAGACCATTGTGATAAATGTGGTTGTCATGACACCCGTGGCAGCCAATAAGCTCATTTTGAATGCATGAATGTGCTCTGGCTCAGCCAATGACAGGCTGGTCCTCAGAGGGAGTGGGGGGGGGGGTTCTGCAGTGGGGGACAGTTGACCTTCCACCTTTTAACCTTTCCTTTACGCTGAATATTAATCTTACTCACACAGCACACTTCCTGCTTCCCCGCCATTCTCAATTAACCTTTTTCTTCTTCTCCTTCTCTTTCCCTCCTCCCTGCTCTCCCGTTATCTTCTCTGTCCCCTGTTACTTTGCCCTGCTTTCTTTTTCCCCCCTTCTTCCTCTTTCCTCTCACAGCAAAATTGTTCAGGTGAAGGTTATTGATGATGAAGAGTATGAGAAGAACAAGAACTTCTTCATGGAGCTGGCTGAGCCTCGCATGGTGGACATGAGTCTACAGAAAGGTGCGCTATTATCTTACTCGAATTATTCCTTTCTTACATCCTTCCTGGCTTCCTTTGGATTCCTTCCTTCCTTCCTTCCTTCCCTCCATCTTTATTTAGTACCTCCCTTCCTTTAATGCCTAACTTTCTTATTTCTTTCTTTCATCCATCTCTTTCTTTCTTTGGTACATTTTTAGCTCTCCTTTATATTTCTCTTTTACTCCTTACTCTCTAGAACAGGGGTCTTCAACGTTTTCAGGCCAAGGACCCCCTAGCTGAGAGAGAGATGAAGCAGGGACCCCCTCTATATTGTATAAAAATTGTGTTTCATATTTTTGTTGACTTGGTCTGCTCTTTTTTCCCTCTACACCAAACACCTCTTTGCCAAAAAATAGCAGATCTACAAGCTCACAACGCCTCGCGCTGCGAGGCGTTGTGGGCTTGTAGATCTGCTATTTTTTGGCTAAAGTTCTCCTCAGAAATGGGATGCTAGGGTTCAAGTGGTTAAGGTAAAAAAAAAAAATCCTATCACACAAAGATTTGGCGGACCCCCTGTAGTAACTCTGAGGACCCCCCTAGGGGTCCCGGACCCCCTGTTGAAGACCCCTGCTCTAGAATCGTTCTCTTCATCTTTCCATCTGCCTGTCCCTCTCTGTCTGTCTGTCTGTCTGTCTGTCTGTCTGTTTCTGCTAGCAGCCTCCCTCACTAGTAGGTTCCTTCAGTTCACTCTCTCTGTGTCGTTCTCTGTACGGTCCCAGCCTTCCCCTGTCTTTCTCACCTGCTCCTTTCACCCTCTTTCTCCCTGTATCTCTGTTCATGACATGGGTTTTCACCCCCCTTCACTGTACGCCCCAGAACACACTCTCACAACAACCCCGCAGAGTGCATTCCCCCATCCAAATACATTCACTACAGACAGGCTTGTCATCTGCATGAAAGAAATGGAGAGAGCAGTTAGACACACTGTCACAGTAAGGTCCACTTTTTATTTAATTAGATTTTTCCTTTTTTTTCCTTTTTGCTTGCTGCACTTTTGCTCTATGCCAAGAGTTATTGGTTGCAAAAATATATAAATAAAATATTTTGATATATATATTTTGAATATTTTAATATAATTCTGCCCCTGTTTTAGCTGTCGGAAGTTTCAACGAATTGACTGGTAGGTAGCTCAAGAGACATAAGAGTTTTGTTTTTCTGTTATGATTTAGTGATTTGGTTCTACTGTTACTTAGGGTAACACTTGACATGGGTCTTCAGGGTATTATGCTGTGTGTTAAGGATACAACACGGTTGAATTAAATTACCACTCCAAATTTAGCGTGAATGAGCTTTTTTGGTGAGGGAAGATGAAAAATCAGGGGTGGGAGAAATCAGATCAGAGCCAGTTTTATCATAAGTTTTGGAGCTTGTTTATTTGTTTGTGGCTAGAGCTTGTCATTGGTAATGATTGCTGAAAGGGGCCAACAGGCCTTTTTACAGCTTGGCTCCAGGAGTTGAGCCATCTAGAAGTGAGTCTGTGAGTCTGTCTGTGAGTCTGTCTTTTGAAACTGCAAGACCCAAAAGAGAAATTAGTTTGCCCGGGACCCAAATTAATGAAAATTGCAGATCTGCTATTTTCACTACTTCTTAAACATTAGTTTTTTAATTCATGGAATCTCCTTGATTATTTTTTATTTCTTCATGAAATTCCTTTGAAAAATCATTGAATTAGTTGAAAACATTTTGCATTTTTTTGGAATGTGTTTTGAAAATGTTTTGAAATAATAGTAATAAACCAAAAATAAAGGGGTACTTACTCACAACCCAGAATAATTGGTCCGCGACCCACATAATGGGTCCCGACCCACTGTTTGGGAAACAGCGGTTAAATTCTAACCGCTCAAGTCCAGGTGATGCTGTAGAAGCTTGCAAGCTGGTGCGGAGGGGTGCAGAATGTAACACTTCTGTGATGCTCATTATGTTTATGTTATTGGAGCTGGCAGCACGGTGTAGCACACTAGCCTCCCTGTGTTCTGTGAGTCAGAGCCGTTACTATGCAGGCATAACAAGCCTTTGTTTAGCCCATTAAGACCTGAGTCCGATTCTACAAATGCCTTCTAAAACAGTAGTTCTCACACTTTGAAGATTTTTCAAAAATGTTCAAAAATAGTAGGTGTACAAGCTGTGTATCTTCTATTTTTGAATAGCCAACGCAAACATCTAAAATGGCACAGATGCTTTCCTGGTTTTAATGGGTTACAGGACTGTTGAATCGCAAAAAAATACTCCTAAACTGGCTTATTTTAGGTTACATACAGTAAAATCCTCATTCTTAACTACTTAACTACTTAACCACAAAACATTTCAGAATGATTTTGAAAATACCAGATCTACAAGCACATGCTTGTAGATAATGTCTGCAGATCTACAAGCTAAAAATGCTACCAAAAAAAAGGTTTACATAAGTCGGCCTCCTGGTGGCGCTATAAAAGGCAGATGTGGAAAATGCAGGGCAAAGGTTTTTTCTTGGCCTCTAGGGAGTGTGCATACAAAAGTTTTACACAGATCGTTGCAGTTATAGAGCCATGAGGCTGATTTGAAAAAAATCAAGTGGCCTTTCTTCCTCGACCTAATGGGAATTTGTGTGCGTGCAAAATTTCACGGAAATTGCACGCTGTGTTCATGATTTGAGGGATTTTGTTTAAAACGGAGCACTCTTGCTCCGTTTGGAAGCCAATCTTAGCCAATCAGGATGGAATATGAAAAATCTGAAAGACGCGTTTGGTTTAATAAACCACTATAAAGATACTGTGTATCAATTTGCGTGATGTTTGGACAAAATATGTAGAAGTACTGTGAATTTTTTTGGGTGCAAAAGTCGGCCACCTGGTGGCGCTATAACTGGCCCATGTGAAAAATGTTGGCATCCAAGGAGTGTGTGTGCACTGTTTCACTGCGATCAAGCCAATGGTGACCCTTTTGGTCAAGGTTGCTGGCGGTAGTACAAATCAATCCTGACATGCATGTGTTGTGGTGTGGGGAGAAGCCCATGTGAACACAGGGAGAACATTCAAACTCCACACAGAAATGGTCCAGTGGGACTCAAACCCTTCCTGCTGTGAGGAAACGTCAGAGTAAAATGCATTACGTCTGTGTCTATCTGGTACACGTAGCCTACTAACTAGTTGGGTCACAAGGGCATGCCTGTAAATAGATTTCTAATATCTAGGCCAGTGTCTCTCAGCCCTGGTCCTTGCACTGCGAAATCCTGAGTGTTAAGTTAACTACAAGTGTGTACTCGCCTCGGAGAACATTTACAGAGGGGGGGACCCTGCTGGATACCTACAGTACATAGTTAATTGGCGTTCCAGGTTTAGTTCTTGATTAGAGAGCCAGAAGGACAAGCTGGAAGGACAGCAGATAACTACCTGGTAGCGCAGAAAACCAGTATTACTGCTAGGGTTCCCTTACAAGCAGGGATGATTTAATCTGTGAATCTGCAGTAACTCCAGACATCTGTGTCCTCATACTTGGCAGTTGTGTTGTCCTTGTAGGACGGGTGCTGGTACAGTAATGTACTCTTAAACTCTAAGCTCTCAATACGTCTCTGCACCAATGTCAAAGACAAACTGCAGCATGTTTATTGTACATGGAGATTAAAGGGATTGTGATGAAGCAAGTAATATGAATGATTACATCAACCCCCCCTTCACTACTCTACTCTGTGTTGACACTTGATAATTCAGGATCCATGTTTATTCCCTGTTTTAATACAGAGGCTAATTAATGTTTAATCTATAGTTATAAATGTTTGCTCTGCATGTGATCAATAGATAATGAAAAAAGTTGTAACTTTTATATTATTTCATACTTCCAGCATTCTTTAATGAATGCAAAAAAAATGAGATGGTGATGAAATATCCTGAAAATTGCAAATTAAAAACTAGATGAAAAAACAACAATACCAACCAATTAGCAGAAAGACGCTTCACATGGACTCTTTCTGGTCTTGCCAGCATACCGTATGTGCCGTTCTCTGATCTTTGCATCTCGGAACGTTATGATAATTCCAGTTTTCATATATGATGCTGTGATTATGCTGTTGTTTGTTGCCGCTAAAGTGGGGCTGATTAGGTTTTTTCTCTCCTTATTAAAGCCAAGAGTGAGCAAAGGAGTGGAATTGATGAATATCGTATGAGAGCCTTTGTATTGTTTTACTTTATTTTCCCAGTTTTTCTCCTCTCTCTTCGTACATTATAGACTCTATAGAGCCTCGTCCTCCATTCCATGCAGCAGGCAGCAGACCCCCCCCCATCAATGCTAAACCCTTTCACAGCACCAGTAGTTACTTACACTTGACTCGATTCCGCTACCTACCAGGAGAGCAGAACGCAACAGATGTGGTGCTTGGTGGGGGGTGGGTAGACCCCCCCTAAGCTGGCGGGATCACACTTTGGACAGTGGGTGAGTAATGGGGAACCGATCAAGCCGACAGTCACCGCGACCTGTCAGTCTGGAGTTGTTTACCGCCGGTCGCCGTGTTGCTGCCCTTCCCTTAAGTTCACACTGACGCGGTCAATATCGGCAGCTCTTAATGGTGTTGTGGCTGGGACAGGTTCACTTTACTGCTGCTGGTGCTGCTGCTGCTGCACCGACACAGCCCTGCAGAGTCATTCACTCTAATCCTCAGGTACAATTGAATTATCGTCGCTGCGGAATGGAAACCTTGTATGTCCAAAACCGTTACTTTTCAGGAAATGGAAAAAAAGTCGAGTGTAGTCATTATTTAGTTAGCTATTAATACCTTTCATTGGTTACATATTTATAAAACCCACAGATACACTTATTCACTTTAACTTTCAAAATGTCAAAATAATATATATATAGCAGATCTTATAACCTATCAAACTGTGACGCGTTGTGAGCTTATAGATATGCTAGTATCGCTACTTTTGCACAACACTCTTGACATATGAACATATGAGGTTTCTGCCTGACAGCAACGTTATGCTGCTACTGGTGCTGTGTGGTGCTTACAAGTTACTGTACTACCATTGCAATTGCTGCTATTGCCGTTGCTGCTCAGGCACTGAATGGACACAACACAGCGTGATCAGCAGCACCAGTCCACTCTCTGAGGTACTGCACAATTAACAGGAGTTATTCTGTTATGTTTCTTCTTTTTTTACACTTCTTTTGACGTTCTTTTAGAGCATCATTCAGGGTCACCCTGTTACTGTTGGTGCAACTGCTGCTGCTGTATTGATTATACGGTATGTTTTCCCTTTACCCCTACAGCATTCAGCTGGTGGCTTAGTGAGCAGCTACTGTATGGGTGTGTGTGGCATACATGCAGCTTGGCCTCCAGCATGGTTAGCTATTCAGAGAAGAGAAGAGCAGAAAAGAGCTGAAAAGAGAAGAGAAGAGAAATTTGAGGACTTAAGGTGGATTTTAGTGTGTACAGTATGTGGGGATTTGACTTGGCTTCACTCACTGTGTGATAGATCTAAAAAGCAACAGACAAGATATGGACAGCATATTAAATACACAGTCAGAACCTCCAGATACATATATTCCGGTCCATATTCATTAAAGTGCAAAAAGTGCAGTTCCTGTTGCATAATTCAAGGGTAGGGATTCAGTATGGTAATGGAACACCATATGAAAGAGCTCTCGAACAAGTACAATTACCATGAGCAAGATCAGCTCAAAAAGGTGAGAAGCATGAAACTGTTTAGCCCTGGAAAACCGACTAGCCTGAGGCATAAACTGTGTACTCATACAACAGAGTCATGTGCCAAAGATCGCTGATCTACAAGCTCACAACGTATCGCATCATTCTGAGCTTGTAGATTGGCTATTTTTCGCATGTGGCAAATTAAGCAGTGTTGGGAAAAAAAGTAAGTAATAATATATCGTCCCGCGATATATCGCGATACGTTTTCGTGACGATATGTTTTTTGTTTTGTTTTTTCATAATAATCAGGCATGCAAACAGCCCCGAGGTGAAAAGGGTGACAACCATAGAGTTCAAAATAATAGAGAGGGCACCGGATATCGCCTCCCATCCACTTGCATTGAGTTGCTCACCCAGCATATGGGCCGAAATCACCCCTTCTTCCGGGTTGGAAACGTATTGGAAAATGTGATGGGCGCGGCCTATTTGCGTCACTGGGGCCCCATGGGCTCGTTCATATACATTGGGCACACCTGCAATACCTCAAATGGCCAGCATGTCCATTTGGCTTCAATGAAACCACTGGGTTCTGGGGGCTTGGTGACAACATGTTGGGTTTTTTTCGGGTCAGGTGTCACACTATTGCCCTATTTGGATTCAAAACGGCTATTGTAGCTGAAAAGCTAGTTTGCATGTCTGAATAATGCAAAAACAGAATTATTTGTTTGTATTTGCTTTTTTTCTCCCCCATATATTTTCATAATAAAAAAGTGCGTATCGTATCGAAATCGTATCGAAGTTGTGAGCCCAATATCGTATCGTATCGTTTCGTGAAATTAGTGTATCGGCACACCCCTAGTGTATGTGCATGCTCTGACAATCAACATCTGCATGTGACATGTGTGAACGGTGAACGCATGTACAGTACAAACTACCAAACGGATTGTGTTGCACTGTGTGTGTGCGTGCGTGCGTGCGTCTACTTGCGTGCACATGGCTGTAGAATTAATATCCATCTCCTCCCTGCAGTAATCAATCTCCCTCCCTGACACTTCCCATTGGAGTCATGCCTGACATGGAGCAATGTGCCACCCATCCGCCCTGCTCTCTCACAGAGCTCTGTGGCATCCAAGGGCACTTCACATACTATTGTGTGAGCTACTCCCTGTCTCCTCTCAACCACTCTCTCTCTCTCATGCTCACACATGCACAAGGTCCATAAATTATATTGTGGGCGGACCCAAACATCTTCAAATGCTTCAAATGAGCATTTCAACAGTTTTGAATTAACTGACTATTGATTGATTCAAATGATTTATGCATTGACTTGCCGGGGATCTATGGCTGCATGGGCAATACTATATTGTGATATGAGACTACATCGATATCGATATCGAATTTAGAATTTTGTAAGAATGTGATATGGAAAAGTGTTACAGTATAGCTCTTTCTGGTTTTAGCGACCTAAGCCATTATTTTTTTTAAACGTGCTGCGTTTCAAGCTTGTAGAATGTACATTTTATACTTTTTTGTGATGCTGTGGTATGATCAAGTAGGGCGATAATTTACAAATAAAACACAACAAGTTAAAATATGGAGATAAGAGGTTTCTGCTTGACAGCAACGATTTGTAGGTGGGGATCGAGCATGTTCATACGGACCAAACCGACTCCATTAGTAGCACACAGAACCATAGCGTAAATACAGCTCAGTGCCTATGCTACAGTAGGAAGGACATAATACAGGTCAGATACAGTTCAAATGTGCTCATTTCAACACCTCATGGGAAGGCAATGCCATGATTCCTGTCTGTTCGCATTAAGCGTAGAGAATCCATCAGTAACATACATAAAGTTAATATAATGTAAGTACCAATCAATGCCAGTGCTGGCAGGATGCCACGGTATAAAGATGGGTCAGGTATAATTGGAATATCTTTATTCTGAGGCCCTGGCTGTGATGCATTTGAAAATGAGGCTATCCAGCAATTTCTCTGCTATGATCTCCCCCACTGGTTCACAGGGTGTGTTGTTGTTGCAGAGGTGAAATTACTTTGGATTGCTGATAGTCTTCTCCACCGCCCCAGGGTCTATCTGTGGGTAATGTGGAGGGGAATCGCCTCAGTTTGTGCACGCGCGTGTGTGTGTGTGTGTGTGTGTGTGTGTGTGTGTGTGTGTGTGTGTGTGTGTGTGTGTGTGTGTGTGTGTGTGTGTGTGTGTGTGTGTGTGTGTGTGTGTGTGTGTGTGTGTGTGTGTGTGTGTGTGTGTGTGTGTGTGTGTGCGTGCGTGCGCGTGTTTGAGAAAAGAAGAATGTGTGTGTGTGTGTGTGTGTGTCCATGTATTCACAACTTCGAGTGCATGTCTGTAGATCCTCAGTAACAAAATTGCACAATATTACAGTAATAACTATTCAAGCAACACTGGTATAAACAGTACTGTAAACTGTAACCCCTTGCGCTTTCTTGTCTGTGCGTATAAACATACCATCCCACCATGCTGCTTATGAATAAAGTCTTACTTTTTCACATAAGCCTCATTAGATTCCCTTTGTCAGGGTCACCGGCCTTCATAATATCTATGACACAGTAAGGGTCATGGATTTGCCCTTTGTACTACTTTAAAAGTCTTTTTTTTGGTTAGCTGTCAACCCAGTTTTGATCTCAGTGAATCTTTTGACTGTCGGCGTCATCTCTGTATCGAGAGAAAATGTTATTGGCACAGAAAGCCTGGGATTGAGAGTGGATTAGTGCAGAGGGGAAATGATCTGCCTTTGTAAATAATGCTATTCTCACTTACGCCTGCACGCACACACACATGCACGCACGCATGCATGCATGCGTGTGTGCACACACACACACACACACACACATATAAAACGTTGAAAATTATGTATAGATTACTTGCATTGAACTTCTTTGATAAACAGAAAATCACGATAATATGAGACGACCAAGGTTCTGCATTTGGTAATTAAAAAGACTCTTCAATTAGGCAGTTAATCAAGCTTGAGAACAGCTCTAGCTGCATACACTACAGTATGTTGCTCATAACATGGTTAGAATTCAAGCCAGGTTATAATATACAGCTTTTGTGGTGAGGGGATTTGAACAGCAGCTCAGGCTGGTTGCTCACCTTCTGGGGACCCCCCCCCCCCATGTCTGTTCAAAGGGCTGAGGTACTCAATCTTAGGCCTAGAGGAAATCTAAATGACCGGTATTGAATCAATTAGCTGCCTAATTGGGCTGAGATAAAGACTCCATTTCCTTATCACCAGCCATTAGGATGTCACTCGGGATCTCCCGACGGATATGCCACTGGGTCAGAGTGAAGCCACTGCTAGTTATGTCAAGAAAATGCGAATCCAGGAATGTACGTTCCATATTGTCGCTGACTGTCGCTGTTGGGTGTAAAGCGTGTTTGTTCAAATCAGTTACTTTTCAAGAAATAGGAAGACATTTAATAGGTTCCAATGGATCCGTTGTAGTTATTATTTATGTTATGTAGTTATTATGTAGTTATTATTTATTCAAAATTCAAATACTTTTCATTGGTTAAATATATATTAAACAATGTGACGCGTTACTTTCGACTTTTTTTTTTTTTTGCTGTATAATATATACCCAAAGCGAAAATAGTCGAATGTTATGCCTATTTTATACTTGTAAAAATTCTGTATTTATATATATAGCCTACAGTATATACTATATATATATATATATATATATATATATATATATATATATATATATATATATATATATATATATATATATATATATATATAAAATAGGCATTAATTTAATTAAACATAATTTTAACCCTTGCATTGTGAAAACTGCATCCACTTGTGGTGTTAGCGGATCAAATTTGACCCGTGATTTAAATCAGCCCAAAATACTCAAAAAATAAGCATTTTCATTATTTTTTTTCTCCCACCTCATAGCTGACTTGTAATGCATTCATATCCATGTAAACACTTTTTAAAATATTATGTTGGGTTAGGGCTAGGGTTTCATCTTTCAATATATCTCGTTTTCTATTATAAAAATGTTAAAATTCACTCATTAAATTTCCTATAATGAAGGCAATGGATAGTGATAGTATTATCTAGCTATAATAGAATAATTAAGAATAATAATTAGAACACACTTCCCAAAAATAAAAAAATACTTGTATTTAAAAATAACTTTAAAAAATGTTAAAATTATAAAAAATAGTGGCACTAGTGGTGTTAGGGTCCGAAATGACCCGTATACCATAGAAGGTAAAAAGTGATTTATTTTTCATAAACTCAAACTTTATTTTACTCCTGATAGCAAATGCTAATTGAGGACAAGTCTCTCTCACTCTCAAACATGTAAACATTGAATATTGACAATTTGGGGGGGAATTGAGCCACACTTCTTTGCCGGGTCATTTCGGACCCTAACACCACAAGTGTCACTTTTTTTTTTGAGACCATCAGAATTAATTAAAATGATGATAAATACTTTTGTTGCGTTAAAATGGCTATTTCTAAGGATATCATGAAGCCTCGTTCCAATAAAGAAATGTAAAGGGTACTTTTTACCTATTCAAACTTGAAAACAGGTCAAAAAAGACCCTAACACAATGGGAAGGGTTAAAAGTATGCAGAGATACAAGTTTCCTTCCCCACAGCGACGATATGCAAATGTGAAATATTGACCATATGCTTGGTTCAATGCATGGAATGAATAAAGGGAACCGTGGACCAGTGCTGTAATGGTGGTTTACTCATGTTTCAATCTCATGTGGTATTGGTCTGCCAGATGGTAATGGATGGGTCGCAGAAGGTGGTTTTCTGTGCTGTCTCTTCTGGGATGATTGCATGCTAGACATGACAGAAATAACCCAACCGCTCCCATCACATCTCGGTTGATTAAACCTTAATCTTATCATGACCAGTTAATAAATTATTTAAATGGCTAGATAATTATTCTGCTATAGATCTGGAGAATTCCCTAAGTCTAAGCAGTTCCGAGAGAGGGGGCAGTACTGCCGCAGCATTGTAATGGGGAAGTATGAAGTACCACCATGTACAGTATACTTTACAGCAGTCTGAAGTATAAAGTGGAGTTACAGTATAATTTACTTGAGTATTCTGTTTAACTTCCACAGCAATATCGTATGTAGATGCAGTGCCTCAGCCAGTTGAAGAGACAGAAGCCCTCTGGGGCAGGGGAACAGGCTGCAGCTGGTGGCCAGCCAACACCAGGATATATAGCCATCTACAAACGTATGGGTTTAATGTCATTTACTCAACCACTTGACCGCACATTGCCAACGAAATAAAATAGAACTGAACACAGTAAAACTAAGAGTTTGATGAGGGCTTTATGCCGTTGCATGCAACATTATACAGCGGGACCTCCAACTAGTGGTCCATTATTACTTAAGCTGATGGCACACTGGCCGCTAAGTGACTAATACCTGCCTTATTAGTCGTCGCCTCCCAGTGCTTTTTACCATCCATTTTCCAGACACTCGCAGGGTTTTTACCCTTCCCCCGACCACTAGAGACTGGAGGCGGGAAGACCTTGGAGAGTGAGGGATGGGCAACAGCTGTCGCTCCCCGCAGGGCCGTCAACCTCCCCACCTGTAGGTGGAGGAATCAGGGATGCGACCCTGAGACCTCCACTGCTCGGTTCAGAATAAACAGCACAAGGACGGTGGATGACAGTGGGTTGACATTGAGGGATTCGTCAGAACTCCAGGGGCGGTCCGTCCATTGTTTATTCAGGTGCGGTTGCAGACACACTGAGGAGTTGAGATGTTTTTCTACAAACCTTTCCCAATATAAACTCCAGCTCTACATTCGTATAGGTATTATTCTCCAAACCGCCAACAGGGCAATAGACTAGGCGGCAATCTTAAGTATTATATCACACCACCTACAAATCTTTAAATCAAGTGATGAGGCAAGGTACATAAACGATCTTGGGTCTCATCTGTGTTGTGGATTGCTCACCTGTCTTATGGACTTACCTCTGTTTTGGCAGAGAACGGGGAGAGGGTTAGCAGTTCACTCCTCTGCCTAAAACGTCCCTCTTCTCTGTTGTCGGCAGAAGCTCAGTGTTCACAAGGCCCTCTCTGAATACAGATGACACAATTAATATTGAAATCCAAGAGGGATTACATTAATATGTCAAGAGACATCCTAAATCAGACCAGTAAGACACTGATACCGTCCCCCCAGACTTGAAACAGGCTTAAGTAAAGATTATTGCATGAACATAAAGGGACTGCGGCATAGGTGACCTACAGGAATTGGTGGGTAGGGCCGGGTGTGTGTGTGTGTGTGTGTGTGCGCGTGCTTGCGCGTGCTTGCGCGTGTGTGCGCGTGTATGAGTCATGAGTGTAATGGTGGGGATGCCTGTGTGTGCGTGCTTGGATGGGTTCATCGACACATGAATGTGTGTGTGTATAGTATACGTGTGTTTGTGGATATGCACACACACCCTGGTGATGTGTCTTCATCACTTAAAAGCTGGCGGTCATTCATCAAACCCGTCAGGTGGCTCTTTGGGATTCGTCCCAAAAGGGAACCAAGCATAAATATCAACAGACCAGCGTCAGTCATGCAAGGTGTCACAATTAGACCTGATTTAGATGTGCTTCTTTTCCCTTTCCCTTTTCCCATTTACTGCACAGTAAAATCAGGTGGTGTAAGTGTTATTTTATTTATTTTTTGTTTAAAAAAAAGAGTTTGTTAAATAACAGAGATCTCGTCACCTCAAGGTTCAAGGTTCTTCATTGTTACATCTTGTGTACAGCTACATGAGTAAGATCTACAAGAGTAAAACTTGTTTTTGTTCTCTCCAGTTCTTTTATAAAACATTTTTTTCCCAGGTTAGGATACCAATTGTATCCAATCAGGAGAGAGAAACCCAAAAAGATCATTGATCAGCTTCTGTTTTAATTCCAATTTTGTCTGCAAATGTTTTTGTTTCACCGCTTCCAATTTCACTTGTTCAACCTGTATTCTGTATGAGTTCTCTCTCCAGAATGGATAAAATTGGTATCTCCGAGGTTTAGTGTTTACTAAAGAGCTGGAGAGACGGAGAGACCCCTGTTACTAAACAAACACTCTATATAGCAATGATTGCCATCGGAATATAGATATATTCATCTCTTATTTTTAACAAACACACCACCCTTAACACTGAGGATGTTACTGTGTGTACTTGGACCAAACAATCCTTTGGTAACACTTGCTATGCATCCCATGTCTATAATGCTTTCACTGGGTTTATGGACTTTGTGGTCAGCAGCAGAGGCAGATGGGTGTTTCCTTTCATATCGTTCCTCGCTGCTCCACCCAGCCATGGCACGAATGTCACGACTCGGAGGCCCCCTCGGTGGCTCCTGCACCACAGAGAAATCACACTGGCACGGATGAATAGGTCTAATTCAAATGGGAGCCTGGCTGCTATTCATGCATTCATGGGGGCCCTGACTTCATTAAATGGCCCCGCTTCTTACTTTCTGGGGGGTCACAATGAGAAATGTCAGAGAGAAGCAGGGTGTGACATGATAATGAACATTATGAAGAGTTAATGCACTTCCTCCATTATAAGACATTTGATTTGATTGAAGAAGGCACTTGGGATGGGGGGAGAGGGGTTCTATTCCCATTTGAACCAACAGCCTACTGTAAACTAGAAAGGTCATAGGCTTTGACTACTAATTGTGAACATGTAGTCAATCTAGCTACTGTAAGACAGAATGTCAGATGAGTTAATGAACCGAATTTGAAAAGTTAAAAGAAATAATTTAGTCCATAAATTAAATATTGTTTTGTGTAAGCGTTCTAAGCAAACATCTTAAAACTGCTAAAACGTAATTTGTAAGAATAGGTGGCAGTCTTGTCACATGCACAGCAGACATCTTATTTTCAAGTGAAGCTCCATTGTCAAAGTGACAAAGCAGCATTGATTGTATCAACATGCAATCAAATGAGAAATTCACTGGTGCAGATTTATGTGTGAACACTCCCTTTGATCCGTCCTGATTATGAATATAACCTTGCATATTTTGACTTGCACCTTTCTATATCTTGGATGTATCACTTGCAAACAATGCAGTTTTGCATTGTTTGTTTGCAAAACTCTTTTCGCACCAATAAGGGCTACTGCAGAGAACTTACAGCCCACCCATCTATTTGTGGAGATCATCATGATTGATATTCCTTGCTGTGGGGATTGTAGTAAAGGGGCATTGCAAACACTTAATCTCGCATCCCCAAAACCTTAATCCATGTTGGACTACTAATTTGTCTTGGAAGTAAATTAGTTTGTCTTTTTCCTCTATGGCAAGGGGAGATTACTCATGTGATTGCAGATCACACAACATGTTGCAGCACGGCTTGGTGTGAGCTCGTGTATCTGTTATTTTTTTACAGCAGTGTATAAATCAGGCTATATTCTGCATACAGTACAGTATGATGTTAAATACAGTAATATTTAGTGACATTAAGTAACATTTCGAAAAACAAAATAGACCTAAAGATGTAGGTTTCAAAGTGCTAAGGTACTCTATATACTTAATTAAGTTTGCCTTTTGAAAAATAAATAGATACATTACATTGAAATAGATAAAGAGGGTGGAAACCTCTCTTGAAGAATCAGCCAGCAGACTGGAACAAATAGAGTTCAGATGTACAGAATTATGGATGAAATGCCACTTGTGTTTGAGGTCATGTTGGTGATTTAGGGAGGCGTTGCTCTCTTTCTTCAAGGACAAAGCTATAAAGGAGGGGCCTGTTCTGTCAGACCTGAAGGCAGTCATGTTCCCATTTATTCTGAATCTCAGTCCAGTAAATGTCTAATACTGTATGCCCTTCATTTATATGTTATATGTTAATAAAAAAAAGTGAAAGCGTCCTTCTGCCCTACTTACTATGTTTATTGTATTGTCACTTCTCCTCTGCGCGGCCGATATGTGTCTCGGCAGCAGACCCGTCTACTGCTTAAGCCTGATTTACACTTAGTCACGTATAAATTAGCCGATCTACAAGCTCACAAAGTGTCGCAATGCGACCCTTTGTGAGCTTGTGGATCAGATCGCACAGGCAGACATTGGGGACGACAAGTGAAGGTCGGCATATTGTTATCAAATTAGATTTGTTCCTCTGGCCTGGTACCGTATACAACTCTCACTGTTGCCACTGCTCTGGTTGCTTCTAAACAAAATACCTCCCGTTGTGTCAAAGCAGACGTGATTTATGTTGCCATCATTTTTTTTCGCCCCAAGAAGAAGGTCAAGGCTGAAGGACGGCTCTGTCACTTAGCGAAATGACCCCCCCCCCCCCACGCCCCAACACCACCGCCAACAGTACACACACCACCCAGAGACCATTCGATTACATTTACTATTTACAATGTAGTCATTTAGCAGACGCTCTGATCTGGGACGTAAGCGTAAGGTCGGAGTAAGCAGCATGAACATGACAGGGCCTTACGCTTTGGTCCATTCCAAACACACAGAGTTGAGTGTCACACAAGGAGACTGTTGTCTGGTAACGGTTACCATGGATGCCACCATGCGCTGAGAGGTGGGGAGAGACAGACACAGTGAACCAGAGAGACAATGAACCACAGACACAGGAGCGAGAGAGAGGGAGAGAGAGAGAGAGAGAGAGAGACTCGAAAGCCCTCCACCATCTGTGATGAGGAGCCCAAGGAGCAGTAATTGCTCCTGAGAGGGGTGTGTGTGTGTGTGTGTGTGTGTGTGTGTGTGTGTGTGTGTGTGTGTGTGTGTGTGTGTGTGTGTGTGTGTGTGTGTGTGTGTGTGTGTGTGTGTGTGTGTGTGTGTGTGTGTGTGTGTGTGTGTGTGTGTGTGTGTGAGGGCTGTTCCTTTCTTCTCAGCAGAGAGATAGGGATATGCCCTCCCTGCTACCTGTCATGCTGGTGGCAAACGCCAGTGTTACAGGTCCATCTCAAGCCCAATTTATCCTTTGTCGCACAAGTCGATGTGTCCCGTGTCAAAAATAGCAGATCTACAAGCTCACAATGTGGCACTTTGTGAGCTTGTGGTTTGGGTATTTTTGTCGTGCAGCAAAGTACTGTATAAATCGTGCTTCAGACTGACTCTCGAAAGTAACTTGCAAGCCAACAGAGGCCACCATCTTCCCATATGAGCTCTCATTAACACCCGCGTTACTAATGACCTCCAGAAGTAAGGTTTTTGACTGAGCTACTGCACTCTTATTATTATATTCTTTTCCATCATTGTAGATGACATCACTGGGAGTGCAAATTTAATCTTTCATTAATTGTCCAGTCAGAAGTTAAAGGGATATTTCACTTTCAAAAAAACTTTTGGTAATTTTACCGTCTACTCAGGCCTTTGTGAGCCCCCCAGACAGTTTTTAAGTAGCTCGATTCAGTATTTAGATATTTGATATTCATTTTATAAGACACGCCCCGTTCCTATAAAACAACTATGTACAGGGGTGCACATAACTTTTTAGGTCTAGCACCTGGAGATGTGACTTGGTGCGCACCAAATAAATGGTCCCGTCCCGTTTTGTCAACGTGGGGGGGGGGGTTTGCAGCCCGGCGCCCACCGGACAGTTTTGTCAGGTGGGCGCGGGGGGGGGGGGGGGTGTTGTTATTTTCGCCGTTTTTTTTTTCTCACACGCTGTTAGGAGAAGCCCCCAAGGTTGGTGCCCTGTGCTGCACTGCTTTTATCCGCCAGATTTGGACGTTCACGGCATATTTTTGCACCGTTACGGTGCATTCATCATCGGTGACGAGTGCCTCTAACAGCCGCTGCTGGCTGCGTGCACGCAGCGAGGCGATGCGAGGCGACGCGAGGCAACAATCACACAAGCATGTGCAGCATGCGTCCCCTTCCCCTGCGCCTAATGGCTGTACATGGGGCCGACGCGTGCTTTACCGTGAGCGTGTGAGTGTGGCTTCAGGAAGTAAATTCAGGAAGTAAATTCCTAACCTCGATCTCCAGGCTTTTATTTTTTTGTTTTGCTAAAAAATAAAAGCTTGGAAATTCCTGTCCCAGCTGTTGGTACGCAAAAGCGCCTCGCGTCGTCTGATGTGGTGCGCATTATTTATTTTGGGTGCGGATGCGCACCTGCGCACCAGTTATGTGCACCCCTGACTATGTAACTTCAAACTCCATTTTAACCATGTTAGATTCATCGAAAACACCCGTCCTTGGTTCTGGTGACGCTGGCGGCGCTCAGGTGAGTCTGAGTCGGCGCACCTTCGTCATGGACAATAACTATTATCACATGTGCGCGTGAACGCGTATTCAGCGTTCCCCCAGCGTAGCTTCCTGGTTGCTATGTGGGGGGGAACAACAAAAGCCAGGTCCGCCTCGCATCAAAGCCCCGCCTCGCGCCTCCTCCTCCTCGTGCAGCCTCGCATCAAAGCCGTGCCTCGCGTAAAAAACCCTGTCTCGAAAAGCCTGCCTCGCGCCGAACCCCTGCACCTAAAAACGAGCATACCTTTCCAATTTCCCAACAAATGCCAATTTCCCTGTGACATATTGGCATCCCTCACACTGTTGTGAATTTCCAACTCATCTTATTTTATGTTGGAACTATAGCTACCTGAAGGATACTATTTAATATCTCCAAAGTAGACGATCCAATCTGTAAAAGCGTTATCATCTTGTCAACCAAAGAATGTAATTACCTACCATCCAGTTCTTTAATTTATTTTATAAAAAAAAATGTTTGCACCATCCATCACTCTGCAAGTATATATATATATATATATAGTATATATATGCTCTTATTTATGGTAGACATATCTAAAATAATCAAGAGAACACATTAAAAATGCATTATCATGTGTATCTGTACTCAAGAGGACAGGACATGAAAGCAGAATGAGGAAAACTCAATTGCAGCGTGGCCCTCTTTGGGAGAACAACTTATTAACATTGGAGATATTAACGTTGCGTATGATAAGCGGCTAACGAGGACTTCAAAAACATCCTGTGGGGGGTGTGTGTGTGTGTGTGTGTGTGTGTGTGTGTGTGTGTGTGTGTGTGTGTGTGTGTGTGTGTGTGTGTGTGTGTGTGTGTGTGTGTGTGTGTGTGTGTGTGTGGTGTTAGATTCCGTTTCTTCATATTAAAGTTTTCACAGTGGATATTTTGGTTGCCGTGTGTGTGTGTGTGTGTGTGTGTGTGTGTGTGTGTGTGTGTGTGTGTGTGTGTGTGTGTGTGTGTTGTGCAAGGTGTGTCTAAGGTCATAATACTGTACGGTATATGTTTGCAGATATGTATATGTTTTCACATACTGTACTGTATATGTACAGTATGTGTCTTGAGCTTTGTGAATGCACAGTATGCATGCCTCTGTGTGTGTGTGTGTGTGTGTGTGTGTGTGTGTGTGTGTGTGTGTGTGTGTGTGTGTGTGTGTGTGTGTGTGTGTGTGTGTGTGTGTGTGTGTGTGTGTGTGTGTGTGTGTGTGTGTACGCGCGCGCGTGCGTGCGTGTGTGTGAAGGGCCAGTCTGATGACATTATCAGCCTTGGTAATCTGCTCTGTAATTGCCTGCTGCTGACACGGCGCTGTGGCTGATGTGGCTGGAGAGTAAACAGACTGTTAACAAGTAGTAGGACAGACCCCGTCTCCACACACACACACACACACACACACACACATACATATATTGTGGTGGAGGATGAGGGTACAGGGGAAGAACAGAGGATAATTAATAATTAATAAATTGCAAACTAAAGAGAATGGATGGATGGATGGATGGATGGATTCTTTCCTTCCTTCCTTCCTTCTTTCCAGAAAAGTCTAGTCTGAAAAGCCTACTGCCACAAACCACAAGCATCACAGTCCGGTATAGTAGAGTACAGTCCAGAACAGTCCAGTCCAGCACATTATAGTCCAATACAGTCCAGTACAGTATAGTACAGTACAGTAGCTACAGTCCAGTTCCAGTAGCTACAGTCCAGTCTATTCTCCAGTTAACATTCACACTTACATTATTTGCCCGGTCAAGTCTGGCAACCCCAGCTCAAAAAACAATGAAGCATACTACAAGATATTCAGCAGTGGCCTGCATTTGTTTTCTTTTCAATGTATTTATTTATTTATTTTTGCTCCTTTTTAAGATACAGTACGGCACCCTCACAACAAGGATATACGATAAATCAAGGTGATGGACGTGATATGGGACGGTGTGCAGAACGCAAATAAAAGCCCCATGGAAACATTCATCTTTGTCACCGCTGCTCTTTTAGCAGCTCGCAGACGTGCGCTTCATTACAAACCCGGGCTCAGACCGGCATCAGTAGCTCAGCCGCCGTCGACGACGAGCGTCATTACTTTTTCCGTCGCGCTCTGTGCTCCGCGAAGGAGACAGATTGCGCGCTGCCGTGACTGTTTTTCACTCACACTCAGACACTCTGTATTTCGGCGTACGTCATTTTGTGCCGGTGTGTGTGTCTGAAAGAGATGGACTGTGTAAATATTTAATCGGCATGTATTCAACAGTACATACAGTAGCCACACATTATGTTAATGTATGTGTATGCATGCAGGCAGGCGTGAGACTACATTACTATACGTATGCAGAATCTGTAGGAGTGTGTAGTGCATGCATGCACAGCTGTATGTGAGCAGCTATTTGTTGGGTATTGTACACATGTGCGGGGATGGGTGTAGAGAGAGAGAGAGAGAGTGTGTGTGTGCGCGCGTGCGTGCGTGCGTGCGTGCGTGCGTGTGTGTGCGTGTGCTCGTGCCTGCGTGCGTGTGCTGCCAGCAGCCTGGCAGAGGGGATGATGACTCACCCTGTGCAGCGTAGGACGTTTCTCCCTAATGGGAGCTCCCTGAATGGGCTGTTTGCTGTGGACAGTCAGCCGTCCCCTGTGCCTCGCAGCCTCAAACACACCGCTTTTCTTCCTTTCTCTCATCCCCTGCTCATGTCTACGTTCACAGCCATCCATCCTTCCCCTATCCCTCTGTTCCTGCATACCTTTTCAGTTCATACCTCCACTCACCCACCTCGTCTCCTCCCCGAGTCCCCGTCCTTCCATTAGCTCTCCCTCCATCCCTCTATTCTTGCTCTGCTTCGCTCTGTCTTCCATTCATCGGTCCATCCATTTGTCCGTCCATGCTTTCATCCTTACCCATGCTATCCATCCCTGTTATAACCCTCGGCTCATCCATCTTCTTCCCCTCTATCCCCCTATCTCTTAATTACGCTATCCCTGAATCCATCCATCTATCTATCATCTCATCTAGCTCTCCATCCCTCCAATACTTTAATCCCCC